>NC_057862.1:357564502-357873640 GCF_019393635.1 Dromiciops gliroides
AGAGCCAGAGAAGGTGCCAAATGCCCCCAACCCCTGGTTGTGCACGGCCCCTATTAGCCTACCAATAGAATGAAAGCTTCTTGAGGGCAGGAACTACCTCATCTTTGTCTTTGTATCTCCAGCACCTAGCACAGTCCCTGTCATGCAAGAGAAGATCTACAAATATTTGTTGACTGATGGATTATTTCCTCTTGATACTGGATCTAGATGGAACTAACCTGTATATGATCCTACGACCAAAGGCAGAGCAACTATTAGTGCTTGTTTCTAAACCATCCACTCCTGCCCACCTGCCCCTGACCATTCATCTCTCTCCTTTGATATTATCATTGAGTCTATTTTTCTTTGAAGTTTACCTCTTTCTTTCCTCTGCCAACTATCCATTCTCCAACGTAGTAATTAATTCTCCTCACCCCCATCTCTTTCTCTCTCTCTCTCTCTCTCTCTCTCTCTCTCTCTCTCTCTCTCTCTCTCTCTCTCTCTCACACACACACACACACACACACACACACACACACACACACACACACATTTCACATTCTAAAAGGAAAGAAGTTGTGAAGGCCTGATATAAACTGAAAGATGATGGACGGAAAGACAGGTAGAAATACAGGTAGATAGAAACCTTCAGATAGACCACAGAAATAGGGCAAAGTCTTCCCTTTCCAGGATTCTCCAGCTTTAAGGAGAGAATCGTTCATCCTTCAGATGACCTGGCTCCAAACACCAGCTATGACACTGATGACCTGTTTTGGGGAAGTCATTTTGTGTCTTGGTTTTTTTATCTATAAAAGGAAGGGACTAGACTAGATGATCTCTTTGTTCTTGTTGTTCACTCATTCCAATCCTGTCCAATTCATTGTGACCCCATTTACAGTTTTCTTGGCAAAGATCCTGGAAGGGTTTGCCATTTCCTTCTCTAACTCATTTGATGGATGAGAAAACTGAGGCAGAGTTAAGTGACTTGCCTAGGGTCACACAGCTAGTAAGTGTCTGAGGCCAGATTGGAACTCTTCCTTTAGATCTGTTGCTCTAAATCCTGTGAAATTTCCCCTCCCCCTGATAACGTCTACCTATTTCTCCCAACTCTGCCTTCTGGAGCCAAGCAGAAAAAGGCCAATCTACAGAGCAGTAACTACAGCAGAGTAATCAGGGTTTTGTCTAGGGAACAAAAGTTAGCAGGATTTGCAGTTTTCTCAGTGTAGAAATAACAGAGATTAACTTCTAATTAATATGACTAATTAGTTAAAAGTTTTCTAAGGTTTAGTGTAGGTAGTATCTGATGCATAGGAGATATTTAATAAATGCTTGTTGATTTGGGGCAGCTAGGTGGCTCAGTGGATAAAGCACCGGCCCTGAAGTCAGGAGTACCTGAGTTCAAATCCGGCTTCAGACACTTTACACTTACTAGCTGTGTGACCCTGGGCAAGTCACTTAATCCCCATTGCCCTGCAAAAAAACAACAACAAAAAATGCTTGTTGATTTGTCTGCTTGACCCTTACCACAAAAATGGCTGGAGTGAGTTTCTTTTCAGCCTTTCTCTGCCTCCCCACCTGTGGCCTAGCACTGGTTTTCCAGGGTCTCTGTCTCCACCCCACTACCCAACTAAGGGCACACTTCATGCTACTTTTTCCAGGCTTTGAGTATAATACTTTCCCAAGGCATAAAAATTTCTAGGTATGGCTCTGCTCATCTCAAAGCCCAGATCAGATCCCATCCTATTCTCTCTCACACATCTTCATTGTTTCCCTATTGCCTGGAAGAGACAGTGATCACAAGATCATAAATTTAGAGCTAACAGGGCCCCTCCAGTCCAGCACCCTCATTTTACATATTAAGGAACTGAGGCCCAGAATGGTTAAATATCTCGCTAAGGGTGGCCCAGCTACAGTCTGTAACAGGATTTGAACAATGCTCTTCTTGACTCCAAGGCACCGTCCTGCCTCTCTAAACTCCTTAGCCTGATTTTCAAGACTCTCCATTCTCTGGTCCCAATGTACCTTTCTAGATTAATCTCTTCCTCCTTCATACAACCCATGCTTTGGCCAAATTAGACACCTAGCCATTTCCTAAACATTGCCTGTTTCTGAGGCTTATTTCTTCTGCCTGAAATCAGTAGGTCTGAGCTCAAGTCAAGATATCTCTCCCTTCTGCACACCATACCGCACCCAGCCCTGGCCTGGCCTGGCCCAGCTGCCTTCTGCCTCTGAGGTGCTCAAGGCCCAAGTTAAATGCTGTCCCTGAGACCCCTCTCTGAGCTGCTCTTTGCATTCTCTCCACCCTCAAAGCACTTTGTAACTTTCTCCTCTAGAACTCAGTACAAATGATCTCATGTGAATTTATAGTATCCATTCTTATCCCTCTATGAACTCCTTGACAGTAGTGGACTCTACCACCTTCCTCTTCCACGGAGTCTCCCCCTGAGGCCCTGAACAAAGAAGGCTGAATAAATATGGTTGAGGGGCAGCTAAGATGTAGTGGATAAAGCACTGGCCTTGGATTCAGGAGGATCTGAGTTCAAATCCAGCCTCAGACACTTGACAGTAGCTGTGTGACCCTGGGCAAGTCACTTAACCCTCACTGCCCTACCTAAATAAATAAACAAACAAATAGATAGATAGATAGATAGATAGATAGATAAATGATAAGTAATAAATAAATAAATATGGTTGAATGGTAGACGGAAGGGGAGTTCATAGACTTATAGATTTAGAGCTAAAAGGGATCTTAGAAACCATCTTGTCCAACACCCTCATTTTACAGAGAAGGAAACTGAGGCTCAAAAAAATTAAGTGACTTGACTAAGGTCACACAGTTAGCAAGCATGAGAGGTAAGAT
Organism: Dromiciops gliroides; assembly: GCF_019393635.1. NCBI lineage: Eukaryota > Metazoa > Chordata > Mammalia > Microbiotheria > Microbiotheriidae > Dromiciops > Dromiciops gliroides. The sequence goes on from NC_057862.1 coordinate 357,567,342, forward strand.
CTGAACCCAGGTCTTCTAATTCCAAAGCCAATGCTCTTTCTACTGTCCCAATCATCTAAAATCCATATTACAATATCTGTTTCCATGACCATAAATGCCCACTGAGATGTTATTTTGCCTAAGGCTGTGTGTTCATAGACCCAATTTAAAATGTTAGAAAGGGTCAGCTTTGGGGAGAAGAGAAATTATAACTCCTCCCCTGTCCCCTTTCCCTACTCCCTGAAGCCTGCCCATGCAGACATCAAGACAGGATACCTGTCCATCATCATGGACCCTGGTGAGGTGGCCCTGGAGGACCAATGCGAATACTTGCCCTATGACTCCAGCAAATGGGAGTTTCCCCGAGAACGGCTCCATCTGGGTAAGACAAAGGCACCATGTGGACCTCTCCAGTCCCTGGGCAGTCAGGACTCTGAAAGGGGTGGGGAAGTCACTAGGAAATATGTGGCTTGTGAAATAGTGCTGGCTTGATAGGAGGTTTGGGGAGGGGTAAAGGAGAGATCAGTACAATGGTCAGTGAAGGGATTGTGGGGAGGAATAGATGGGGAAAGAGTTTGGAGTCCTCAGCCTCCACACCTGCCTGAGGACATGTGAAATTCCTTCCATTCCTAAAGCTCATCCCGGAAATACAGACAGATCTGTCCACTCATCCCGACCCCTCCCATCCGGGCGTGTGACCCCTGATTCCCCAGGCACAGAGCTCCCCTTTCCCATGCCCCCCAGAAGTCCGGGACAGTGGGTCTGTAGAGCCAGTGAGCAATTGTTTCCTGCCTCCGTCCCTGCCTTTGGTTAGGGAAGGGCTGTGAGCACCTGGAGGGAGAGGATGTTCCTCTTCCCTTCTCTCCTTTTCTGCTTTGGTCCTTCTCTTTCACCCCCACCCCCTTCCTGTTTGGCCACAGTTCATCTGAGTTTTTGGCCCTGCCTTCCTCTCTACGCTGTGGCAGGCACGCCATGGCTGTGACTCAGGGACACTCGGTCCTGGGCTCAGTCTTCTGGCCCCGCAGGCCCATGCCTGCACTGTACCATCCTGCCCTGTTCTGGCCCCTCACTGCCCTTCCCTTCTGCCCCATAACCCAAGCCTATTGCATGCTCTCTACCTCTGCTCACATACGACCCCATGACCTGTTCCCTCCTTCTCCCTCTCCCTTCCCTTCCTCTCTCTTCTTCTGTCCAACAGGGAGAGTCCTGGGACACGGGGCCTTTGGGAAGGTGGTTGAAGCCTCTGCCTTTGGGATCAACAAGGGCAATAGCTGTGATACGGTGGCAGTCAAAATGCTGAAAGGTAGGATGACCACTGAGGGTCACATAAGGGACGGGAGGTGTCACTTACTCTCTGGCGGTGGTGGCGTAGCAGATAATGCTAGACCTGAAATCAGGAAGACCTATACTCCAGTGTCACCTCAGACACTGGTCTGAAGAAGTCACACTCCCTCGGCCCCAGTTTCCTCATCTGTCAAATGGGTACACAATGGGTACCTTCCTCCAAGGGCTATTTTGAGGATCAAATAAAACAATGTTTTGCAAAGCTTAAAGTGCAAAAAGAATTGTTTAATTTTTAAAAACCTTAAAGCAGGAGGCAGCTAGGTGGCGTAGTGGATAAAGCACCAGCCCTAGATTCAGGAGGACCTAAGTTCAAATCCAGCCTCAGACACTTGACACTTACTAGCTGGATGACCCTGGGCAAGTCACTTAACCCTCATTGCCCCGCAAAAAAAAAAAAGCAAAAAAAAAAACAAAACCTTAACGCACCATTTAAATGTGAAATCCCAATTAAGATGAGGAAGAAAAGGGCCCTTTTGCTGGCCCTTTCCCGATCTGATGTTTTTTGCAAAAGGAGGGAGGCTGGAGCTCTCTGAGAAACAAGGCTTTCCTTATGTTTCACCAAAAATCTGCCCAACTTCCCCCCTCCCAGGCAAGTGTCACATGGGCCTGCACAGACTTGAAGTTCAGAAGCCTGGAGCTAGAAGGGACCTTGGTGGGGCAGCTAGGTGGCGCAATGGATAGAGCACCGGCCCTGGAGTCAGGAGTACCTGAGTTCAAATCCGACCTCAGACGCTTAACACTTACTAGCTGTGTGACCCTGGGCAAGTCACTTAACCCCAACTGCCTCACTAAAAAAAAAAACAAACAAAAAAACAAAACAAAACAAAACCCTGCTATAGAAGGGACCTTGATAGTCATCCTGTCGTACCCCTTCATTTTACAGATGAGAGACATGAGGCCCAAAATGGTTTCGGGGATTTGCCCAAGATCCCACTGAGGATCTTAACTAAGGGTCAGAGGCAGGATTTAAACCTCCATCCTCTGACTCCAGAGTTCATGTTCTTTCCCCTGAACCAGAGCTGTCAGGTGATGACCCTGTGGGGGAAGGAGGGAGGTGACAGGATCTGAAAAGCACAGCACTGGGACAGATCCCAGAACACAAAGGGACCTGAGCATGCACGCTGCTCATTCTCACACAGCTGAGGGAGGGAGGCAGGGCAGACATACAGGAAGCATCTTGCACACAATGAGGATGTCAGGACAAGAAAGAAGCTGATCTCTGCTGTTACCCAGGCCCAGCACACCCTCTTCTGGGCCTGGCTTCCCAGCCACTGCGACAGAGTCTAGAAGGAAGATGCTAGGAGCCCCTGCAGGGGAGTGGCCTTAGGCCGGCTTTGCTGCCCCTGCCTGGCCAAAGAAGCCTCCAAAGAGGAATGAATGATGGAGGAGCTGGGATTCCCAGTGCGACTGGAGCCAGGGCCAACAATGGCAGGGCTTAGGCCACTCAGAGGCTTTGCAAACACACACACACACACACACACACACACACACACACACACACACTCCCCTCAGAGGGTCCTGGAGCTTGGCCAGAGGCTGCTCTGGGAGACTGAGGATGGCTGAGCCAAGCCCCTGGGCAGAGAAGTGGATAAGAGGTACCTCAGGCTGACTGGGCCAGGGAAGCCTTCAGCTCCATGCACTATCTCTTTCCAGAGGGGGCGACTGCCAGTGAGCACAAAGCACTGATGTCGGAACTGAAGATTCTGATACACATCGGAAACCATCTCAATGTGGTCAACCTCCTAGGCGCCTGCACCAAGCCCAATGGTTAGTGCCAGAAGGGGGAGTCATTGGAGGTAGGGGGAGGAGGGGGCAATATTGGTGGGGGGCAGGGAGCCGGGAGGTATGGGTGTGGGGGGAGGCAGTGCCAGACGTAGAGGAAGAGGGGACTGGATTCCTACCCTTTTGGGCTAACACCCCACTGTGGCCCCTGTTTTCAGTGGAAGTGTCACAACATCCTCTAGACAAACTTTGAATTCAGTTCCATTTCTTTAATGAACAAGTCATGTTACAGGCCCTTGGCTGGAAGTTCCCACTGTCTCAAATGCAGTCCTGGGCTGAGACTGCACAAGCTGGGAAAGATCCCTTTGTTTCTCTTCTCTGGCTTAGTCTGTGACACTATGCTCCTCTTCACTGCCACCTCAGAAAGAGCAAATAAAGGTGACTCCACAGAGCAACCAAGGACAAAGTGTCCTTCAGTGACCACTTAAGCAATCCATCAACAAGCATTTATTAAGTATCTGTCACGTGCCAGTGCTGGTGCTGGGGATACAAAGAAAAGTCCCTGCTCTCAAGGGGCTCTCTGCTGAGAGCTCTCTGATGTACAAAGCACTCTGCAAACCTCAAAGTGATGTACAAATGTTAGTTATTCCCATTATTCTATTGGAGAAGATGAATGTTTATAAAATATATAGAGAAGGGGGCAGCTAGGTGGTTCAGTAGATAAAGCACTGGCCCTGGATTCAGGAGGACCTGAGTTCAAATCTGGCCTCAGACACTTGACACGTACTAGCTGTGTCACCCTGGGCAAGTCACTTAACCCTCATTGCCCCACAAAAATAAAATAAAATAAAATAAAAATAGAGAAAGAGAATATATAAAAGAAATAGTGGCGGCAACAAGCAGAGAGCACATTTTTTCTAGAAGTTTGACTGTGAAATGGAAGAGAGCTGGAGGATGACAACATGAGGGGAGGGATGGGTCTAAGGAGACAGGAGACCAAGCTGTGTTTGTAGGCAACAGGGAAGGAAGAGAGAGATTGGGAGAAGTTGAAGATTTGAGAAGAATCTAGAATAAGCTTTTAGTTTTGATAGCCTATAGAAACAACCATTAATCAAAATAAGAGTTGAGAACAAAACAAAAAATAGAAATATCTCATATCTTTAAGACTCCTATCTTCTCCCACAGCCAAACCTCTTCATTCTCAGACTGAGCAGAACAATATTTTCTTTATTATCCGAGTAACTCATCAGTAGTTTTATCTTTCACCTCTGAGGGAACACAATCCTGCTTCAGGAGGATATGCAATATTTCCTCTACCATCTGTGTTGCCCCCCAGATGATCTTGGGCTTTGTTTCTTCAGTAAAATGTCAGCTATGTGCAGCCCAGGACTGCACCTGAGGCAGTGGGAACATTCAGCCAATTCATCACGTCCAATGTGGTGGATAGGATGCCAGACTCAGAGTCACCAAGATCTGGGTTTGAATCCAGCCTCAGAATAGCTGTGTGGCCTTAAGCAAGTCCCTTAACCTCTTAGCCTCAGTTTCCTCATCTGTAAAATGGAAGTAATTGTAGCACCTATCTTCCAGGATGCTTTTGAGAATCAAATGAGATAGTACATGTAAGTAGTTTGCAAACCCTAAAGGACTCTCTAAGTGTCAGCTGTTCTTATTGCCTCCCTTTAGCTTTCAGTAAATTTGAGTGGCACATGCTAATTTTTCATCTCAGCAGTCAGAGATGAGAAGGACCAATAGTTAGTGTGGTTAAAGGATAGAAATTCTGGACAAAACGTCAGAAAAATCTGGATTCAAATTCTGTCTCGATACTTCCTAGGTTTGAGACTCTTGGCAAATTATTATCTCTCTCAATTCCCTCATGTATAAAATGGGACTAATAATAGCACTGACCTAATAGGATTATTGTGAGAACAAATAAAAAAAAATGTGTGTAAAACAATTTGCAAACTTTAAAATGCTTTATAAATGTGAAGCATTATTAGTGGAGCCAGACTCTGGATTTCATTTCCTAATCCGTAAGTAATATGGGTTGGATGATGCATGTACTTACCAGGTAGGTGGGGCAGTGAATAGAGCACTGGACCTAGAGTCAGGAAGACTTAAGTACAAATCCAGCCACAGACATTGCCTGTGTAATTCTAAGCAATTCACTTATTTCTGTCTGCCTCCGTTTCTTCATCCTTAAAATGGGGATAATAATAGCACCTACCTCCCAGGGTTCTTGTGAGGATGAAATAAGGTTATTTGTAAAGCTCTTTGCAAATCTTAAAGCACTATATAAATACTAGTTATTGTTGTTGTCAAGTATATACATGGCTGGCCCATGTGTAGCATGGATAGATAGCTATCTGATCTGGGATCTGGCCTCCCTGGTCTGCAAGGGAGAGGGTAATTTCTGTCTCTGTGAGGAGTAAGAGAAAAAGTATGGCTGAGAGCTCTCTCCTTCAATGGCCTATCTCCAAGAGAGGTATTAGAGCTATCTACCACACCAATTACTGGCAGCCTAAGGGTACAATTCTTTAGGGATTCAAATCACACCACTTTCCCTGGTTATTCTGGGTGGGAAGTAGACCTACCTGCTCTAGCTGAGGAGAGCGATTGTTAGCTCATTCATCAGTCTAGCTTCACCCACCAAACACTCAGGAATTAATTAACAATTACAAATAGATAGTTTATAAAAAAAATAAGCATTAAACAAACATCGGGAAGCTTGTACACATTCAGGTAGACAATAAGTAAAAGAATAATGAGCTCTTCAATTGAGGAACAAGATAAAAATCTCAGCTCAACCAAGGTAACAACAACCTTTCCAAGGAAATGCACTCTTAACAGCCTCTAGCATGGCAGCAGCTGGGAAGCAAGAGGTTGGGGGGCAGGCTCCCCTCTGTGTCTGTAGCTCTGGGAGCTCCCATGAGCCACTCAAAAGTCCAGGACTTCTCTCCACCAGTCTCTTCCAATTCCATTCTTCATATATATATATAATTGTTACAGGGCTGTGCTTCAGGAAATATCCCCAGGCTTAGGAAGGGAGTGGGATTACATTATTATTACTATTACTATTATTATTATTATTATTATTACAATCCAATAACTATGATTTGTCTTTATGTGCATGTCCCTCACCATTTACAGATTCTTCTCCTTCTCTCCGCCTCCCACAATGATCCTTCTTCCTTATCTCCTCTCTCTTTCTCTCTTTCAGGCCCTCTCATGGTGATTGTGGAATTCTGCAAATATGGGAATCTTTCCAACTACCTTAGAACCAAGAGGGAAGACTTCAGCCCTTATAGAGTATGTGGCTTCAGCCCTTCGGGAATGTCTGGGGGCAACTTCTTGTTGCCCCTTGATGTTGGGTTCTTTTTTTTTTTTAAGTGAGGCAATTGGGGTTAAGTGACTTGCCCAAGGTCACACAGCTAGTAAGTGTCTAGAGTCTGAGGCCGGATTTGAACTCAGGTCCTCCTGACTCCAGGGCCAGTGCTCTATCCACCGCACCACCTAGCTGCCTTGACGTTGTGTTCTTGTAGAACCTACCATGAGGCCATTGGACCATGGTAATGAGCTAACCAAAAGGAATAGACAAGAGGAAATGTTAAAACAATGTCCAGAGGCCTCTTTGTCCACAACCTTGGACCAGACACTCTCTGCTGTCAGGTTGACCTACATGTAGGCCCTGATGAATACATGTAAGCCCAGGATGAATCCCAGAGAAGAGTGACCAGCATGGTGAGGGTACTCAAATCCATACTATATAAAGATCAGATTGGGGGCAGCTAGGTGGCATAGTGGATAAAGTACCGGCCCTGGAGTCAGGAGGACCTGAGTTCAAGTCCGGTCTCAGACACTTAACACTTACTAGCTATGTGACCCTGGGCAAGTCACTTAACCCTCATTGCCCCACTTTGAAAAAAAAGATCAGATGAAGGAATAACCTTCAGAAGAAAAGATTTGGCAGGAGCTGAGAGGGAAGAAACAGGATCACTCTCTTCAATTATCTGAAGAACTATCATGGGAAAAATAAAATAGACTCGTTCTGTTCAACCCCTGAGGGCAGATGTGGGAGTAATTGGTGGGGGGGGTCTCACAAAGGCAGATTTCAAAAGGAAGAAAAAGTCCCTACCAGAGCAAGCTTTGCCAAAGTGAGCTGGCCCAGGAGGCAGTTAACATCCCAGGTCTCTGCCCAGTGACTGCATGGTCACTTGGTAAGGACTCCTGTTCATGCTGGTGTTGTGCTTGATGGACCTTCAGACCGCTTCTAACTTGAAGAGTCTGGGACTTAGTGCTTATAGCCCTAGAACCAGCTTTAGATAATTGTTTCTACTTTCCACTGAAGGTCAACATGGCTCAAATAAATATAGGCTACTGTGGCACTGGGGCTGATGGAGAGGGGTCCATACTTGCTATGGGGCTGGGCCTCCCCACAGTGCACAGGCCTTGCCCCTGGCACACACGCGCGCGCGCGCCCGCGCGCACACACACACACACACACACACAGAGTCCCAAGGAGTATCAGTGAGAAGGGTGGGACAGAAGGTAGGATTGGAGATGGTCTCAAGGAGCACTTTTGGTCCACCTTCAGGTGTGTGCATTCAGCCCCCCTTACTTATTATGCACATGCACTTTGTGTGTAGAGACCCTTTTTTCTTATCTCCTTGCCTAGGGTCAGCTCCTTCTTCCTTTTGCCCAGGGACTGGAAGAAGGAGCATGGAGAGTGTGAAGGAGGCTCAGAGTGAGGATTCTCCCTCAGGAAGACAAGTCACCTGGGGGCCCCTGATCATCCCTCAGCCCAGGAGGAACCTGGAAGCTGAAGGTTTCTGAAATCCATCTGACTTACCCCCCACCTCTGTTTATTTCCCCAGGAAAAGTCCCCCAGGCTTCGAAATCAGGTCCGTTCCATGGTGGAGGCTGTGAAGGCAGACAGAAGGAGTCGGACTGGAACCAGTGACAGTGCGATCTTCACCCGTTTTCTGCTGGGAAAAGGCCTTGCTTCTAGGGCCCAGCCTATCCGAGATGGTAAGTAAGGCAGCTGGTTACTTTGAAGTCTACCACTTTATCTCCTGAGCCCACAGTTCTGAGGTCATCAGCATGATAACTGTTGTTCTGTCCCTGGATCTGGAGGAGAGGCAGCCACAGTTACAAGAACCGAGAAAGGTACAATCCAAAGAACAGGCAAATCTTTAGGGATAAGGGGACCAAATGACTTCTTGTCCCATGGCATGTGGGACCTGAGAGGGAAGTAGGGTCAGAAAACCCTGGTTGGAATTCCAGCTCTGCTGTTTATTGCTGTGCTACTCAATCTCTCTGGGCCATAATTTCTTCATCTATAAAATGAGAGCATTGAACTCAGTAACTTTCAAAGTCCTCCCTAGCTGTAAATCTGTAATTTTATAACTTCCCAGAATACCCAGTGACTCCAAAGTTATTCAGACTAATAAAAAGATAATCAGAGATTGGTTATCACTGATGCCTGATCAAAAAGGGGTCACCTTGGTTGAACCATGGACAGTACAAAACCACTGGACAGGGGCAGCTAGGTGGCGCAGTGGATAAAGCACCAGCCCTGGATTCAGGAGGACCTGAGTTCAAATCTGACCTCAGACACTTGACACTTACTAGCTGTATGACCCTGGGCAAGTCACTTAACCCTCTTTGCCCTGGGGCGGGGGGGGGGGGGAAGATGTATTCATGGGCTCTGCCTCTTTGGGATTAGAAAGCTAAAGTGGTTTAGTAAATTGTCCCTGGAGGCAAGGGAATGGATTTAATGACCTCTGGAAGCGCTGAAACCTTGATTTGCCTGGATTGGATCATAGCTATATAACTGGACATGACCTTAAAGGCCATCCAGACCAACAGACTCATTTCAGAGCTGAAAAACTAAGGCTTAGAGAAGTGATTTTCCAAGGTCATGTAATAACACAACTGGCATTTGAACCCAGGTCCTTCGATTCAAAATCCAGTACATTTTCCACCATAACATAGTACTTGTATCCCCCTCTTCCCTATAGAAAAGCAGGAACACTCACTCCATAGGCCAACACTGATCATCTCAAAGTATCCCAATGGAAATTTGAAATTTGGAGTCTCACAACTCCTCTCACAATTCACAGGAGTGTTTAATCAATCCAGCAATCAGTCAGTCAAACAACAAGCATTCATTAAGCAGCAGCTATGTGTCAGGTACTGTGCTAGGTGCTGGAGATACAAGACAAAACTGAAAGTCTCTACTTAGAGTCTTTAAAGACTATCCATAGAAGATGGAGACAGGGAGACCAGGACAGGGAAGAAAGGGAGAGAGGGAAAGAGGGAAAGAGGGAGAGAGAGAGAGAGAGAGGGATCACAGGGTGTCCTAAAAGTTTTAGTGTTGTTTTAAACTTTAACAACTTCAGAAGTATATATGTTACAAACTTAGAAAAAAACAACATTTGATAGGCTAATTATTTGTTTTTAAATATTGATGTGCTTCTTAGTAAAATTCAATTTAAGCACTATCTTGTGCTATTATTCATTGGTTTAGTTTTGTTGGGGTTTTTTTGGTGAGGCAATTGGGGTTAAGTGACTTGCCCAGGGTCACACAGCTAGTAAATGTTAAGTGTCTGAGGCCAAATTTGAACTTAGGTCCTCCTGAATCCAGGGCCAGTGCTCTATCCACCTAGCTGCCCCACTATTCATTGTTTTGGTCAGTTTCCAAACTTTGTAAAGACTTTTATCAGCAGGTACTGGGTAGTGGAAAGGATTGCATTTGTAATCCTAGTCCTTAAAATCCTGGCCATAAGAGAGAATGAAATGAAAAACTATAATTAAAAATTCATTATTTGAAATTCACATGACAAAATCCATGTAAAAGAAATTTGAACACATTTTAATGATTTTTTGTAAGTTTATAGCTTTTCTACTTCTGAAGTTATTAAAGCTTAAAACAGCATTAAGATACCCTATAGATACAAAGGTAGGTAGGGGATGAAAAGGGTCTAGCAGTTAAAAGGGCCCAGAATCCCATGTTGGCTTCCCCTGGCAGTGAATGACCTCCCTCAGATAGAGGGAAAGCCCAATCTGTCACACTTCAGAAGCACTTAAGACTTCTAATCATTCCCTCTTTGTGCATGGAGTTTGAGCTGAAGAGAACAAACCTGTCCCAGGTAAGCTCTAGTGGTTTCGGACCAGGGTCAAGCATATATTTCTGCTGGTTTTCTCTGGACAGAGGATGACCTGTGGCAAAGCCCCCTGACCATGGAAGACCTGATCTGCTACAGCTTCCAGGTGGCCCGAGGGATGGAGTTCCTAGCTTCAAGAAAGGTAAGGAGAGGGTGGAAGCCTCGCTGACCCTTCTGAAAGATGCTGGCTCCTGAAGAGCATCTGAGATTCTCGGAGCAAATAAGCCAAGAGAAACAAGAGTAATGACAGCAACAACTCCATTTTGCGGACATACCCCACTTAACACCACTTTAACCTGTTTCATTTTGCCATCGCATCATTAATACATGATAGCCAAATGAAGCCCCACAGGGATGCTTTCCTGCTGCTCACTGATCGAGCATGAAGAACCTCAGAGGCATTTTGTCCAACCTTCTCATTTTATGGTTAAGGAGAGGGAGGCCCAGAGGAGTCAAATGACTGGTCCAAGCCCACCCAGCTAGGAAGTGCACAAAGCAATATATAAATCTAGATTCTTTGACTCCAGCGCTGCTCCCTCCACTAAACCAATCATACAAAATGACAACTCCTGTGAACCCAGTTGCCCACTGTGATGTCATTGTGCCTAGGGCTGTGTTTTCATGGACCCAATTAATAATGTTGGATGGAGTCTGTTTGCTTCTTTCCAGTACAAAGTCTTTTATATTCACTGTCCTCATAGTAGTCCTCTGCGGGAGATAGGACAAGTATTATCTATTTGGGCACATGGGAAACTGAGGCTTAGAGAAGTGAAATGACTTATTCAAGGCCACCTAGTCAACTGTTGGAGCTCTGGGTTCCCCTTAGTACTTACACAGGGAAAAAAAATCTTCCAGAGTAATTCAGGAATATGAACCTAAGTCTCCTAGGCATAAAAGTAGGGACTAGTAGAAAGCAGTGGATTTGAAATCAGAAGCCTTGAGTTTGAATTCTGGCTCTGCTACTCACTAGTTGTATGACCTTGTGGGCAAATCAAAAAACATTTTCCTTCCATGGGCCTTAGTTTCCTTATGTATAAAATAGAGGGTTTTTGAAGTTTATTAATATTTAATTTATAATTAAATTAATTTATTAAGCTCCTGCTGTATGCCAGTCACTGTGTTAAGTAAGCACTGAGGATACAAAAAAAAAGAGGTATAAGACATTCTCTGCCTTCAAGGAGCTCACAATCTAATCATTAGACTAATTGGGGTTTTAGAGTAATTGATCTCTAAGATCCCTTCCAGGTGAAAGCCTTATGACCTATTATCTAAATCCAGTGCTCTGTCCACTATGCTAAGCCTTCCAGTCCAAAAAAAAACCGGCCTCACATTCCCCCATGGGCAAATTCAGAATCTAGTTGGCAGGGGCAGGGGCAGGAGCAATGACATAGTGCATGGCTCTATGACTTTACTGATTCCCTGATGCTGAGAGATTCATTGAGTGCTCTTAATGAATGGAAGAATACCCTAGATTTTTGAGTCTTAAATCTGGATCCAAAAGCTCATTTTTCAATTGTGGAAACTGAGGCCCACAAAGGGTGTCTTGCCCATGGTCACAGAGGAAGAGTTGGCTGTCAGCCAACAGCCCAGCCTGGCCCACCCTGTATAACACTGCCGAAACCCATGTTCTTTTGCAATATCATAATTGGCAAACTGTAACCATATGATACATTATAACATCGAACCCCACTAAAATATAAAACCCCAGTTGATCGCCTATCTATGACAATGTTTCCATGAAATGATTCTCTCTCTCTCTCTCTCTCTCTCTCTCTCTCTCTCTCTCTCTCTCTCTTTCTCTCTCTTCCCCCCAAACCTCTACGTTTTTGGTCTTAATGTCACAGAACAAGTTTAGGACATGGGGAAAGTACAACAAGTTTTTGCAAATGCATGTGGTATACAGCCCGAGCTATGTTGGGAGGTGGGTTTGGTCATGGGGTCACAAGGTCCATAAATGCTGGGAAGACAATTAATGGACTCAGAGAGTTGGTGTATGCCCTCCCAAACATAAAACTCCCCTGAGTTCTGTCTGCCAGCTTCCTCTGTGCCCTGAGCTGGCAATGACCGGCCCCACCCACCATCAGGAAGACTTCGTTGACCAGAGAGTCAGTCTGATCTCTCACTCTCCTTTCCTTCCCCAGTGCATTCACAGAGACCTGGCTGCTCGAAACATCTTGTTGTCAGAGAACAATGTGGTGAAGATCTGTGACTTTGGACTGGCCCGGGACATCTACAAAGACCCTGACTATGTCAGGAAGGGCAGTGTGAGTGTGAGGCTTGGGGATCAACACACCCAAAGATAATAAAGTCAGGCTTTGCAGCAAAGCCTGGAGGGTACATGAAAGTTGGGAATGCACAAAGGCACGATGCCCCTGGAGGACAAAACTGGGAGAAGGTTGCGGTGCATCTCACCTTCTCCGTACCTGGACAGGAGCACTGCCAGCCCTTTTCAGGAAAGGAGCAATCTTGCTGACAGTGTGGACAATAACATCCCCAAGGGCAGGCTCCTCCTGGAACAGGCTCTATAGGCTCACTATACTATAAGTCTGGTTTTTTACCAGTCAATCAACCAACAAGCATTTAGCAAGTACCTACTGTTTGCCAAGCTCTGTGCTAGGCACTGAGGACACAAAAATCAGCATGAAACAATCTCTGCTCTCAAAGAGCTGACATTTTGATGGATATACTCATACACAGATGCCTATTTAGACATGCTTCTGTACAGATTACATGTCCACATATAGATAGATAGATACGAAACACAAAGAACAAATGCAGGGGAACCTTGTGGGGGAAGGCACTAGAGGCTGAGGGACCAGACAGGCTTCACACAGAAGGGGGTGCTTGAGACTTGGAGGAAAGAGGCAGAGGTGAGGAGGGGAAGCACTCCAGCTGTGGAGATAGCCAGTGCAAAAGCACAGTCAGGAGAGTAAGCATTGTGTGTGAGTAAGTCAGTATGGCTGCACCATAGAGGTCCCATAAAGATTAATATGTAATAAGGGTGAAAAAGTAGGCGAGGGCCATGAAGACTTTTAAATGCCAAACAGAGGAGTTTATAATTGATCCTAGTGGAAATAGGGAGTCACTTGAGTTTATGATAGTAGGGGGAGAAAGAAGATAGGAGCAACATGATCAGACCCAGGCTTTAGGTAAATAATTTGGACAGCTATGTGGTGCATTACAAAAGGGAGAGTCTTGAGAGATGAAGGCCAATTAAGAGGCTTTTGTAGCCAAGGTGAGAGGTGATGGGGAACTGGAACTAAGTGGTAGCTTTGTGAGGAGAGAGAGGGACATATTGAGAGATGTGGAGAACATCTCCCTCCTCACCTTTGCATCATCCAGTCAGAAGAGAGGGATTTCCCCCTGCCCTCTGCTCCCTTCTGAGTTTATGAACTTAAGTCCTACCTGCTTAAGGGTTGGTCCCTTTACATCACAGGCCCGGCTCCCTCTAAAGTGGATGGCACCAGAAAGCATCTTTGACAAGGTCTATACCACCCAAAGTGACGTCTGGTCCTTTGGAGTCTTGCTCTGGGAGATCTTTTCCTTAGGTAAGTATCAAAGGCTGGGTGAGTACCCAAAGTCCTCAAGGAAGAAACCAAGAGGCCAAGCTTAAGGAGGATATGGCTAAATCTTGTTCGTTCAGACTTACAATCATGTGGATTGTGTGGCCACAGGCCTAAGCCTTTAATCATAATAACTAGCACTTCTAGAGAGCTTTAAGATTTACAAAGGTTTACATAGGTTATCTCATTTGACCCTCACAACAAACTGAGACTAAGTGCTATTATTATCCCCATTTTACAAGTGAGGAAACTGAGGTAGAAAGAGGTTAAGTGCCTTGTCCAGGGTCACACAGCAAGAGACCCAGAGTGAATTTAAGGCTAATATAATAATAGCTAAAGCTCATGAATTCAGACAACAGTCATGGAATGTATGGCCTGACCCTTAGTATCAACCCTTCCTCCATTGACAGAACATGGAAAGTAGAAGGTTAAAACTGGAAGAGGGGGCAGCTAGATGGTGCAGTGGATAGAGCACCAGCCCTGGATTCAGGAGGACCTGAGTTCAAATCCAGCCTCAGACACTTGACACTTACTAGCTGTGTGACCCTGGGCAAGTCACTTAACCCTCATTGCCCTGCAAAAAAAAAAAAAAAACAAACACCTGGAAGAGATCCCATAGACCATCTAGTCCAACCTGTTCATTTTACAAAGGAGGAAACAAAGTCTGTCTCATAGCATTATAGTGGAAACTGGGTCACATGCGGAGTGGAAAGAGCATTGTGAGCTTGGGCGAATCACTTTAGTTACTTCTCTTGGCTTCCAATTCTTCTGTGAAACGAGGGGTTTGAGTGCACTTGAATCCTCTAAGGTCTCTTCTGGGTCTAAATCTATGACTCTATGATCCTGCTAGTTATAAATCTATGATCCTACAACTAGAACCTAAGTCTCAACCCAGCCCTTTCCCTGCTATGGGAGGGGTTTTTTTTGTTTTTTTATTAATAAAGGATTTTATTTATTTTTTCCCATTACATGTAAAGATAGTTCTCAACTTTTGTTTATACAAGCTTTCCAATTTCAGGTTTTTCTCCCTCCCTCCCCTCCCTCCCTCCTCCCCTAGACAGCAGGTAATCTGATATAGGTTTTATATATATATATATACACATAATAATATTAAACATATTTCTGCATTAGTCATGTTATAAGAGAAAAATCAGAGCAATGATGAAAAACCTCAAAATAGAAAAACATCAGCACCAAAAACAAAAGAAATAGTATGGTTCATTCAGCATCTATACTCCACAGTTCTTTTTTTTTTTTTTCATGGATTTGGAGATCCTCTTCTATCATGAGTTCCCTGGAACTCTTCTGTACCATTGCATTGGTGAGAAGAATATAGTCTATGGGAGTTTTAATAGAATTATTGGAAGGCAGCATGATAAAGTATAGATTGTTCTGGATTTGAAGCAAAGTTTACGCAACATTTGAATCCAGACTCTGCCACCTACTACCTATGTGATTTTAGGCAAGACACTTACCTTCTCTGGGCCTCAGTTTTCTCAACTATAATATGAGGAAGTCGGAATAGGTGATCTCCAAAGTCCCTTCCAGCCCTAAACCTATGAATCTATGATTAACAAGGTTACAAAGGAAATCATCATATATCACCAAGCCTTCATTTACATAAAACTAATGATGTTGTAGTAATGAAGCGGTCTCCTGATTAGAGCATCTCCACAATGGCCTTTCTAGGTCACAGTCTGAATGAATGAACTTTGTCAGGAAAGGCAGAAAATGTGAGCAGTGTTTTTAGAAAAAATTATAATTCAGACTTCTCTGACTTATCCCTTGTTAATCCAAGTTAGTGAGGTGGGTCTGAGTTCTCTTGGTACCTCAGAATTGCTTGGGAGGCAGAAGCACCATGACGTGGGATGGGAGGAGTTCTGATGGCAAGGAGGAAGAGGGGGTGGCAGCAAGTCCCCCAGAGCAAAAGAGAGTCGCTTAATGCCCACTGATCTAGAGAGGAAGCTTCTAGAATATTCTTGTGTTTTGATTGCTCTTCCTCTTCCCAACCACCTTTGTGTGGGACCACCTAGGGGCTTCTCCCTACCCTGGTGTGCAGATCAATGAAGAATTCTGCCAAAGGCTTAAGGATGGCACGCGGATGAGAGCTCCAGAGTACGCCACAGCAGAAATGTGAGTTTCCCACCTCCGCCCCAAGGCTTATCCCCATTTTCTGGAGCATTTAGCCACACACTGAAACAAGGGCAAGAAACATGGGGGAAACATGTCTGATTTCTCTTTGACAGTCGCCACATCATGCTGAGTTGCTGGTCAGGAGACCCCAAGGAGAGGCCAGCATTCTCTGACCTGGTTGAGATCCTGGGAGATCTGCTTCAGGAAAATGTACAGCAGGTGAATGCATATTTTTCTCCATACCTGGACCTGCTGGACCCTGCTTGCCTAGGGACTGTTTTCTGAGATGAATCCTGTTTTCACCCAACACATACTACTTTTTTCCACTTTCTCAGAAGGAAGAAGAGTCTGTGTACCTTTAATCTGTCAGTGAATGTGCATGTTGATGTAAATGTATGTGCTCATCAATGGATACTTTGTACATGTGTTGTGCACATATACACATATGCATGTCTTTGTGCCTTTGTACAGTATACATATTGATGAAAATGTACTTTCTGATCAGTGTGCATGTGTGTGCATGTGTTGTATAAGTGGCTTGGTATATATTTAGGTCATTGTGTGGATGTGCATGTATATAGAAGAATGTGTTTCCTTCTATATTGCCTATCGAGAGATGGCCAATAATCTACCTTTATCTAGAAAGGGAGGCAGCTTTTTTTTTTTACAAGGATCACATTAAATGCTTTCCCTTTTCTCTCTCCTTTCCTGATGCCTGCTATCTATCCCTCAGACCATCAATTCAAGTAGCATTTGCTTAGCATTTGCTCTGGTACTAAGTGAAAGATTTCAGCACAGAAATCAATCAACAAGCATTTATTAAGCACTACCTGCTTTGTGCAGAGCACTGTCCTAGGTACTGAGGTTACAAAGACCAAAATAAAACTGCCCCTGAGAATGTGCTACTACCAAGGGGTATTGGACAGTTAGACCAAAGGCAAAGAAGAAGCAAGGAGGATGTGTCGGTAACTCCCAGGCATTGAGAGAGCCCTAGGCTAACTGACTTCTTGAGAGTCTTTCTATAGTATTGGCCTAGGGCTTTCATTTGCTTTGGTCTGTGGATCAGGACAGACAATGGGCTCACATCCTTGACATAACCCTATACATTCTCTTCAGGAGGGAAAGGACTACATTCCCCTGAATGACTCACAGAGCTCAGAGGATGATGGCTTCTCTCAGGGACCATCTGCTGCCCATCACAACTTGGATGCAGAAGAATATGACCTGAGACTGCATTGCCATAGTTTAGCAGCAAGGTCAGTTCTCTCTCTAGGGATGAGGGGGATGGGATGGGGTGAGAAATGGCAAGAGTCTAAAAAGAGGACACATGTTTTAATAAAACCCTGGAGAATAACGACAATTTCTTGGGTTTTGACAGGTCCTCACATGCTTCTAGTTCCAAGGGCTTAATCAGTCAGTATCAGGGAACATTTGGCATTTGAGCATTATTTTTTCTTAAGTTCTTACTGTATACTAGGCACTGTGCTAAGCACTGGGCTTTACAGACAGTGGACACAGGTCGGACTCCCACCTCTGCCACTTGTTATCTCTCCAACCTTGGGCAAGTCAAAGAGTCGGAATCACAGGATCTTAGAGTTGGAAGAAAGAAGCCTTGAAGAGTGTCTAATTCAACCCAAACTTGAATAAGTTCCCCCCAAAAAACTTTCTCAAGAAATGTTCATCTTCATATAAAATTAAATAGGTGGGTTGGATGACCTCTAAGGTACATTCCATCTTTAAAATCCCACCATCCTAAGTCCAACAAAGACATCTCCAAGTCCACCAAAGAGATCACCATCCATCCTTCACCTTTTAATCCTGCCTGCCAGGACAGTGAACACAATCTGTTTGTTTAGAAATTATTCCTGGAGCAGCTAGGTGGTGCAGTGGATAGAGCACCAGCCCTGGAATCAGGAGAACCTGAGTTCGAATTTGGCCTCAGACACTTGACAACTTACTAGCTGTGTGACCCTGGGCAAGTCACTTAACCCCAATTCACACACACATGCACAGAGAGAAAGAAGAAATTATTCCAGGAGCAGAAACGCTCTGCCTTCTACTGTGAGGATGGAAAAGTGACCCCAAGGAAGGTATTCCCCTATTATTCCTCTCTGGGCTGCTGCCCCCCCCTTGTCTTCCTCCAGCTGCACAACTCTTTAGCTGCCAGGGGCTTACCCACAGATGGGCAAGGAAAAAAATGGGAGGGTTTTTGGGGGGGAGCATTAAGTATTGTGGTCAACTTGGGTTTTGCAATAGTGTCTTTGGCCCAAGAGAATGTATTTTTGTTTTAAACAGATACTATAATTGTGTATCATTTCCGAGTTGTTTGACTGGAGGGAATCAAATCAGGTGTCCATCCAGAATAAAAACCTTTGAAGAATTTCCAATGACTCATACATCATCTAAAGCACATCCGGTAAGTGAAGGCGGAAAGGGGAGAAATTGGGATTTAGATTTATGAAAGGTCAGGAAATGCCTATTTGGGAACAGAGATAAGGTCTTTCCTAGCAAACAAGTGTCTCAGAATTTGGAAATAAAGATTTAAGTCCCAAATAGCAGTAAGGAAACAGTACTGCCAACAGAGTTCCCAGATCTGCTATGCCGGGTGATTTCTATTTACAAAAGGCCTGCACCCTCTTCTGCTGTGGAGGTCAGGAATTACAAGGTCAATGTCACCAGCTCTTAGTCTCTCTGGAGTACTCTGAGCCCCAACAGAAGCAACCCCCTGGAAACAACAGTCTTTCAACCTGTCCCTGTGGCCTTCTCTTCCTGCAGAGAGGGTATCTCATCCTCGCCCCACTAATGGAGTCTACTGGTGACTAAGTGTCCTAATCTTCATTTCTAAAGATGCCTTTAGTTCAAATGATCATCCCAGACACTCCCAGGATGGAGTCTAATGGCTCATTCAGATCAGAACTCAGTCTTGGAAAGCCATTTCCTTCCACCACGATGAATTACATCCTTAGATAGGGGAGGCAAAGAGACATTTCTGTATTAACAAATAAGGGCAGCAGAGAGGGGAAGGGCAGAGGATCTAGTTGGAGCTAGCAGAGGCCTTGGCGTCGGAAGACCTGGGTTAGAGCCCACTAAAGCTTATTAGCTAGGGACAAGTCATTTCCTCTGTAAAATGGAAAGATAATATGTGTACTACCTAATTCATAGAGTGATTGTGAGGAAAGAAATGTAGGCTGTTATGACAGAAAGTGTCTCTGTCTGTCTCAGAAAAAGCTTTTGTTCAGCTACATTTGGGAGATGAGTTCCTAAGCCTTTGAATAGCTCCTTCCCTTATGTTACCACCAAACTATTTCAGAACCTGGGATTTGGTGAAGCTTTCTGAATCAAGTAAAGTCAATAAGCATTTATTAAATGCCTACTTTGTGCCAGACTTTGTGCTAAGTGCTAGGGATACAAAGAAATGGTAAAATATATCAGATATGGGGCAGCTAGGTGGCACAGTGGTCCTGGATTCAGGAGGACCTGAGCTCAAATCTGGCCTCAGACACTTGACACTTGCTAGCTGTGTGACCCTGGGCAAGTCACTTAACCCTCATTGCCCTGCAAAAAAAAAATTTTATATATATCAGATTGCTTTCTGTCTTGGGGAGGGGAAAGGGAAGGGAGGGAGGGAGAAAAACTTGGAACTAAAAATCTTATGAAAACAAATGTTAAAAATTATTTTTACGTGTAACTGGAAAATAATAAAATACTTTTATGATTAAAAAAACAAAGAAAGGCAAAAGACAGTCCCTGTCCTCAAGGAGCTCACAATCTAACAAAGGAAACAACATTCAAAGAGCCATCTACAAACAATCCACAGAGAGGAAAATTTGGGGTCAATCTTAGGGGAGAGAGGGAAGGCACTAGCTTTAAGAGAGATCAGGAAAGCCTTCCTGTAAAAGGTGAGACTTTAGCTGAGACCTGAACAACACCAGGGAAGCTGAGAGGAAGAGAGGAAGAGAAAACGTCTTCCAGGCATGCATAACAGCCAGAGAAAATGCCCCAGCTGGGAAATGTAGTGAGGATTATGTGAGGAATAGCAAGATGGACAGGACCATTCAAGCACAGAGCTCATGTATTATTACGTATAAGATTAGAAACGTAGGAGGGGGCCAATTATGAAGGGCTTTAAAAGCCATATAGGGTATTTTATACTTGATCCTGGAGACAGAGTTGAGGCAGAAAGAGTAACCAGCAGGATTCTGCAATAGTCCAGGAAAGAAAGGGAGGAAGGAAGGAAGGGAGGGAGGGAGGGAGGGAGGAAGGAAGGAAGGGAGGGAGGAAGGAAGGAAGGAAGGAAGGAAGGAAGGAAGGAAGGAAGGAAGGAAGGAAGGAAGGAAGGAAGGAAAGAAGGAAGGAAGGAAGGAAGGAAGGAAGGAAGAAGGAAAAAGGGAAGGAGTAAGGGAGGCCTGGAGGGAGAGAGGGAGGGAAGCATTCATTAAGTACTTACTAGGTACTGTGCTAATTGATGAGGATACAGATAGAAAATCAAGACAAACCCTGTTTTCTAGGAGTTCCCTTTCTAATAAAGGGACAATTCATATATAGTAGCGTTCAGCTGCAAGTCAAATGGAAAAGTCCTATGGTGCTTAAAGTGTGGCAGCAAAGCAGATGGTAATGCATCTTTATACCATCTACATTGATAAAAACTATACCCGTTTCCGAAGTCCAGTCATTTGACAGTGCCGGGTGATTTTTGTCTTTCTCTGTATCTTAACATAATGCCTTGTTATTTAGTACTTAATGCTTGTTGACTGATTGACTGATTGACTGACTGACCCAAGAAATCAATGAACACTGTGGAGTCAACAGACAGTTCAGATATCACTTCTGATACTTATTATCCCTGTTTTTAACTTTGGGAAAGTCACTACAGCTGCCTGGGCCTCAGTTTTCCCATCTATAAAATGAGGGAATTGGACTGTGTGGCCTCTGAGGCCCCTCCAGCAGTGGATCTGTGATTCCCTGATCCTTTCATGGGATGGGTGTTCCTTGCCTTTCTTCCCCACTTGTACTTCTATGTAGAGGTGTTTGAGGACCAAAACCTCTGAGAAGAATGAAGCTTGCTTCCTCTTTTCCTATAGGAAAACCAAACTGATAGTGGAATGGTCTTGGCTTCTGAAGAATTTGAGAGGATAGAAAACAGACACAGAAAAGAAGGTGGATTCAGGTAAGTACAATTCACAAGCCCTGAATGTGTCCTTCTTTGTCTACATCACAGTGAGTAATAGACTTCCAAGTCTGAACTACAAAGGATCTACTGAGCATGGGGGTCCTCTCTCCAACTGTATAAAGAGAGTAACTCAATTCAGCTCAACAATTTTTTAAAAATTAAGTCTTATGCTTTTTGTCTTTTCATCATGGTCATTCCCTACTGGGAAAATCAAATCATCCTTCCCTGTAATAAAAACAAGTAAGCAAAACATCTACCACAGATGGCCAATATTTTATCCCAGTAGTCTTCTGTCTACCTAATATATGAAAGAAAGTATGCTTCATTGTTTCCAGGATCTTCATTATTTTTCCCCTTTACTCAGATCAATACAATGGATTTGTTGATCTGTAGTGTCTGCAATACTGGTTTAAGGGGCAGCTAGGTGGTGCAGTGGATAAAGCACCAGCCCTGGATTCAGGAGGACCCGAATTCAAATTCTACTTCAGACACTTGACACTTACTATCTGTGTGACCCTGGGCAAGTCACTTAAACCTCATTGTCTCACAAAAAAAAAAAAAACACATAAAAAAACCAGTGGTTTAAAAAAAAAAAACAGAGGAAAAAACCAGGACAAGAGATACTAACTGTGTAATAGTAGGCACATCACTTGACCTCTCTGGGCCTCAGTTTCTTCACTGATAAAATTAAGGGTTTACATTCGATGGCCTTTAATATCCCTTTTAGCTCTAAATCTAAGAGCCTATGAAATTCAATGATAGCAGCTATGCGAATAGAGAAAGAGAAAAAAGGGGAAATGACACTTTGTGCTAACAATGACCAAGCTTGACATCAGAGGAGAAATGAGAAAATACAGTTCCCTTCCTTCTTTGCAGAGATGGGGGACTATGGGTATGGAATATTATACCACATGTACAGTTGATGTATTGTGAACTTTTTCTCCCTTTCTCTTTCATTCTTTATTATAAGGGATGACTCTGGGTAGGAGATCAGGAAGGGGGAAAATGAGAAATTAAGGTAATGTAAACACAAGATAGCAGCACCTTCTAAAGAGTTTCTTTAAAAAAAAAAAAGACACTGCGATAATAAGTAGACTAAGGAGCTGGGACATTTTCCTGTACTAGGTACTGGGCCACTAAGGAGTTTGGGGGTTCTTTTGAGCAGATGTCTTAAGGAATGTGGTCACATTAAACTGGCTGCCATGAAGAATGGATGGGAGAAGACAGAGAGGCCCATTCCCTTCACTCTAGTGTCTTACCCTTTGAATCCAAGAGACTTAGATGAATCTGAACCAATCAGTCAAGTCCTAAACTCCTCTTTTCTTTCTTTTGCAGCTGTAAAGGCTCTGGCAGAAACACGGATCAATCAGGGAAGAGATTAGCCCTGAGAGGCAGATGTCAGCCATCCTACCAGACGCCAACTGCCGGTCAGACATTTTATAACAGTGAATATGGGGACCTGTCAGAACCCTCGGAGGATGGCAGCTCTACCCCTCCAGGAGAGGCAGCCAGTCCGCAAGTCCTCCAAGCCTCCTTCTTCTCAGATCAGTATTAAAGAAGAGCTCAGACCACAGAGACACCTGGGGGTGTGTTGGGGGGGAAGCGGGGTGAGGAAGGCAATGGCAGTGGAGGGAGGAGAAATGCTTAAGATTGAACTATTTGACTTCCTAATAGATGGAACAAGAGAGAGGAGTCTTTGGAGGCAGTCTGAGCAAAGACCTCATCACTGCCAAACCTTTCTGTCTTAGAGTTCTTCCTGATGGAATGTTTCCTTGAATTTTTCAATTACTCCCCTCTGGGAGTCATTTTTGCTCAGCAAAACAGAAAACAATCAAACCAGAAACTCTCTGAGACGGCAGCACTGACATAGCATGTCCACAACCCAAACAGACACCACAGTGTTCAAGCAGACAAGGAAAACCAGGGACCTTTCTAGGATCCAGTAAAATAAGCCAAGCCTTCTGAAATTCACCAGCCACTTCTCCAGCATAATATCCTTTTTGTATATGACCCGAACTGCTTCTCATGAGGAGATACTGCCTTACAGGAGACATGGCTATCTTCGTTGCTATCTTAAAATGACAAATTAGGATATTTGGGATTTGTTCTCTGTTCTCCCTGCTAACTCATATCACAACCGGCCATCCCATTACCACCCGGACAGTCATCTTGGCAGTGACAAATCTGTTATTAAAGAGAGTCAGCTAAATTGAGACTGCATTAACTTGTCACAAATGTTGGCTGGAAAGAAGACAGATCCCATCCACAGAGATGGAATTTTGCATGTGCAAATTTAGGGACAAAACCAAGAGCTTCCTTTCAATGAACTTCAGAGCAGAAATGGAGCCTGGAAAAGCATGTCTGAATCTAAAGAGCTATTACAACTCAGAAACAAAACATCGAATCCCATTACAACATGAAAGTTTCTAATGAAAAGGATTCTAATGTAAAAAAAAATTGTAATCCTGGGTGTAACAAAATTTCAGTACAACAAAAGACTCCAGAGTTTGTTGTGAAAGAATCTGTCCTAGCAGTCAGGATACCAATAAGAACTTCCCAAAGTTATCCCTCACTGGCAGAGGCCCCAGCCAAGCTTCTGGCCTCATTTCCTATGGATGATGTCTTGAGCTCCGTCCAGTATGGTGTTCAGAAAGGTGATGCTCTTTTGAGGAATCTGAAACCAGTGAAACTTGAGAGGTCTCTGAAAGCCATCCTGAGAACCAAGACTCTTCTCCCCTCTCTCTCCCCAACCTCTTTCTTATCTCCTTTCCCCTTCATCTCCCTATGAACCAAGGAAACCATCACAAAATGGTTTTACAGAAGCACACCAGGACCATTCACAGAGAGACCTTGAGAACAAACACTCTGCAGGTTTTCTTTCATCTCCTCCACTGTCACTTTGTCTTTTCCCACCTGGAATCCCAGAACATTCCCTATCAGAAGATATTCCCCTTACCCTCCCATAATCTCCATGCCATAATGAGTGCTTGCAGGACAGGCTTCTGTGTATAGAACTAAGGGTTTTGTTATATCTGATATCCTTCTTCCAGATTATATTTTTACTTTATAATACATCGAATACATTTATTCTGAGTCTATAACCCTCATTGTCTGTATGTTTTTGACACTCATTGGCAACCTTTGGATTGGCCCAACAAACGACATTTTTTAATCACAGTCAGGGTTTGCTGGAATGGAAGCACAGCTTTTCTCTGTTTAGTGACACTGATGATTTGTGGGTAAAATGACATGATGACCTTCTTCTCCAAAACACATATTAAAGGCATGCTTGCTGCCTTTTGGTGTTAGCTCCTCTTCTACTTACATTCACAAGAATGTACTAAGTGGGGATGGGGGTGGGGGGAAAGAATCACCTTTATACAAACATCTATTTTTGAAAGTCCTAAGTGTATTCAACTAACAATAATCAACCATCACGATGAACAAAAAGTATTTACAGAGCACCTACTGTGTGACAGGCACTGGACATACAAAGACAAAGAGCAGTCCCTGTCCTCAAGAAGCTTGCTTTCTATTCAGTGAAACAACATGGATACATATAGGAATAAACAAAATACTTGGGAGCAGGGACATCAACAAATCTGTGATTTCATCAGTACAGAGAACTCATGGTGAGGAAACTCCCTCTACCAATACAGGTATATACCTGTTCTGCAATTTATAGTTTTTGCAAGATAACTTGGAAGTTAAGTGACTTGCCCAGGGTCACACAGTATGTGTCAAAGACAGGTCTTCCTAACCCTGAGGCCAGTTCTCTATCCATTACACCAACAAATATATTTTCCAATATGTATACAAAGTAAATAGAAGATAATTTTTGAGTAGTTGAGGGGTTAAAAGTGGGAGGAGGGACTATCAGCTGGGAATAGGGAAGCAAAGATCAAGAAAGCCCTTATGATTTAAAACCAGCCTTACTCATTCTAAAGGGTCTTACTCATTCTAAATCAAAGTCTGGAGTAAAATAGAAATGTCAGTCTTTTGCTCAATATAATCACCCCTGACGTGCATGTGATACTTACTCAAGTAAATAAAAATGTTAAACACACATTGCATTACAAAAAAGAACACTGTCTCCAGACATTTCCCTGCCTTTCTGCAGCCTGGGCCACATAGGCCTGCCTTGGATACAGAATGGTTCAGCAGAAGCACAGAAGACGAAGCTTTGAAGTCCTGAATCTAGACGTGTTGGCTAATAGGCAGCCCATTACATCTGAAATTTATTCATTAGGGATTGACAGGCACTGAGAAGGGGGCATGGAGCACAAAACAAACTGAATCCCTGCCCCAAGAGGACTGAAAGGTTTAAAATCTTGTTGGTTTTTAGGATTCAACTGCCTACCCCTCAGTAATATAAATGTCAGGCCTCCAGGTTCTCTATACTCTTATTTTCAAGGGGATTCCCATCTGGATTCATCCCATCCCATCCATCTCTACATCCTGAGTATACCCTTCAGTACTCCTGAGAACTGTACCAGGAAGGTGGCAGATGACTGCCATATTCAGTTGCTAGAGATGGATTGGCCTGATTTTAGATATAATGGATGTCATGGGGGAGGGGACATCACAGGAATGATTTCAAATACTTACAAGTTATCATGTGGGATAGGGAGTAGACTAATTCTGTTTGTCCTCAAAGAACAGAACTAGAAACAAGCAAGCAAGAATTTTTTAACAATTTTTTTCACGTAATATTTTATTTTTCCCAATTACATGTAAAGATAATTTTCAGCATTCGTTTTTATAAGATTTTGAGTTCCAAATTTTTCTCCCTTCCTCTCTTCCCTCCCCCCTCCCTAAGACAGCAAGCAATCTGATACAGGTTATACATTACAGCCATATTCAATATATTTCCACATTAGTCATGTTGTAAGAGAAGAATCAACAGAAGGTCCATTAGAATCAAAGAAAAAACAAAACACAAAAAAAGTGAAAATAGTATGTCTCAATATGCGTTCAGACTCCATAGATCTTTCTCTGGATGTGGATAGCATTTTCCATCATGAGTCCTTTGGAATTATTTTGGATCATCATAAGGATGAGAAGAGCTAATTCTATCATAACTGATCATCGCACAGTGTTGCTGTTACTATGTATAATGTTCTCCTGGTTCTACTCACTTAACTCAGCATCGGTTCATGTAAGTCTTTCCAGGTTTTTTCTGAAATCTTCCTGCTGATCATTTCTTATAGCACAATAGTATTCCATATGGAATATACCACAGTTTATTTAGCCATTCCCCAATTGATGGGCATCACCTCAATTTCCAATTCTTTGTCACCACAAAAAGAGTGGCTATAAATATTTTGTGCGTGTGAGTCTTTTCCCCTTTTTTATGATTTCTTTGGGATATAGACCTAGTAGTGTCTCTTTGGGCATAGTTCAAATTGTTCTTCAGAATAGTTGGATCAGTTCACAACTCCACCAATAATCAAGCAAGCATTTCTTAAGCACAATTCTAAGTGCTATGGATACAAATACAAAAGTGACAGTCCCTGACCTTAAGATGCTTACTTTCTATGTTTCTTTCCATATGTAACTTTCTTAATATCTATATAGGAAGATACTACATGCTCAAAGATAAGTCCACTTAGTATGGGGGGAGGATGCACTTAAAATGGAAGGAGTTAGGAAAAACATCTTGAAGGGTGTGGCACCACTTGAGTCCTTCATTCCCAAAGAGGACCATGACATCAGGAGGTGAATTGGATTTAAGTGAGGGAGGGCTGTGCAAGGTCACCAACCTTACTCTCTCCCCCAGAGCCATCTGGGTCCAGTGACAAGATACACATCAAGATGAAGAACTTACCTTTTAAATTAAGGTCCCAGGGGGCGGCTAGGTGGCACAGTGGATAAAGCACTGGCCTTGGATTCAGGAGGACCTGAGTTCAAATCCAGCCTCAGACACTTGACACTTACTAGCTGTGTGACCCTGGGCAAGTCACTTAACCCTCATTGCCCCTAAAATAAAAATTAAGGTTCCCAGGTTTTACAATGTCTGTGAGGCCAACCTGAGTGCCATGGGTTTTTTTCCCAGGTTGGTTTCCCAGGGAAAGTAAATTTTGTTTTGTTTTGTTTTGTTTTGTTTTTGTGGGGCAATGGGGGTTAAGTGACTTGCCCAGGGTCACACAGCTAGTAAGTGTCAAGTGTCTGAGGCCGGATTTGAACTCAGGTACTCCTGAATCCGGGGCCGGTGCTTTATCCACTGCGCCACCTAGCCGCCCCTAGAAAGTAAATTTTGCACCAGATCCAGTAGGAGAAAAGTGCTATTGGGTTTGCAAAGGAGAGGTTGCCCTGTCCTGGGCACCTTTCCTGGTGCCCATCAGGGCAAGGGTACAGTATACCCAGGGTGTGGTTGGGCTGGCCAAGATTACTGGGTCTGACTAGGCATCATACTTGTGATGCAGTAGTCTAAGCCTGGGTCAAGGAACTGAGGTCCGAGGCTGGAAGGAAAAGCTTCCAGGATAACAGCTAACTGGTCCACAAGGTCCATTAGAAAGCCAAAGAAACTCTAGCCCAAGACTTTTGATTCTATGGTCATGATTTCCCAGAGGGAAGAGTTTGCTTCAACCCTCCCCTTACAGAGACTTCACGTCCATCTCTGAAGGGGAAGCCTTCGTGTTAGGGTCAGAATGGGGAGGAAGGTGGGAGGCTGAATCCTAGATGTGGGCAGGCAGAGGGCCCAGGTTTGTTGGAGGAGAGCCTGTTTTCCTTGGTTTCCAAGTATTCATCCAACCTAGGCCCAAGGCAATGGGAAGTCATGAAGGAGACCATGAGTTTCAAGACTTCCAGACCTGATTCTCTCTTTTCTTGTTGTTGATGAGCTTCTCCAAACTCCAGGTTCCATAGTTTCACATAGAATCCTCTTTTTATGTATGTTCTTCTATGTGGGTGGAAATGTTCTTTTTGTGTTTAAGTTCAAAACTTTTAAAAAGTCAATTAAAATTTGAAAATGCCAACTTAAGCTAGGCACTTCCTCAGAGAATAGACAGTCAGCTTCTGACCCATACCAGGCACTGGACTAAGTGCTGGGGATTAAAAAAGAGGCAAGGGGTAGCTTCAAAGATCTCACAACCTAATATGGGACATAGCAAGCAAACACATACAAAAACGCTTTATAATACAGGAAAAATAGGAAGTGATTAAAGGAGGAAAAGCATCAAAATTAAGAGGGATTGGGAAAGGCTTCCTGTAGAAGACAGGAGTTTATTCAGGCCTTGAAGGAAGTCAGAGAAGCCAAGAGGGGGAGGTGAAGAGGGGGAGCATTTCAGGAATGGGAAACAGGCTGAGAACACGCGTGAAGCTGAAAGATGGAGAGTCTCGTTTGAGGAACCAAATGCCAAGACCTGGATCAAGGCATGCAGGTTGGGGGAGGGGAGGGAGAGAAGCCATAAGAAGACTGGAAAGGTGGGATGGCTGGGTTATAAAGGGCTTTGAATTGCCCAACAGAGGAATTTATATTGGATCCTAGAGACAATAGAAAGCCACTGGAGTTTATTGAGTAAGGGTGTGACTTGGTCAGACTTTAAGAAAATCATTTTGGTTACTGAATGGAGAATGGATTGGAGTAGGGAGAGACTTGAGGCATCAAGGGATGAGGGCCTGCACTAGGGTGGTGGCAGTATCAAGAAAGGGAAGGGGATGTATTTGAGAGGCATTGCAAAGGTGAAATCAACAGGCCTTGGAAACAGATTGGATGTGGGAGGTGAGGGATAGTCATGGAAGACACCCAGGTTTTAAGGCCAAGGGACTGAGAAAATGGTATTTCACTCAGCAGGAATATAGAAGGTAGGATGGGGAAAGGTTTAGGGGGGAAGATAATGAGTTCAGTTATGTGTAAGCTGAATTTAAGATGTCTACTTGAACATTTATTCCAAGATGTCTGAAAAGGCAGTTAGAGATGTGAGATTAAAGATCAGAGAAAGGTTTGAGCAGTATGGGTAGATATGAGAAGCATCAGTATATATGGGATCATTAAATCCCTGAGAGCTAATGAGATCAAGTAAAGTAGTAGAGAGAAAAGAGAAGAAGGTCTAGAGCAGAACACTACAGTTAGAGGGCATGACCTGGAAGAGGGTCCAGCAAAGGAGACTCAGAAGGAACAGTCAGAGAGGTAGGAGGAAAACCAGGAGAGACCAGTATTCTGAAAATCTAGAGAGAAGAGAGTATCAAAAAGAAGAGAATGCTCAACAGTGTCAGAGACTGCAGAGAGGCTAAGGAGAATGAGGACTGGGAAAAGCCACTATATAAAGGCTTATTTCCTTTCCCTCTCCCCTCCAAATCCCTAATTTCATGAAGTAGGCATTCCTTCTGCAAGAGTAGTTAGTCAGTCAGTCAATAAATATTTACATAGTATCTACTATGTGCCAGGCACTGCTAGGAATACAAAGAAAGACAAAAATCAGTCCCTTTTCTCAAGGAGCTCATAGTCTAATGGGGTGGACAATGTGAACACAAATATGTACAAAAAGATCCAGAAATAGAGATATATGACAAATTGGAAATAATCAACAGAGGGAAGGAAGGAGAATTAAGGGGTTCGAAATCAGCTTGTGTAGAAGGTAGGATTGAAGGAAGTCAAGAGACAGAGATGAGGAGGGAGAGCACTCCTGACACTGGAGACAGTCAGAGACAGTGCCTAGAAAAGCAAAGGTCAGTGTTGATGTATCCCAGAGTACATGCTGGGGCCTCAGGTGTAAGAAGCCTGAAAAGGGGGCCCGGAGCCTGCCCCTTCCACAGCTTCTCTTCTTTCTCAGCTCCCACTCTCCAAAGAGACTCAATTCAATGCACTGGAGGCTTTCCCCTGATTCATTTAATATTTCATAAGTACAGTGCAGCATGCCAGCTTTCCATCTGGTATCCCTTGATCTTGCCTCAAGACCAGACTGAGTCCTTTGCAAGCAATGTATGTCCTTGTTACTTTTTCTACCATTCCCTATGTATGTATCATTGGTATATGTTTACCTCTAAATGTGCATGTCATGAACATGATTATCTAGCAGGATCCTGCCATGTCTAACTTGGCCAGAATAAATGATAGAGGGATGATGGGAATAAGGAAGGACTGACTAATCTTGTTGAGTGTGTATGTCAGTCAATCAACAAGCATTAATGAAGCACCTGCTTAATTAATTAATGATGGTCAGCTAGATGGCATAGTGGATAGAGCACCAGGCCCGGAGTCAGGAAGACCTGAGTTCTAATCTGGCCTCAGATTAGATTAGCTGTGTGACCCTGGGCAAGTGACTTAACCCTGCTTGCCTCAGTTTCCTCATCTGTCAAATGAGCTGGAGAAGGAAATGGCAGACCACTCTATCTATGCCAAGAAAACCCCAAATGAGGTCATGAAGAATCTGAAATGACTGAACAACAACATGGACCAGACATTATGCTAGGCTCTGAGGGTACACAGTTCTTACCCTCAAAGGCCTTCAGTTTTATCAGAAGAAAAGATGTGTATAAGTAAGTATATAGAAAATAACCACAAGGTCATTTGGAGGAAGTGGGGGTTGGGGAGGTTCTGGAAACTGGGAGGATCCAGAAACTTTAATGTCAAAGATGATTGTGGGCTACAGTTGAGCTTTGAAGGAAAGAGACTAGGGATTCCAAGAGGCAGAGATGGGGAGGAAGGACATTCCATCAAATGAATCAAAGGCATTCAATCTCTGTTTGAAGATGATCAAACCCACCCAGGACTGGGTCTGGTATAGGCTCAGTAAGATAAGAGGGTGTTTGATGTTTGTTTAAAGCTCAGATCTTTCTGCAAGTCCAAAAAAAAAAGTTCAACCAACTTCCCTTGCTTTGGATTTGGGTTTTGTGTGACTTAATAAAGTGAGGAGGTTCCCACTGTGTTTTTAATCTAATTGAACTTAAAACTTTGCAACAGCTTAGCCAAGCTCCACCGACAGATTCGACCACCTAAGAACAATGACAATGATAATAACAAAACACCACTGCTATACTTTTAAAGATGTCAGCTATAAAACATGAAATTAATTTCTTTTCCCTTATTCAGGTTATTCTCCTGTAGAATGCCTTCCCTTGTCCCCTCAGCCTAGCTAAGCCCTAGCTCTTAGTTCTTCGGAACACATTTGGGTTGGTATTTCTTTCCTGAAGTCTTCCCAGACTGTCCCAACCACTACCAAGCTCCCCTCTCTTGGACTCAAACAATTAGAGTCTTTATCATATGGGTATGGAATTAATTACATTACACAGAGAGAGAGAGCGCCTATTTACATGATACATATACATATACATCTATCTCCTTTGCTATTGTTTCATGGATGACTTGTCTCGCCAACTAGACTGTGTAATCCTTGAAGGCCAGTATGGGACATAGGGCCATAAATTAAAAGCTAGAGGGTGAGCAGAAGGGGAAACTGAGGCCCAGATTTGACCCAAGCAGCAGTGAAAGATTCAGATAAACCAGGTCTCCAGACTCCAAATCTACCTATTATACCATGGACCTCATGACCTTCCAGTTACTGTTGCTGTTCATATTTACTCTTGTTGATCAAAGCATATAGTTGTGCTTTAGGGAATGAGAGGCAGCATGGTACAGTGGGAAGGGTGCTATATTTGGAGTCAGAGGGCCTGAGTATAAATTCTGGCTCTGCCACTTACTACCTGTGTGGCTTTAGGCAAGTCATTCAACCTCTCTGGGTTCCTCATTTGCACAATGAAGGGACTGAATTGCATCTGAGGCCCCTTGTGGCTCTAAATCCTTGATCCAAGGAACGGCTGCACTTATGCTCCGGGTGATTTATTTGCCACCATCATCCCTAACTCTTCCCCCATGGTGTTCTATGGAATGTACTTCTGACTTATACTTTTTAAAAAAATTAACATTGCTGCTAGTCCCCAGTAACTATCCACCTCTCTTGTCCATATCTAAGTCCTTATGCTTTTTTTTCCAACACTGCTGTTTGTTTCCAGTGACTAAAGCACAAACTGACAGCTTTTTGTTTGTTTCCAAATCTATTTAAAGCCACCTTTGGTGATTTGTTCCTTCTTGCCTTCTTTCCCTCAGCTCATCAGAGAAGAGATTCAAACCCCCATCACCTCATCCATCAGGTCTCCTAGGCTGGCTCTCTATGTACTACTGCATCACAAAATCATAACCCATATATTTATTTGTTTTTAAATTCAAGTGATCTAAAGTTGATTGTGTTTCCTAAGTCTTTCCAGAACTTCTCAGCATCCTTCAGACAATTGTAAAGGCAATAAAAATAACCAGGGGTTTATTAAGGATTGGAATGTTTTTCAGAAGGCTCCCCTAGAGGGCACTCTGACACCAGTGATCATCCACTGCCTGGTCTTTTAGGAAAGGAGAGAAGCCAAAGGAGCTTGAACCTTTCTGGAAGGATAATGAAAACAAGAGTTGACATTTATAGAGCACTTTACAATTTATGAGCTGATTTCTATATATCTCATTTGAATGGCACAGCAACACTGGAAGGTATCATCATTTTACTGAGGCTCAGAAAGACTTGCAACTCACCCAGAGTCACCCAGTTAATAAGTAGCAGAGAGGAGGCACAGCTAGGTTTTGCAGCTGATAAAGCACCAACCCTGGATTCAGGAGGACCTGAGTTCAAATCCGGCCTCAGACACTTGACACTAGCTGTGTGACCCTGGGTAAGTCACTTAACCCTAATTGCTCTGCCCCCCCCCAAAAAAAAGTAGCAGAGATGGGATTTGAAGGTAGGTCTTCCTGACATAGTCCTAGCATGCTAGGCACTAGCTGTATTGCTTCTCTAAATGGAGATGGTTCAATTTATCTACTTATAGAAGGAGTAAAAAGCTTTCTTTTCCATCATAAATCAAGCTGTCTTGGTTATTAGTCAGTCCTAGGGCAGCTAGGTGACCCAGTAGATAGAATGCTGAGTCTGGAGTCAAGAAGACTCATCTTCTTCAGTTCAAATCTGGCCTCAGACACTTACTAGCTGTGTGACCCTGGGCAACTCACTTAACCCTGTTTGCCTCAGTTTCTTCATCTGTCAAATGAGGTGGAGAAGGAAATGGTAAACCACTCCAGTATCTATGCCAAGAAAACCCCAAATGGGGTCAAAAAGAGTCAGACAAAACTGAAACAACTCAACAACAAAGAGTATGGGAAGGAGGCTTTACAATCATGAAGTTGTGGCTGGGAATGATAGTACCCTGCCCCATGTGCATAGGATTTAAAACCGTAGGAATCCTGCAGAGAATATAATAATAGAGATGCTATGAGGAGAGGGTAAATTTCAGGCATGGGAGACAAACAACTTGAGCAAAGGTACAAAAGTGGGAAGATAGTATTTAAGTTTGGGGAACATCTGGTGGACCAGTTTGATTGGAATGTTGATTGAAGAATAATACAAAAGAAATTTGAAAAAATATCATAGAATCACAGAATATCAGAGTTAAAGCAGGGGTGTGCTAGTAAATGTTTAACAGCCAATTTTGAGGGGGAAGACGACATCGGTACACTTAAAAACTCAATCTTCATTTTAATTAACATTTTCCCCATCGCTTTCTTAAGTCTACACAATCGAGGGCAGCTAGGTAGTGCAGTGGATAGAGCACCAGCCCTGGAGTCAGGAAGACCTGAGTTTAAATTTGACTTCAGACACTTGGCACTTACTAGCTATGTAATCCTGGGCAAGTCACTTAACCCCAATTGCCTCACCAAAAAAAAAAAAAAAAAGGAAAAAAATTGTCTATGCAATCAACAACATGATAAATCTACCCCTGATTTCTAGCACTTGGCAGTTTAGAAAATTAAACATTTTCAGAAGTCATCTAGTCCAACCCATTCTTGAACATTATACAGCCTACTTTCATCAAGGTGAACTCACTACCCTCCAGAGGCAGCCCATTCTATTTCTGGCTCTTTTTGTTATGGAAGTTTTTCCTTTTATTAGATCTAAATCTGCCTCTTCACAATTATTGTTCCCAGTTCAAGTCTCTGAAGTCAAGCAAAACAGGTCTAAAAATCCCTTTCCACATGACAACCCTTCAAGATACTTTAAGACAGACTGTGTGTGTATCCCCTGGTCTTCTCTTTTCCAAGCTAAACACGCCAGTTCTTTGAACCAGGCCTCTGAAACTCCTTTATCTGGCCATAACTTCAACAACAAGAAGTATTTATAGGGGCAGCTAGGTGGCACAGTGGCTAAAGCACTGGGCCTGGATTCAGGAGGACCTGAGTTCGAATTTGGCCTCAGACACTTGACAATTACTACCTGTGTGACCCTGGGCAAGTCACTTAACCCCCATAAAGAGAAGAAGTATTTCTTAAGTAATGAGCAGGAGCTGATTTGGGGAGGGAGATGATAAGTTTGGGTTTGTTCATCTCAAGTCTCAGAAAGCCAGCATGATGTCCAAATGGAGGTATCAATTCTTTTTCTATTTTTTAAAATTCTGAATTTAATAAACAACAAATAAAAATATTTCCATATATAACGCAGCACAGAAAAAGAAGATTGTAGATGAAATTGTGATTCTATTATATACAGCTTGGTTTTCCTTTTAAGTATATAATAAATTCAACATGTAACTTTCAAAGCTATTCAGCTTGTCTGTGCATTTTTAAAAAATGCTTTAATGACCCTCTTTCTTTCTTTCTTTCTTTTTCTTCCTTCCTTCCTTCATTCCTTCCTTTCTTTTCTGGCAACCCCATTGCTATCCTTCCCTTTCCCCCCAACCTCCCTCCTCCCCAGCACTCCCCCCCAAAAAATAAAAACCTCTGTAACAAAAATCATATGGCCAGGCAAAACAAATTCCCTCCTTGGCTGGCTCCAAAAAATGGTCTCATTCTGAATCTTGAATCCATTGTCTCTCTGTCCAAGACTATAAATTTGTCATGGGGAAATTGGTTGGTGTGGGGGTCCTTAGGTATTCATCTTTAAAGAATTACACCCTCTCACTCACAAATTCAATTAGACAAAAATAATATTTTATTTGAGCGCTAGAGAAAGAATACCCCGAGAGGAACCACAGAGATGTGGTTCTCTGAGATACCTATCTCTCTGAACAAGAGAAAGGCAAAAACTTTAATAGAGGACAGATGGTGGAGAGACAGATGGGCTGATCATCTGACTGTGGAAAGTTCCCTTTGGGGTGGGGGAAGCTGGAATGAGGGCAGGTGATATCTGTCCCATTGGCACCACTCAGGCAGAAGCCACACCTAATAGGCTTATGTCTCTTGCTTTCCAAGGTGTGTCTGTTTTCTCAAGGAGAGTTACCCCAGATCCGTGTCCTTTAGTTTAGCTTGACCAGTTTAAACTTTAGTAGTCCTAACCCCATAGCAAATTGAAGAGAAGGTGCAAATCTGAATTGATAAAATGAGTTTCCTCATTCAGAAATTCCCTAGACCAGCGAGATCACAGGTCCTGTCACTATTCCCTACCCTATCCTATATCTACCTCCACTGAATTCCCTTCTGATACCTCATCATCACATGGATTTTACTCTGAGGTGTTTTTTTTCATAGTTTTATTTTTTTATTCTTATAACTTCTTATAACTTTATTCTTTATTCTTATAACTTATAACTCCTAAAAGAGTATTTCCCTATAAATAGCATAACACACACACAAAAAAAGGATTGTGTATGAAACCAGGAATTACCATTTCATACCATTTTGCATTTTTAATTATATAATAAATTCTATACATTACTTTCAAAACTATCCTGTTTGTCTGTTTCCTTCTGAATTTCTTTCTGTTCTCATATGTGCATTTTTAAGTATTTCAATGATTCTATTTTTTAATCATTATTTTAACTCTCCTGTCAATTAAAAATTATAAACGGGGTGTGGGTACAATGCTGTATTATAGGGGCTCTAGAGACATGGTCGATTTCACATTGAACAGAGTTCTTAAGTCTTTCAGTTGTTTTTTCACATTGTTATTTTCTTTGTATAAATCGTTCTTGGGGGCAGCTAAGTGGCACAGTGGATAAAGCACCAACCCTGGATTCAGGAGGACCTGAGTTCAAATCCAGCCTCAGACACTTGATACTTACTAGCAGTGTGACCCTGGGCAAGTCACTTAACCCCCTCATTGCTCCATTCCCCCGAAAATTGTTCTCCTGATTCTGCTTACTTTACTCTGCATCAGTTCCAAAATCATCTCTTTCATCATGTCATGGCACAATAATATTAAATTATATTCATATATCATGATTCATTCAGTCATTCCCCAATTGCTGGGCATCCTCTTAGATTCTAATTCCTTGCTTTGCTTTTTTATCCCTCTTAATCCTCCTTCTGGATTAGGAAATTTGTTTTGTTTGCAGCTATTCTCACCCTGGTATTGTCCTTCTTACCTACCTCACCAAGCCAGCTTTTTTCTGTCAAGTTTGATGAATTTCTATATCAAATTCTGTATATGTGTGTGTGTTCAATCTCCTTTGTCCATTTCAGATAAGAGTAAGGTTCATCTAATGGCCACTCCCTTTTGCTTTCCTCCATTTTGTTTATGCATCTTCTCCCACACCCCAATTATAAGATATAGCAAGCTTCATCTACTAGTGTATTCCTTTTGCCCTCCCTTCTATTTTCTCTTTTCTTTTTCTTTCTTTCTTTTTTTTTGGGGGGGGGGGCAGGTCAATGAGGGTTAAGTGACTTGCCCAGGGTCACTAACACAGCTAGTAAGTGTCAAGTGTCTGAGGCCGGATTTGAACTCAGGTCCTCCTGAATCCAGGGCTGGTGTTTTATCCACTGCACCACGTAGCTGCCCCTCTATTTTCGCTTTTCAAATCCTTAGTTCTGAACCAATATATCTACAAGCCTTATAATTCTTTCTTATTTAACTCCTTCCAAACACTTCGAAGGCAGTACTGTTCTGAAATAACATTTGTTTCTTCTTGTCCTTTAGAATGTTAGCCCTACTATATCATCAAACAGCTCCTTCTGACATGGGTCTAAAATCAGTCAGAAGGGTTTTGTTGCATTTTTTCCCCATGAAAAACAAAATTAAAGATGTAGCAGGGCCTGGGAAACTCTTCCTGTGAAAAATAATTAACCTGCTAGATAATAGGGCAGACATATCAAAGAAACAGGGGTCTAAAACAGGATAGCAAGAAGCCAAATGTTAATCAGGTGTGCTACTTACTACCTGACTAGAGCCAGAAAACAGAGATAATCCCAGAGGACAGGATTATCCCTGCCCCAAAGCCCCTAACCTTCAACCCCAGAGCTCAAGAAATGTAATACCAACTATTTCATTATCCACTCCCCAAAACTCACTTTTCAGTTTCAAGTCCCCTCCCGATCTATGCTCTATAAAAGCTTTTCCTTCCCTCCACCTTTGGAGGAAAATACTTTTGAACTTTTTTCCTCCCCAAGAGGCTAAATTTCTGACCTTCCTCTTGGTCACTTTCCCTAGCGCCAAATAAAAAACTACTTTAATTATAATTGGACCGTATTCGAGAGTTAATTCTTTAATAGAGGGATACCAACAAGCCAGGTTTTTTTTTTCTGTGTCACTTCCAATTGCTCAAATTCACTTAAGTTTCTCTTGACTCCTGTGTTTATATTTCCAAGTTCCTACTCAGCTCTGATCTTTTCATCACAAATGCTTAGTCATGGGGCAGCTAGGTGGCACAGTGGATAGCGCACCGGCCCTGGAGTCAGGAGGACCTGAGTTCAAATACTAGCTATGTGACCTTGGGCAAGTTACTTAACCCCAATTGCCTTGCAAAAAAAAACCCCAAAAAACAAATGCTTAGTCATCCTCTATTACATTAAAAATCTAATTTTTCTACTATAGAATACTACTCAGCTTTGATAAATTATTCTTGACTGTGAACCTACCTCTTTTGCTTTCTGGAATATTATATTCCAAGAATGCCTCTCATTAAAGTAGAAGCTGCCAGAATTTGTGTGATCCTGACTGTGGTTCCTGGTACTTAAAGTGTTGTGTGTTTTTTCTGGATGCTTGCAGTATTTTTTTTCCTTTGATATTGAGCACTGGATTTTGGCTATCATAATCCTGAGACTTTTCCTTTTGGGGTTCCTTTTTTTTTTTTTTTAGTGAGGCAATTGGGGTTAAGTGACCTGCCCAGGGTCACACAGCTAGTAAGTGTTAAGTGTCTGAGGCCGGATTTGAACTCAGGTACTCCTGACTCCAGGGCTGATGCCCTATCCACTGTGCCACCTAGCTGCCCCACGGAGTTCCTTTTAATAAATAATTGGTATATTCTTTATTCTGTCCTCTGGTTCTAATAGATTTGTGCAGTTTTTATTTATGATTTCTTGAAATTTAGTGTCCACACTTTTTTTATTTTGGATCATGGTTTTCAGGGAGCCAAATGATTTTTATCCTTTTTTTTTTTCTTTTGAGACTAGGTCTCTCTATCTTACCCAGACTGGAAGTACAGTGGCCTGTCACAGACCTGATCCTACCGCTGACCAGCACAAAGGCTTTGACCTACTCTGTATCCAACCTGGACCTGCATTCCCCTCCTTAGATAACCTAGTGTCCCCTTCCCTCCCTCCTCTTTGCCTTCTCAGGAACTCATCATATTGGTACCAGATTCATTGTGGATTCCCAGTTGGCTTTAGCTCTATTGCTGCTCAGAATTCCTGAGCTCAAGAGATTCACCAACCTCAGCTTCCCCTAGTAGTAAGGACCTATCGCCACACCTAACCAATGATTCTTAGATTATCCAGCCTTGATATGTTTTCCGGGTTCCTTGGTTTTGATCTCAGATAGCTTATATATTCCTTCTTTTTTCCCCCAATCTTTTGCTTTTGTTCTAATCTTCCTTGTTATTGCATAAAGTGAAATATTGATTTCTGATCGATCTCCTTTAGTTTTCAAGGCTTACCCCTTTCTCATCTAAGCTATTTAGGACTAGATCAAAGATCCTTCTGTATTGTGAGATTCTTATCACTTCGTCTTCATGCTTCCCTGTGGTATCTCAATACAAAGTACTAGGAACCTCAGCTACTGTAGCCACCTAGGCTGTCCCAGTCTGAGCGCTGTCATACTGTACTTGTTACTGGCATTCCCTGAGGCTTCTCCTGTTATGGGTTTCTGACAAGCCTGGGAATTTCTGGCTACCCTACAGCTTCCTGATGACTTTGGGGTTTTCTTGGGGTAGTTCTTTCTTTTTTTTTTTTAAGTGAGGCAATTGGGGTTAAGTGACTTGCCCAGGGTCACACAGCTAGTAAGTGTTAAGTGTCTGAGGCCGGATTTGAACTCAGGTACTCCAGGGCTGGTGCTCTATCCACTGTGCCACCTAGATGCCATGGGGTAGTTCTCTTAATCTTACTGCCTCTGATCCACCTCTGATCACATTGTGCTAGGCTGGCTTTGTTGGTGGTCCCCTTTACAGAAGCCTGATGGCTCTTGTCTGAGTTTCTGTGCAGCTCTAGGTTAGAAGAAGCTGTTAATAGTTTCTCATTGGATTTCTTGATTGTTATTTGGCCTGGTGCAAAATTTAAGTTTTTGCTGGAATTGATATGTGAGAATTGGTCATTCTGCCTCTGTTTAGGCAGCCATGTTGGCTGGAGGTCTGAAGATACTAATTCAGCCACCATTAAGCACCTACTGGATACTATGCTAGACATAGGGGATACAAAAACAAAAATGAAATACTCTCCAGGTAAAGAGCTCTAGTTGGCAGCACTTTCCTTTGTGCACATGGGGTAGACCTATAAGTAGAAATACTCTCACCTGAGCAAATCCAGTTGTGGGGAGGGGGAAGGAGGAAAGAGTGTCAGTCACTATTAGACTATCAGTCAACAAGCATGAATTAAGTGCTTCCTATGTGCCAGGTACTACACTGAGGATACAAGAAAAGGAAAAAAATTAATCCCTGCCCTTAAATAGCTTATATTCTAAAGGAGAAAACATGTAAATAAAAAAATACATGCAAAATGCATAAAGAGTAGATGTGGGGCAGGGGGCTTGCACTTTCAAAGGAGTAGTTATACCAGGGAAAAACCCTACCCCCAAGAAGTGGAAGGAAGGTGAAAGCAGGACTAATTAACATGAGCTACATCCTTGTGCTTCCAGGGGAAGCAGCCATGCCACATGGCAGTTCATGTGAGAAGTCCCTGGGGGGTGGAAATGTGGTCATTCTTCAAGGTAGCGCAAGACAACTGAGGATTTTGAGAGAGTTTGTGAACAGCAATTGCCACAGGGAGAAATCATGTTTCCCCACCTCAGCTTTTACTGACTAGAAGCAAGGCCCTTCACCCAGTACTGATTAGCCACCCCGCACAAGTCTCAAACCTCTTCTATACTATCTACTACCATCTTAGGTTGGTCAAACCTGTTTGGCAGATCCAGAATATTCTCTTGACTATGTCCAAACTCAAAATGACTGCGTTTCTTAGTTAGAAGGGACCTGAGAGGCCAGATGGCACCTCTATACCATCCCCATCAAATAATCATCTGGTGGGGTAGCTAGGTGGCTCAGTAAACAGAGCACCAGCCCTGGAGTCAGGAGGGCTCTGAGTTC
This sequence comes from Dromiciops gliroides, assembly GCF_019393635.1. NCBI lineage: Eukaryota > Metazoa > Chordata > Mammalia > Microbiotheria > Microbiotheriidae > Dromiciops > Dromiciops gliroides. The sequence continues at coordinate 357,607,892 of NC_057862.1, forward strand.
AAATCCAGTCTCAGACACTTAACCCTCACTAGCTGTGTGACCCTGGGCAAATCACTTAACCCCAGTTACCTCACCAAAATAATAATGATAATCCAGCCTTTTTTGGAAACTAGTATGTGAAGAAGAGCTCACTACCTTTTCAGGCAGCCCATTCAAATTTTTGGACAGCTCAGATTATGAAAAAGGTTTGGGTTGGGTTTTTTTTTACATAGATCAAGCCTAAACTGATTTCTATTCAAGTCACATCCTCTGTTCCTTATTCTGCCTTCTGTAGCCAAGCACAAGTAGAAATCTTCTTCCACATGACAGCTTCTAAAATACCTAAAGACAGCTGTCACCCGAATCTTCTATTCTCCAGGACAAGCATACATATTTCATCCAGTTGATCTTAACATGGCATGAACTAGATGATAAGCAATATATTCATTGTATTTTTTCTGGACATTCTCCAATTTATCAGGGTGCATCCCAAAATAAGTTTGCTAGTGCCGAACACGAAACTCCAGAGGTAGTCCGTCTTACCATGGAAGAGTCCATTGGAACCATTGTCTCCTTATTCCTGGACACTCTGCCGCTCAGTGCAACCTAAGGACTCTAGTTTTCTCAGCTACTCTAAAATGTTGTTGGCATACTCCCTTAATCTTTTTCAGAAGAGTTGAGTGCATCCACTACTCCCTTATCTTGTGTGTTTTTTTAATCCCAGTGTAAAGCTCTACTGAACATTGAAAGGAGAGAATGCTACTGTGAGAATGCCTGCCATCTATAGAGACTATAGACCATCTATGGCATAGTATAGCATTTCTCATAATGTGGTCCCAGGAACCCCTAGGAGTCCCAAAACTTTTTCTGGGAGTCCTCAAATTCAAAACTTTTCATGATAATATTAAGGTGTCTTAATTTATAATACAACAAATATTGATAAATACAACACACTAAACAAAAACCCATTGGAGTCCTTAATAATTTTTAAGAATAAAAAGAGGCAAAAAAGAAACAAAAGAGTGTTAAAGGGGCTTTGAGACCAAATACTTTGAGAACCATTTGCTTAGTAGATAAATCTGAGCAAGTTGTCTGAAGTCTCAGCAAAGAAGTTAAGTGATTTGCCTGGGGTCATATGGCTAGTAAGTATATATTGACATGGCGGTGCTTTCAAATTATACCCACCCACAACTGGCTCATTCCCTTGAACTCTTTTTTTTTTTTTTGCACACTGTGGAGTACCAAATAATTAATTGATTGGTTGATTGATCAACCAACCTGAGGGAGGGGAAAGCATATATTTTGTCCACCAGTTGAAACTATTCTTGAGCCACTAGCCCAGTGAAAAAGAATCAGTGTAATCAGTGGACAAATGCAGCTTTCCCCCCCTGCTGCAGTCTTTCTCAATGCTCACCAGAGGGCACCAAAACTATATGCAAATAAGTTACTTATCCCTCTCTCCTCCCCTACCACCACCACTACCAACACCGTGCTCTAGATTGTATGTAGAGCCAGAGGTGTGAGCTAGAATGTGCGCTAAATTGCCCCAAGTAAGAAATATCAATTTATCTCTGAGCTCCTTTTTCCCACATTTGGAATCTCTTCTTTTCATTCATAACTAACTCTATTCATTGATATTGACAATTTATTTTCTCCTTAAGGACTGTGTGATTTACTGGAACACAGTGAAGTAACTACAATGGTAACATGGCAAAATAAAACTATCAAGAGCTTTCAAATAGCAAGCTGCAGAAAAACCACTAGGCAGATCTATTCCTGTTCCATTTTTATTTATTTCTTCCCCTGCTCCCCATCCCCCACCCCCACCTCCTCCCAGCCAGTGGAAGGGAAGGAAGAATAAGGAAAGGAACCTGAATAAGGAGCTTGGAACCTGCTAAGATATCCTGAGCAACTACTCTGATGAAATAAATTCAAGAGTGAGGTTCTGCCATTATCCCATGCACTTAATAGTAATTACCTTTGATAAGTAAGGGCACTTCTTGATTGAATCAAGAACCCAACCTCGGCCTAAGTGTTAGGAATTTCCCTAACTGGAGGCTCTGAACAATTATGACTGAATGGATAACTTTTCGTCTAAACTCCCTAAAGCCAAGTTCCTAGATGGGAAACCATGTAGACCTTAGGAGCCATTTTTATTATACTTATGGTTTGTGTGTGTGTGTGTGTGTGTGTGTGTGTGTATGGATGGATGGATGTGTGCATGTATATATGGATGTGTGTATGTGTGCATATGGAAGTGTATACATATACATATATATGTCCTGGAGTCAGGAACACGCATCTTTGTGAATTCAAATCTGGCTTCAGACAATTATCAGCTGTGTGACCCTGGGCAAGTCACTTAATCCTGTTTGCCTCAGTTTCCTCAACTGACAAATGAGCTAGAGAAGGAAATGACAAACCACTCCAGTATCTTTGCTGTTAAGGGCTAAAATTCTAGCTAGTCTGTCTAAAATATCTAATGAGTGGTCGCCAATAAATTATAAGCTTTAGCAAGAGTTAGACTTTTAAGCATTTATTAAGGAGAATAAGAATTTTGTTAAAGAGAGAGAAAGGCCTAGATTCCTATCTATTAAAGGGAGAGCACATTTCTAGCTCTGCTCTCCACCAGAGTCCAAAGGAAAGAGCTCGAGACCGAGCGCCAGTCTCTTCCTTCCTCCTCCCACTAGCCCGCATCACTTCCTGACGCCAAAGAATAGACTCCTGGTCTTGCCCTCAAAGACCTTCGCTTCATGGGCGGAACTCTTCTACAGTAAGTCTCCAGCAGGTGGCGTCATTCCAATCGTTACATTGCCAAGAAAAACCCCAAACAGGGTCATAAAGACTCAGACACAACTGAAAAAAATGACTGAACAACAAACAAGAAAAATCTGAAACAGAGCCAGAATTAGCCATAGAAAAGAGCGTTGGTTCTAGATGATAACATAGAGAAGGAGGGTACTCCATCCCCCACCCACCCCCAATGTCCATTGACTGATCCTCTCCTTTGTATGGTTTCAGAATACCTCTCCTTAGGGTCTCATGGTAATCAGTTCCCTTTGAGTGAGTGAGTAAGTGAGTGAGTGAGTGAGTGAGTGAGTGAGTGAGTGAGTGAGTGAGTGAGTGAGTGAGTGAGTGAATGAATGAATGAATGAACAAAAAAAATTGATTAAATATTTGCTATGTACCAAGCATTACACCAAGCCCTGTGACACTCACAGTGGAATTAGGGATGGCAATTCATAGACAAGCATTCAACTTCAAGACAAGCATAAAGTTTCCTATCCAATTCTGCCCCTCTTTGAAAATCCTGGTCTCCAAGTTTCCCAGCCTCCCCAATTCCCATGATCTCTGCCTTTGACCATGCACGGGAGGAGTTACACTGTACCTTAGGAACTACCCACACACAGACACTCAGTTGAATGTGACCCAGATGCCAAACTCTTAGTTACAACTCTGTGCTAGAACTAATGAGAGTAGGAAGGTAGTGGAGGAGGGGAGGGGAGGACAGGACAAAACCATGAGAGGAAGAGAGAAAAGGGGTGATGACTGGGCAACATCCAATTCAATCTGACACTTTTTTGTTTGTTTGTTTACGGGGCAATGGGGTTAAGTGACTTGCCCAGGGTCACACAGCTAGTAAGTGTCAAGTGTCCAAGGCCAGATTTGAACTCAGGAATTACTGAATCCAGGGGCAGTGCTTTATCCACTGCGCCACCTAGCCACCCCTGACACATTTTTTAAAATTAACGTTGACTATGCAGAGCACTATGGTATTAACCAGATATTCAAAGCCGAAAAATGACAAATTCTCCTCCTTTCCCGCATGTATACCACTACTAGACATGTACTCCACCCCACCAAAGAGGTTAAAAAAAAAAAAAAAGAGGGAAAGGATCCATATGAAAATTAAATTAAAGCAAATCCTAAAGCAATACATTTTGTTTAAAAAAAAAACTGGAAACAAGTGAGTGCCCGTCAATTGGGAAACATTAACAATTTGTGGTACATGACAAGTTACTTGAGCATGAATATAACACGTTACTCAACCTGGGCAAGTCATTTAACCTCTGCCTCAGTTCCCTTAACTGCAAAATAGTTATAATAATAGTACATGCCTACCTCAGAAGGGTTCTTGTGATGATGAAATGAAATAATTTGTGAAGTGCTCAGCACAGGACCTGGCATACAATAGGTGCTTAATAAATGTTTATTGCTTCCCTGACCCCACTAGCAGTGGTAGCTCAGGTCCCCTGAGTTTGACTACTTTTACCCTAGAAAATCCCAAAGGAGTGGAGTTGTCTAATACTATTACCTGTGAGTCCCAATCTGCTTATGTTCTTCTAATGCCAATCACCAGTTAATATCTTCCCCAATATAATTTAACCAGTTAATATTAGGTCGCTCTTACAAAGGGATATTTACTGAGAAAGTATAGCAAGAACCAAAATATAACCACCTCCCCAACTAGGAACTTGCCTCTACTACCATGGGTTCTGGGGAGGATGGGATCACACTCAAAGTGGTGCCTATAAAACGTTTCACCAGCAAGTTCCCTTCTGGGTACGACATAGCCAATTGTTGAGTTGCCCCCTTGCTTACAGGACACACTCTCTCAACTGCTGAGTCAGTTCACTGCTGGGTTAGATCAAATAGATGGTGCCTCAGTTTTCAGTGCTACTGTCTTCAGCTACAGGGAAGATCTTTGGTGGTTCAGAATTTAAACTCTGCTCCATTCCATCTCCACTACTTAATCAACCAAAATTGGGATAGAATGAAGCACAATCAATACAGAAGGTGCAAAAATACCATGCACTCACCGACACATAGTGGCTAGATGAGAAATAGGACCCTGGCACCCTGTTCTCACCAGGAGGTTTATAACAATTCTTTCCCTACAAAGAGGGAGGAGGAGAAGGAGAGAGATGGACAGACAGAGACAGAGGCAATGTGACAGAAACAGAGAAATAGAGTCAGAGACAAAGAAACAGAGAAACAGAGACTAAGAGAGAGAGACAGAGACAGACCAAGTCACTAAACCAACAGAAAATAGTCAGAGAATACCTAATAAGCCTGTTCTGAAGCAGGAAGGGAAAGGGCCCCTCCACTGCATATTTCCAGAAACAGGCTCACCAAACCTCCCTATTGTATCAAGAGAATTTCTGGCTCAGGCTTGTTGCTTCCACTATGATAAAAGAAAGATGGTGATGGCAAAGAAACTCTGGTTCAGATTTCTTGCCACCATTATGATAAGAAGAGGAGACTGCCCCCTATCTCTCTTTGAGAGTTCTTGGAAGAGATCTTTGAGATCTTTCTTTGAGAGTTCTTGGCGGGGCAGCTAGGTGGCACATTGGATAGAGCACTGGCCCTGGATTCAGGAGTACCTGAGTTAAAATCCGGCTTCAGACACTTAACACTTACTAGCTGTGTGACCCTGAGCAGGTCACTTAACCCCAATTGCCTCACAAAAAAAAAAAGAGAGAGAGAGAGAGAAGCTCAAAGGTCATAACACCTGCAAAATCAAGGCTGGGAAAGAAGGCATAGCTCCTGTTTTGACCAGTTGTCAGTAAAAGTGCTTTGCAATTTCCCAACCTCAATCTTCTTCTCCTTTTCAGCTCTAGGCCCAGCTCATTATCTACCTGTGTTGTCTGTCCCAGATATACATGCTGTTGGACAAGCTCTATGGAGCATCCATCCAGATGCATGTTGAAATCTGGCCAATAGATCTTTTTCATCCATTTGGTCTTTTACAGAATAAATTAAAGGCTAAAATCCTTTAATGGACCACAAATCTCTTTGATAAGACCTGCAATGTGAAATACAAAATATATGGAAGGTAAATACAAAGTAATTTCAGGGGACACTAGTAAATGTAAGGGGAGGAATATCCTAAAGGTAAGCCCTTCCCTCAACCCTATTACTATCTTAAAATGAACAACCATCCCTCACCATCCCTCTCCTCCCCTTCCCCACTGAACTCTGTGTCTATAAAGGGTAGACTAGATTTACCTCCACTTTCTCACTGCCCACACACTCTTTCTTTTCTTCTTCTTTTTTTTTTTTTTTTTTGGTGAGGCAAGCGGGGTTAAGTGACTTGCCCAGGGCCACACAGCTAATAAGTGTCAGGTGTCTGAGGTCAGATTTGAACTCAGGTCCTCCTGAATCCAGGGCCGGTGCTCTATCTACTGCACCACCTAGCTGCCCCTCTGCCCGTACACTCTTTAGTCAGTATGACTTCCATTCCCAACATTCTGCTGATACTATTATCTCAGCTGCCACCAATGATTTCCTGATCATTAGATATAACGGCTTTTTCTTAGTCCTCATCCTAGTTGGCTTCTCTGAAATGCTTCTCAGTTCCTCCTAGCTAATTCTCCTCTTTTGGTTCCTGTGACAATTCTTTCTCCTGGTTCACCTCAAACCTCTCTAACCATTTCTCTTTCTATCATTTTCTTTTGGATTTTGCTGTTGCTAAGCAGGCATGCTATTGATTTTTTGTGAGGTTTATTTTCTATCCTGCTTCTTTACTAAAACTATTGCCTCACCTAGTTTCTTTACTAATTTGGCTAGGATTTTCTGAGTAAACTATCACATCAACAGCAAATAAGTATAGTTGTATTTGTGTTTTCCCCATTTGCATGCCTTTAATTTCCTTATTTTGTCTTATTGTACTGCTAGCATTTCTAGAACTATGGCAAATAACAGTGGGGAAAGGAATCATCTTTATTTTTGGTTTTACTGGGAAATCTTACGTTTCTCCATTGTGGCTAATGCTAACCTTTGATTTTAGATGAACTTTATCATATTTTTTAAAATAGCCTTTCTATGATCTCTGCTTTGTAGGGCTGTTAGCATAAAATGGCATTTGAACTTTGTCAAAGGCTTTTCCTGTATGCAATAGTATAATCATGTGTTTTCTAACCACTTCTCTATTTCATTTGAGGTTCCTCTTCCTTCTCCTGTCCCTTGAATGGGAGTATGTCTCAAGGCTGTTGACCTTCTCTTTAAGAACAATTCAAAACATATTTACTAAATGACTAAAATATGCAAAGCATTCTCTCCCATGCAAAGCTCAGCTAATCCCATCCCTTCAATTATCACCACTATACATGACTGCCAAATCTCTTTGCAGTCCTGATCTCTCCCCTGAATTTCAGTCACATTTCCATGCCTATTAGATATTTCTGGTAGGGCCTCCACCTGTGCTAAGTGACTCCATTGTTGTCAAAGGTCTCTGGGTAGGAATAATTACTGATTTCGTGCAATATGGAACCAAAAACTAATTGCTTGGAGCAGGTAACCACAGCTACCTATTGAGTCATTAGCACACCAGTGTCCAAATACCTTCATATCTGAGGTCTGTGCCCCTTGGAATCCAAATATCTCCAGTGTGTCAATTACATAGAAGGGTCACTGACCACAAACAATCTGCTGTGTATCTCATAGAACTGCTGCCATGTCTTATAAGAACTCAAACCCATCAAAGGTTAGATGGGTCACTCACACAGCTGAGTTTCAGGGTAGCACCAATTGCCAGCTGAGGTAGCTGGGTTAGGATGAAGTAGCTGCGATAGCAGTGATGGATTTAATTGATCAAACTGATCCTGAGGCATCCCAAAAGAATTACAAGACTCAGTGCCTCAGTTTCTTAAGTTTTATTAGAATACTGTAATGACCACAGGGAGACACCAAGGAGAAAAGTGTTTTGAATAGAGAGAGGAAAAATGGTTATATTTATAGTGAAAAAAAGTAAGTTATCTCCTCATTATCTTGATCTCTTCCTTAAGGAGGTGCATGGTAGGTTCACATCCTATCTTGGACTTCCTGGGGTCCTAAGACATCCTCCAAGTCAGGTACCTCTCTCACTAGGGGTGTGTTTAAATGGGTTTAAACGTCATAAGGTGAACCTAAGGACACATTTGGTCTTTCTGTGCATGGTCCTAAAGACATCTTCAAACTTGTCAGAGTCAGAGGGTCTCTCTATTTATGGTATCTCTCTACTTTAAGATCTGGTTTCTAGGTGTCCTGTCATCTAGGAATATTAATGGCTATTAATGGTTAATAGTCCCTGGTTACTGTCTAAGGTTCTGTTGATAGTATTGGTTGGTAGGGACTAAACCCTCTAGTAACAGTTCTGTTAATAAGAACACAAATCTTAGTTTCTCTGTTAACCCTTCTGGCTACTATTGATCAAGTCTCTGAAGACAAAGGAATTGGGGCCTGAATGAATGTCTGTATTACTACTTCTGCACTGTCCTCACACCAGGCTCCCTTGTTTCCCAACAGTATTAGCTCTCTTCAGAATGCAAATAAATGATAGCCCTTGTCTCTGCAGATCATCCCTTCCCTAGAGTCAGTCAGCCAACAAACATTTATTAAGCACTTACTATGTGCCAGGAACTTTGCAAAGTGCTGGAGATATCAAGAAAAGCAAAGAATATGGATTCTGGCCCTCAAAGGTCTCATATTTTGGGGGTAGCTAGGTGGCACAGTGGATAGAGCACCGGCCCTGGAGTCAGGAGTACCTGAGTTCAAATCCAGCCTCAGACACTTAACACTTACTAGCTGTGTGACCCTAGGCAAGTCACTTAACCCCAATTGCCTCACTAAAAAAAAAAAAAAACCAAAGGTCTCATATTTTAATCAGAGAAATAATTAGGTACATCTAAGCTAGAGTTAAATGAAAGGTAATAGGAGAGGGAAGTCACTAAGTGTGGCAAGGACCAGAAAATATCTCCTGAAGAAGGTAGGAGTCTTGTAGAAAACTAGAAAGTGGACACAAGAAGGGAAAGTATTCAAGACCTGGGAGCCAGTGTGGCACAGGGTCATCCAGAGATGAAAGACCATCAGGAAGGCCAATGTAACTAGATCATACAATATATGAAGGAGAGTTAAGATATAAGAAGCCTAGAAAGGGCTCTAAATGCCAGACAGATGATTTTTCCATTTGGTCCTGAAAGTTACAGGAGGCCAAGAGGGAACTAAATCAAATTTATAAGAATGCAAGTCATTCCCCAATTGAGAAATGGTCAAAGGATATGAACAAGCAGTTTTCAGATGAAGAAATAAAAGCTATCTATTGCCATATGAAAAAAATGCTCTAAATCACTATTGATTAGAGAAATGCAAATTAAAACAACTCTGAGGTACCACCTCATGCCTATCATATTGGCTAAGATGACAAAAAAAGGAAAATAATAAATGTTGGAGAAGTTGTGGAAAAATTGGAACTCTGATGCATTGTTGATGGAGTTGTGATTTGATACAACCATTCTGGAGGGTAATTTGGAACTATGCCCAAAGGGCTATGGGCATGTGCATACCCTTTGACCCAGTAATACCTTTACTAGTTCTGTATCCCAAAGAGATCATTAAAAAGAGAAAAGGACCCACATGTACAAAAATATTTATAGCAGTTCTCTTTGGGGTTTTTTGTTTGTTTTTTATTTCAGTTTGGCTAACATTTATTTTTTAATAAAGGATGTTATTTATTTTTTCCCATTACATGTAAAGATACTTCTCAACTTTTGTTCATACAAGCTTTCCAATTTCAGATTTTTCTCCCTCCCTCCCCTCTCTCCCCCCTCCCCTAGACAGCAGGTAATCTGATATAGGTTTATATATATATATATATATATATATACATATATATATAATAATATTAAACATATTTCTGCATTAGTCATGTTATAAGAGAAAAATCAGAGCAATGAGGAAAAACCTCAAAATAGCAAAACAACAACAAAGCACCAAAAACAAAAGAAATAGTATGGTTCATTCAGCATCTATACTCCACAGTTCTTTCTTTTTTTTTCCTGGATTTGGAGCTCCTCTTCCATCATGAGTTCCCTGGAACTCTTCTGTACCATTGCATTGGTGAAAAGAATAGAGTCCATCACAGTAGATCAACACTGTGTACAATGTTCTTCTGGTTCTGCTCATCTCACTCATCACAAGACCCTCCAGGTTTCTCTGAACTCCTCCTGCTCATCGTTTCTTACAGCACAATAGTATTCCATTACATTCATATACCACAACTTGTCCAGCCATTCCCCAATTGATGGGCATCCCCTCAACTTCCAATTCCTTGCCACCACATAAAGAGAAGCTATAAATATTTTTGTACATGTGGGTCCTTTTCCCCTTTCCCTTTGGGAAAAAGACCCAAAAGTGGTATTGCTGGGTCAAAGGGTATGCAGAGCTTTATAGCCTTTTGGGAATAATTCCAAATTTAGCAGCTCTCTTTGTGATGGCAAAGAATTGGAAATTGGGGGGATAGCCATCAATTGGGGAATGGCTGAACAAGTTTTAGTATATAAATGTAATGGAATACTATTATGCTATAAGAAATGATGAGCAGTAGCTGTGTGACCCTGGGCAAGTCACTTAACCCTCACTGCCCTGCAAAAAACAAACAAACAAAACAAACAAAAAAAGAAATGATGAGCAAGCAGATTTCAGAAAAACTTGGAAAGTCTTAAGTGAACTGATTCTGAGTGAAGTGAACAAAACCAGGAGAACAATGTACACAGTAACAGCAACATTGTGCAATGATCAACTGTGATAGACTTAGCTCTTCTCAGCAATACAATGATCCAAGACAATTCCAAAGGACTCATGATGGAAAATGCTCTCCACATCCAGAAAAAAGAACTGTGGAATCTGAATGTAGATTGAATCATACTATTTCTACTTTTTTTGTTGTTGTTTTTTTTCTTTTTTGAGTCTTTTCCCCTTTTGTTCTGATTCTTCTTTCACATGACTAATGCTGAAATATTTTTAATGTGATTATACATATATAACTTATATCAGATTGCTTTCTGTCTTGGGGAAGAAGGAAGGAAGGGAGGGAGGGAGAAAAATGTGGAACTCAAAATCTTATAAAAACAAATGTTGAAAACTATCTTTACATGTAACTGGAAAATAATAAAATACTTTTAAGATTGAAAAAAAAAAGAAAGTTACAGGAGGCCACAAGAGTTTATTGAGGGGCAGCTAGGTGGCACAATGGATAGAGCACTGGCCCTGGATTCAAAAAGACCTGAGTTCAAATCCAGACTTAGACACTTGACACTTACTAGCTGTGTGACCCTGGGCAAGTCACTTAAGCCCAACTGCCTCACCAAAACAAAACAAAAGAGTTATTGAGTTGGGGGTGACTCAATCAGGCTTGCATTTTAGGAAAATCACTTTGTTTTTAGAGAACTTACCATGGAGACTTTGTAGGTCACAAATGTCTGGGATTACCCAGATTTGTTCGAGTTCCTGTGGGGTTTTATGTTTTTTACTGTAACAGGATTTCTGCAGAGAAGATAAGGGCCCTCCTAAGAGTATAAAATGCAATGCACCATGCGAGACAAATGGCAATCAGGACAGAAAGACTTCTGGGAAAGGAGTGTGCTGAAACCAGCTTGAGCTGGCTCCCCAAAACTGCTTTTTAAATTTTCAGTGTGAACAATTACACCTCAGAAATCAGCAAACTCCACAAATTAAGGTTTTATTTATTGTTTTGTTGATTCTCTAGATTTGAGAAAGTTTAAGGGCTAAGATTCTAGCTCTTCTGTCTAAAATATCTAAGAAGTGGTCGCTAATAAATTATAAGCTTTAGCAAGAGTTAGACTTGTAAGCGTTTACTAAGGAGAATAAGAATTTGGTAAAGAGAGAGAGAAAGGCCTAGATTCATCGATCTATTAAAGAGAGAGTGCATTTCTAGCTCCCTTTTCCACCAGAGTCCTCAGGAAAAGAGAGCTAGTCAGAGCGCCAGCCTTCTTCCTCCCACAAGCCAACGTCACTTCCTGACGCCTAAGAAAAAACGCATGGTCCTACCCTCAGAGGCCCTCTCCTCATGTTGGAGCTTTCCTACAGTAAGTCTCCAGCAGGTGGTGTTATTCCAATCGTTACAAAAGTAATGGGGGAAAGGTTAATAGTGATGATCAAACTTAAAAGTGTGTTTTGTGTACATTTTTTGGTGGGGAGAAATGATTATTAAACATTTGCCAGCAGATCCCTGCTTTTGATACTGCAGTCTGAAACAATAGAATAGAGAGCTGGGTGACCACTGGCAGCTACAAGGAAGGATAGCGGAGATTGTGTCTGGAACAAAAGAATTGTCCTGAGGTTCAGATGGACTACAATGGGAAGGAGGAACTGAGAGCAGATTGGGTAGACATGAGATTGTTGAGTCCCACCACACCTCTTCCTCTTCCATTACTGGAGTGGAGAAGCCTGATTCTATTACTTGTCTAATACTTCCTGTCCAGCTTGGTGGAAAGAAGAATGGTGCAAAAGCAACAATTTTTTCCCCTCTTGTCCACATCCAAAGCAGCTAACATTTGGAAGTTTTACTCCTTTAATTGTTTATTCTAATTTCTATGCTATTTGAAGCTAATATTAAACAAACAAACAAACAAAACCAGATAATTGGCTGGGTATAGTAGTGTATGCCTGCAATCCCTGCAATGGAAGAGGCTGAGGCTGATGAATTACCTGAGCTATGGAGTTCTAAAGGACAATTCACTAAGCTGATCAGGTGTCTTGTACTAAGTTCTGTACCAATATGGGAAGCCCCCTGGGGTCAGGGTGGCTGCCTAAGGAGGAGCAAACTGGCACAGGTCAAGACTCCAACACTGATCAGTGGTGGACTTGGGCCTGCGAATGGCCACTACACTTCCAGCCTGGGCTAGATCAGGAAACCCAATCTCCAAAAATAAACAAAAACTAGATGGTCATCCGATGTGAGTTTCTTTCATTGGAAATATACAGCAGAACTGAAAGAACAGAAGCCAAATCCAACAGAGAAAGATGGTTTTTTCCCAGTACAAGCTAAGTAGGGATAGAACCAATGAAAGCGAAAGTGGTTGTTATTAATAATTCTTGCATCAATGTTTCAATCATACCCTAAACCTTTTCATGGAAAGCTAGAAAGATTCATGAGAAAATAAGCCCAAAACCTATGCAGTGTGGCAAGGTTGGTTCAGTTTTTGCCTGAGGGTGACATTGATTTTGATGTGGCTGCAGCTACTACAGTTGTTGCTAGACTTGCTTGCCATAGAGAAGTCCTGGCCCCCACACACACACACACTGCATGGGCCCTTCCTTTCTTGTACACACCACCCCATTTGAACTATATCCTCCCCCACACTCAGGGCTTAGACAGTATTAAATGAATATTTTGGAACTTTATTGTCACTGTATGTCTGAATGATTTGCCTCAGCATCCCAAATAGAAATTTTTTCAAACTGAAGTGAATGGCCACTCTCAGCACTAGCCATCAAAGTGGACATTCACTCCCACAGCAAACCTCCACCTCGGCATCCTCCCAGCAAATTGAACTCAAAGGATAAAGGATATAAAGGATATAGGATAAAGGAATAAACTCGGGATATAAATTGAGACTTTTTTTTTTGGACACGACCCATGCCAGAATTTGTTTTGTTTGACTATACATACTTGTAACAGAGTTTTGTTTTATTTTGTTTTTCCCTTTCTTTTTCAATGGGAGAAGAGGTGGGAGGGAAAAAGAGCACATTTTCATTGAATGAAAAATGAAAATGTGCTTGTTGTTTTTTAAGAAGCTTCCTATTGCCTCTAGGATCAAATACAAATCCTCTGTAAGGATTTAAAGTCCTTAATCATCTGATTCCAAACTACTTTTATAGACTTATTTCATATTACTTTCCTTCACAAATATTTAAAACCAAACTAATCATCTTTCTTCCTAAATTATCTCCTCAGCCTAACTTCCCTATTTCTGTTAATAATACCACCATTTTCTTTTTTTCTTTCTTTTCTTTTCTTTTTTCTTTCTTTCTTTCTTTTTTTTTTGTGGGGCAATGAGGGTTAAGTGACTTGCCCAGGGTCAATGTCTGAGGCCGAATTTGAACTCAAGTCCTCCTGACTCCAGGACTGGTGCTTTATCCACTGCACCACCTAGCTGCCCCTGAAGTCTTCTCTTGAATTTCTTCTTGTCTTTCCATAACCAATAAGTCATCGGTTTCTATTGATTTGACCTTCATAATATCTAAAGTCCTTAGCCCAATGTTCAAGATTTTTCATAATCGGACTCCAAATTATCTTTCTAGCCTTATCTGCTATAATACCTTCCCACCCCCATTTTCATATACTCTGCTCTATATTTCAACCAAACGGGGAATCCTCACCACTTCCAGGATTTGCTGCCCTTTTCCACCTCCATGCCTTTGCTTACATTATCTCCTGCACTGTTCTCCCACATCTCTGCTCAATGCAGGAGTTTTAACCTTTTTGTGTCGATGACACCTTTCACAGTCTCATGAAACCTATGGACCACTTTTCTGAGCAGTTTCTAAATTCATGAATTTTTCAAAAAAAAAAACATAGGGTTACAAATGAAACCAATTCTATTAAAATACAGTAACCAAGAATGTTTTAAAAAACAAGTTCATGGGCCCCGGTTAAGAACTCAACTCCCATCCTTCAAAGTAAGCTCCCATACAAATTTCTTCATGAAGCCTTTGCTAATATCCCCAAGCCAGAAGTAATCTTTCCTTCCTCAGAAATCTCAAGGCACTTGGTTTGGACTAGTTCTATAAAAGGATAAATTTTATAATTTGTATTATTATTGTTTGTATATGTCTTATTTTCCCTACTAGATTGTAGACACTTTGAAGGCAGGGAATGCTTCTTTATTAGTGATTATTGCAATATTGCTAATTGGTCTCCTACATCTAGCCTCTCCTTTCTCTTTCATTTTACATAAAGTTGCCAAATGGATGTTCTTAAAGCATAGTTCTTTGATGAAAAAGCATGCTACTTACTATTTGATTGAGGTGCAGACTGAGATACACATTTTTGGACATGACCAATGAATGCATTTGTTTTGCTTTTTTATATAAACATAACCTATATATGATATGATATGATATGATACATAAATAAAGCATAGGTCTAACCATTACTATTGCCTACTCTTCCAAACAGATCTAGAAAATGCACTAGATCAAGACCCAATCAGGAAATCCAAGGGGAAAAAATCATAGTAAGTCATTTTCCAGCCAAGGTTTGCATAGATAGGCAGAGAGGTTTGTGGACACTGGGCATCTAGTTAGGAACAGCCACATAGAGCATGATTATAGCCCAAGGAAAGGGTATGCACTAGGGCAAGAACAGGGCCCAAATCTGGCACAGAGCCCCTCTGTGTTTTCAGTTATGACAGGATACAAGAATTTGGAAACTAAGAGTTCTGATGCTCATATCCAAGATCTGGATCACAGATACAAGACATATTGAGGAGATCTGTGCCTAGGGATGGTAGTGTAGGGTAAGGAATGTATGATGGCAATAGGCTATGTCCTAAGCTAAAAGCAAGTTCAGAAGCAAGCAACATCTGTGTGTCTCTGACCCAAGCAGATCAGAGTCTTGTTTCCAGCTCTAGTCCAGTGGGAAACCTACAGAAAAATAACTAAAACAGGAATTCTAGACAAAAGAGGTCTGCAGTTCTGTCCCTCTGAACCAGCAAAGTTATCCAGCTGGCTGATAGTAGCTGAGTTCAACAGCAGTCTACTGGAATTCCAAATAGGGAAAGTTCATAGGTGTGTTGCTCAGACCCAAACCTGAAACTTACAGAGCTTAAACCAGGAGGACATTTATCAGACTTTAAACAAAATCACACAACTTTGGGAGCACTGAAATCTTACAGGTCCCAAGTCTAAGCTAATAATGGAATAACACAATACTCAGTACCCCCAAGAAAGAAGATGTGGTCAACCAGACATTCCTTCCAGAACTGTACAAAGGCCAGCCTAACAAAAAAGTCTAAAGTCAGGAAACAGGCTAGAAGAATAAACAAATAAAAAAAGAATACCACTATAAGGAGCTTTTATTCTGACAAGTATATTCAAGATACAAAACAGAATAAAAGAATGACTTCAAATATCTACAACTGAAGCCTCAAAACACATACACATGTATACACGCACACACACCCCATTAGTACAAACTGAACTAGAATTCATGGAAGATATAAAGCAAGAGATTTTTTATTTTAAATATTTTAATACATTAAGAGAGGGCACAAGAGAAGAAAATTGGAAAAGAAATAAGTGCTATGGAAGAAAGAATTAGAAAGGGAAATAAGAGTTTAGTATAAAAAGTACAAAATCTTACCAAAGAAAGAAACTCCCTAGAAATTATAATTGAAGCACTGGTCCTGGATTCAGGAGGACCTGAGTTCAAATCTGGCCTCAGCTGTGTGACCCTGGGCAAGTTACTTAACCCTCATTGCCCGACAAAAAAAAAAAAGTTTTAAAAAAAAGTTAATGACTCCATGAGAAAAGTCAAAAAGTGGGGGGAAATGGAAGAAAATGTCAGGTATGTCATAGGAAAAACAATTGACCTGGAAAATAGATTAAGGAAAGACAATTTAAGAGTCATTGAGCTGCCTGAAAGCCATGACCAAAAAAAAGATCATAGACATCATATTTCAAGATATCATAAAAGAAAACTACTTAAATGTATTAGAACTAGAGGCCAGAATGAAAATAGAAAGAATCTACTGGTCACTTCCAGAAAGAAATCCTAAAATGAAAATTGCCAGGAACATAATACCAAAATCCAGAGCTTTAAGGTCAGAGAAAAAAATACTGCAAGCAGTCAGAAGGGAATAATTCAAGTATGAGGAGCCACAGTCAGGATCACACAAGATTAGGACCCCAATAAAGGAGCAGAAGGCTTGAAATATGATATTTCAGAAAGAAAAGGATATACGCTTACAACCAAGAATAACTTACCAGAAAAAAATGGACCTTTATTGAATCAGCATTCCTGAAGAAAAGACCAGAGCTTCATCAAAACTTTGAAGCAGAAATGCAGGAATCAAGAGAAACATAAAAAGGTAAACATAAGCAAACAATAACAAGTGATTTTTTTAAAAAGTTTATATTATAATATAGGGAGATGATTCATGTGTCCCTTCAAAACCCTATCATCATCAGAGTCATAGAGGGAATCTAAACAGAGGGCATAGAAATGGTTCTATTTTGTTTTATTTATCTTAAAAGAATAATGGAAGATGGCGGAGAGGAAGCAGCAAGCTGCCTGAGCTCTCCTTCTGTTCCCTCAAAACGAACATTAAATCAAGCCTCTGGACGGATTCTGAAACTACAGAACCTGCAAAGAGACAGAGAGACACAGTCCTCCAACCAGAGATAATTTAGAAGACTTCAGGAAAAGGTCGGTCTGACTCGGGCAAAAGGGAGGCCCAGCGCAGGGCAGCAACCCAGCGCCGAGGGGGTCGGGGCAAGTCAGCAGGAGCTGCGGGCCACAGCCGAACAACTGAGGCTCCCGGAACCTGGTTCAAAAATCTGGTGGCCAAGAAGGACAGTGGAAAAACCTACCTGCACCGGCCGAGAGGGCCACGAACGGCGGGATCAGACGCCGGGGTCTGGTGCCTGGCTGGCCGAGCACAATCAGACAGGAAGTGCAGGGCGGGGGATCTCCACACACCATAAAGGCCTCAGAGTAAAAGCCCGGTCACACAGCACCTATACACCTGCACAAGAAGCCCAAAACAGGGACCCTGGTGCCCCCAGAGCAGACCTCAACTTAAAGAATAAATAAATAGGCTGCAATAATGAGTAAGAAGCAAAAAAGGGCCCTCTCCATTGAGAGCTTCTGTATCAATAGGGAAGAAGCCAACACAAACTCAGATGAGGATTCAGATGAGGACAATAGCCTCAAATTGGCTACATCTGAAGCCTCACAAGGGAAGGTGAATTGGTCGCAAGAACAAAAAGCCTTCCTGGAAGAGCTTAAAAAGGATTTTAAAAATCAATTGCAAGAGGTAGAAGAAAAAATGGGGAGAGAAATGAAAGCAAAACAAAAAAACTATGAAAAAAGAATCAGCAGCTTGGAAAAGGAAGCTGAAGAAAACAAAGCCTTAAAAAATTCATTTGGCCAAATGGAAAAAAAGCTGCATAATCTCACTGAAGAAAACAATACCTTAAAAAATTCACTTGGCCAAATGGAAAAAAAGGCATAATCTCACTGAAGAAAACAATACCTTAAAAAATTCACTTAGCCAAATGGAAAAAAAGGTGCATAATCTCACTGAAGAAAACAATGCCTTAAAAATTAAAGTGGGACAATTGGAAGATAAGGAATCCATGAGACACCAAGAATCAGTCAAGCAGAATAAAAAAAATGAAAAAATAGAAGAAAATGTGAAATACCTCATTGGAAAGACAACTGATCTCGAAAACAGATCGAGGAGAGACAATTTGAGAATCATTGGACTGCCTGAAAGCCATGACCAGAAAAAAGAATCTAGACACCATATTCCAGGAAATTATTAAGGAGAACTGCCCTGATATCATAGAATCAGAGGATAAAATCATCATTGAAAGAATCCACCGATCACCTCCTGAAAGAGACCCCAAAAGGAAAACTCCAAGGAATATTGTAGCCAAATTCCAGAATTATCAGGTGAAGGAGAAAATACTCCAAGCAGCCAGAAAGAAGCAATTTAAATATCATGGAGCCACAGTCAGGATTGCTCAGGACCTGGCAGCTTCAACATTAAAGGACCGCAAGGCTTGGAATATGATATTCCGGAAAGCAAAGGAGCTTGGATTGCAGCCGAGAATCTATTACCCAGCAAAAATGTGCATTTTCTTTCAGGGGAAAAGATGGACATTTAATGACATTGGGGACTTTCAATCTTTCCTGGTGAAAAGACCAGAACTGAATAGAAAATTTGATCTCAACATACAAGACTCAAGAGAAGTTTAAAAAGGTAAACAGAGGGGAAAAAAAAGTTACCCTATTAGGTTAAACTGTTTATATCTCTACACAGGAAGATAATACTCATAACTCTTAAGAACTGTAAATGTATTTGGGCAGAGAGAAGGACTTTATATAGAGGGTATAAATATAAATTGTCTTTGATGTGATGATACAAAAGAATTAAGGGGATAAAAAGGGAGTCTATGGGGAGGAGAGGAAAGGGGAGGTGGAATGGGATGAATTATATCATATGAAGAGGTGGAAAAAAACCTATTACAATAGAGGGAAAGAAAGGAGGGGGGAACATGGTTTCAACCCTATTCTCATTAGATTTGACTCAAAGAGGGAATAACATATACGTTCATTGGGATAAAGAAACAACTCATTCTTTAGGGAAACAAAAGGGGAAGGGAAAGGGGGGGACTGATAGAAGGGAGGACAAAAGCAAGGGAGAAAAGGGTAAAGAAAAGAGAGGGGGGTGATAAAAAGGGAGGGCAGATCGGGGGAGGCAGGGGTAAGAAGTAAAACGTCGGTGAGGAGGAATAGGGTGAAAGAAGGGGGGAAAAGTACAAAGGGGGTAAATAGAATGGAGGGGAATAGACAGTCAGTAATAATAACTGTGAATGTGAATGGGATGAACTCTGCTATAAAACGGAAGCGAATTGCAGAGTGGATTAAAAACCAGAACCCTACAATATGCTGTTTACAAGAAACACATTTGAAGCAGAGAGATACACACAGAGTAAAGGTAAAAGGCTGGAGCAGAATATATTATGCCTCAGCTAAAGTAAAAAAGGCAGGGGTAGCAATCCTTATCTCAGACAAAGTGCAGGCAAAAATAGATCTCATTAAAAGAGATAAGGAAGGAAATTACATCTTACTTAAAGGTACTATAGATAATGAAGTAATATCAATATTAAATATGTATGCGCCAAGTGGTATAGCATCCAAGTTCTTAGAGGAGAAGTTAAATGAGTTACAAGAGGAATTAGATAGTAATACTCTACTAGTGGGGGATCTGAATCTCCCCCTCTCAGAATTAGATAAATCTAGCCAAAAAATAAATAAGAAAGAAGTGAAAGAGGTGAATAGATTACTAGAAAAGTTAGACATGATAGATGTCTGGAGAAAATTGAATGGGGATAGAAAGGAATATACCTTTTTCTCAGCAGTACATGGCACATTTTCAAAAATTGACCATGTATTAGGGCACAAAAACATCATAGTCAAATGTAGAAAGGCAGAAATAGTAAATGCATCCTTCTCAGATCATGATGCAATAAAAATTACATGTAAGAAAGAGCCAGGGAAAAGTAGAATGAAAATCAATTGGAAACTAAATAATTTCATTCTAAAGAATG
The DNA here is from genome assembly GCF_019393635.1 of Dromiciops gliroides. Taxonomy (NCBI): domain Eukaryota; kingdom Metazoa; phylum Chordata; class Mammalia; order Microbiotheria; family Microbiotheriidae; genus Dromiciops; species Dromiciops gliroides. The sequence continues at coordinate 357,627,992 of NC_057862.1, forward strand.
AATGGGCCAAACAAGAAATCATAGAAACAATCAATAACTTTATCCAAGAGAATGACAATAATGAGACAACATACCAAAATCTATGGGATGCAGCCAAAGCAGTGCTTAGGGGAAAATTTATAGCTCTAAATGCTTACATGAATAAAAAAGAGAAAGAGGAGATTAATGAATTGGGCATGCAACTTAAAAAGTTAGAAAAAGAACAAATTAGAAATCCCCAATTAGACACTAAATTAGAGATCCTGAAAATTAAAGGAGAAATTAATAAGACTGAAAGCAAAAAAACTATAGAATTAATCAATAAAACTAAGAGCTGGTTTTATGAAAAAACCAATAAAATAGATAAAATATTGGTTAATTTGATTAAAAAAAAGAAAGAAGAAAACCAAATTACCAGTATCAAAAATGAAAAGGGTGATGTTACCACCAATGAAGTGGAAATTAAAGCAATAATTAGGAAATATTTTGCCCAACTGTATGCCAATAAATTTGACAATCTAAATGAAATGGATGAATATTTACAAAGATACAAACTGCCCAGGTTAACTGAAGAGGAAATAAAATCCTTAAATAAACCCATATTAGAAAAAGAAATTGAACAAGCTATTAATGAACTCCCTAAGAAAAAATCCCCAGGGCCAGATGGGTTTACGGGTGAATTTTACCAAACATTTAAAGAACAATTAATTCCAATATTATACAAATTATTTGGAAAAATAGGGGAAGAAGGAGTTCTACCAAATTCGTTTTATGACACAAATATGGTGGTGATACCAAAACCAGGCAAAGCAAAAACAGAGAAAGAAAATTATAGACCAATCTCCCTAATGAATATTGATGTTAAAATCTTAAATAAGATATTAGCAAGGAGATTACAGCAAGTGATCACCAGGATAATACACTATGACCAGGTGGGATTTATACCAGGAATGCAGGGCTGGTTCAACATTAGGAAAACTATTAACATAATCAACCACATCAATAAGAAAACCAACCAAAATCATATGATTATCTCAATAGATGCAGAGAAAGCTTTTGACAAAGTACAGCACCCATTCCTAATAAAAACACTAGAGAGTTTAGGAATAGGGGGAGCTTTCCTTACAATAATAAACAGTATCTACCTAAAGCCATCAGCAAGTATTATATGCAATGGAGATAAATTAGAGGCCTTCCCAATAAGATCAGGGGTGAAACAGGGATGTCCATTATCACCCCTATTATTTAATATTGTTGTAGAAATGTTAGCTTTAGCAATCAGAGAAGAGAAGGGAATTAAAGGAATTAGAATAGGCAAGGAGGAAATAAAACTATCACTCTTTGCAGATGATATGATGGTATACTTAAGGAATCCTCGAGAATCAAGTCAAAAATTACTTGAAACAATTAACAACTTTAGCAAAGTAGCAGGATATAAAATAAATCCACATAAATCATCAGCATTTCTATACATGACCAACAAAGTCCAGCAGTAAAAGATAGAAAGAGAAATTCCATTTAAAGTAACGGTAGATAATATAAAATACTTGGGAGTCTTCTTGCCAAGACAAACCCAGGAACTCTATGAACACAACTACCAAACACTCTTCACACAAATCAAATCAGATCTAAATAATTGGAAAGATATCAATTGCTCATGGATAGGCAGAGCTAATATAGTAAAAATGACAATACTGCCTAAATTAATTTACTTATTCAGTGCCATACCAATCAGACTACCTAAAAATTATTTTATACAGCTAGAAAAAATAATAACAAAATTCATCTGGAAAAACAAAAAATCAAGAATATCCAGGGAAATAATGAAAAAAAAATTCACAGGAAGGTGGGTTAGCGGTACCAAACCTGGAGCTTTACTATAAAGCGGCAGTCATCAAAACTATCTGGTACTGGCTAAAAAATAGAGTGGTAGATCAATGGAATAGGCTAGGTTCAGGAAATGCAGTAGTAAATGACACTAGTAATGTAGTGTTTGATAAACCCAAAGACTCCAGCTTCTGGAATAGGAACTCAGTATTTGACAAAAACTGCTGGGAAAACTGGAAGATAGTATGGCAGAAATTAGGCATAGACCAACATCTTACACCTTATACTAAAATAAGGTCAAAATGGATACATGATTTAGACATAAGAGGTGATACCATAGGTAAATTAGGAGAGAAAGGAATAGTCTACCTATCAGATCTTTGGAAAGGAAAACAGTTTATGACCAAACAAGAGATAGAGCATATTATAAAATGCAAAATGGATGATTTTGATTATATTAAATTAAAAAATTTTTGTACAAACAGAAGCAATGCATCCAAAATTGGAAGGGAGGCAGAAAGCTGGGAAACAATTTTTGAGGCCAGTGCTTCTGATAAAGGCCTCATCTCTAAAATATATAGGGAATTAAATCAAATTTATAAGAATCCAAGTCATTCCCCAATTGAGAAATGGTCAAAGGATATGAATAGGCAGTTTTCTGATGAAGAAACCAAAGCTATCTATTCCCATATGAAAAAATGCTCTAAATCTCTAATGATTAGAGAGATGCAAATTAAAACAACTCTGAGGTACCACCTGACACCTATCAGATTGGCTAAAATGACAAAAAAGGAAGATAATAAATGTTGGAGAGGCTGTGGGAAAATTGGAACACTAATGCATTGTTGGTGGAGCTGTGAGCTGATCCAACCATTCTGGAGAGCAATTTGGAATTATGCCCAAAGGGCAATAAAGCTGTGCATACCCTTTGACCCAGCAATCCCACTTTTAGGTCTTTTGCCCAAAGAAATCATGGAAGGGGGAAAGGGACCCACATGTACAAAAATATTTATAGCTGCTCTTTACGTGGTAGCAAGGAATTGGAAGTTGAGGGGGTGCCCATCAATTGGGGAATGGCTGGACAAGTTGTGGCATATGAATACAATGGAATACTATTGTGCTGTAAGAAATGATGAGCAGGAAGAGTTCAGAGAAACCTGGAGGGTCTTACGTGAGCTGATGATGAGTGAGATGAGCAGAACCAGAAGAACATTGTACACAGTGTCATCAACATTGAGTGTTGACCTACTGTGATGGACTATATTCTTCTCACCAATGCAATGGTACAGAAGAGTTCCAGGGAACTCATGATAGAAGAGGATCTCCAAATCCAAGAAAAGAAAAGAAAGAAAGAACTGTGGAGTATAGATGCTGATTGAACCATATTATTTCTTTTGTTTTGGGTGCTGTTGGTTTTTTTTTTCTTTCTATTTTGAGGTTTTGCATCACTGCTCTGATTCTTTCTCTTGTAACAGGATTAATGCAGAAATAGGATTAATGTTATTATGTGTATATATATGTGTGTGTGTGTATATATATATATCTATATGTATATGTATAGAGATATATAGATATAACCTATATCAGATTACCTGCTGTCTAGGGGAGGGGGGAGGGAGGGGTGGGAGGGAGAAAAATCTGAAATTGTAAAGCATGTATAAACAAAAGTTGAGAACTATCTTTACATGTGATGGAAAAAATAAAATACCTCATACATTAAAAAAAAAAAAAGAATAATGGGGAGGGGCGGCTAGGTGGCGCAGTAGATAAAGCACTGGCCCTGGATTCAGGAGTAACTGAGTTCAAATCTGCCCTCAGACACTTGACACTTACCAGCTGTGTGACCCTGGGCAAGTCACTTAACCCCATTGCCCCTCAAAAAAAAAAAAATATATATATATATATATATAATGGAAAGGGGCTGGAAGAGGAATACACTGGAGGAATAGGAAGGAAAAAGAGAGGGAGGATGAGGGGACATTATCTCCCATAATTGAAGTGTGCAAGTAAAAGTCTGTAAAAAAAAAAAAAAAGGAGGAAGCCATTGGAGGAGTATCACTTGACCCTCGCTCATCTGAACTGATAAAAAGAGAGAAGAATGCACAAAAACAAAAAGTTGAATACTAAAATATATTTTGCTTAACAGAGAAACAGGATGAAAAGGAGGAAAGGGAGAGATAGGAATAAGAGGGAAAGTAGATTAAGGTGGACAGCTAGGTAGCACAGTAGATAGAGTGCCAAACCTGGAGTCAGGAAGACTCATCTTCCTAAAATCAAATCTGGTATCAGACACTTATTTGCTCTGTGACCCTGGGAAGTCACTTAATCATCTGTCAAATGAGCTAGAGAAGGAAATGGCAAACCACTCCAGCATCTTTACCAAGAAAATTCTAAATGGAGTCACAAAAAGTCAGACACAACTGAAAAATGACTGGGGGTAAAAAAGAAAGATTAAGGAAGGAATTAGTCCTAAGCAAAACAAACTCTAAAGATGTACAAAAAGATTTCTGGCAGTTCTTTTTAGAGCAACCAAGAATTGGAAACTGAGGGGTTGACCCCTGATTAGGGAATGACTGAACAAGTTATGATATATGAATGTGATGGAATACCACTGTGCTATAAGAAATGATTAATAAGTTTCAGATAAAACTGGGAAGATCTGCATGAACTTCTGCATAATGAAGTAAAGAGAATAAGAATAATTTATGCAATAACAATAACATTGTAAAGACAAACAGCTCTGAAAGAAGGAACTCTGATCAGCACAACTACCAACCACAACTCCAGAAGACTCATGATGAAATATACTACCCACTTCCTGATAAAGGAATAAACTCGGGATATAAATTGAGACTTTTTTTTTGGACACGACCCATGCCAGAATTTGTTTTGTTTGACTATACATACTTGTAACAGAGTTTTGTTTTATTTTGTTTTTCCCTTTCTTTTTCAATGGGAGAAGAGGTGGGAGGGAAAAAGAGCACATTTTCATTGAATGAAAAATGAAAATGTGCTTGGTGTTTTTTAAGCTCCCTATTGGGCAGCTAGGTGGCTCAGTGGATAGAGCACTGGCCTTGGACTCAGGAGTACCTGAGTTCAAATCCGGCTTCAGACACTTAACACTTACTAGCTGTGTGACCCTGGACAAGTCACTTAACCCCAACTGCCTCACTAAAAAAAAAAAAAACAAGAAGCTCCCTATTGCCTCTAGGATCAAATACAAATCCTCTGTAAGGATTTAAAGTCCTTAATCATCTGATTCCAAACTACTTTTATAGACTTATTTCATATTACTTTCCTTCGCAAAGTTTATACTCCAGCAAAACAGGCCTAATTGCCATTTCCCTTAGATAACACTGTACCTCTGTGTAGTAAGAATGGATTTAATTGATCAAATTGACCATGTAGTAAGAATTGATTTAATTGATCAAATTGACCATGAGGCATCCCAAAGAATTACAAGACTCAGTATTCAGTTTCCCAGATTTTATTATTAGACTGAGATGACTATAGGGAGACACCAAGGAGAAAAGCGTCTCGAATAAGGAGAGGAAAATGGTTATATTTATAGTAAGAAAAAGTAGGTTATCTCCTCATTATCTTAGTCTCCTCCTTAAGGAGGTACATGGGAGGTTCACATCCCATTTTGGACTTCCTGGGGTCCTAAGATGTCCTCCAAGGTGGGTACATTTCTCATTAGGGGTGTGTTTTGGGGGTTTAAATGTCATACAGTAAACCCAAGGACACATTTGGTCTTCTCTGCGCATGTTCATAAAGACATGCTTAAACTTGTCAGAGGCAGAGGGTCTCTCTGTTTATGATATCTCTTTACTTTAATATCTGGTTCCTAGGTACAGTTACTGTTTCCTGTCATCTAGGAATATTAATGGCTATTAATGGTTAATGGTCCCTAGTTACTGTCTCCTTAGGCTTCTGTTGATAGTGTTGATTGATTATAACCCTCTGGTTACTCAAGTCTTAGTTTCTCTGTTAACACTCTTAGCTACTATTGATAAGGGCTAGGTTATCTGCTAGCCCCCTTTTAGAGCTCAGGTCTTTAGGTTATCTATTAGCCCCTTTAGAGCTCAGACCTTAGGTTGTCTGTTAAGCCTTTCAGCCTCCTCCATCACTAAGAAGCCTTTGGGGCGGGGCGGGGCAATGAGGGTTAAGTGACTTGCCCAGGGTGACACAGCTAGTAAGTGTCAAGTGTCTGAGGTCGGATTTGAACTCGGGTCCTCCTGAATCCAGGGCAGGTGTTTTATCCACTGCACCACCTAGCTGCCCAGAGTCTTTTCTAATGACCACAGTTGTTAGCTTTCCCTGCCCCAACCAAAAATTATTTTGTGTTTATTTCATATATATTTTGCATTTACTTATCTGTATACATGGGGATTCCCTATCCCCTTCTTCCCTGTTGTCACTACCCAGCCCCATAGGATGTAAACTCCTTGAGAGCAGGGACTGTTTAATTTTTGTCATTGTATTCCCAGCACAGTGCTCATAGTAGGTGTTTAATAAATGCTTATTGAATTGAATTACTTAAGGGCTTTACATATAGTAAGTCCTTAAACTATATTTGCTAAGTTCATTTGATTTTTCTTTCCAATCCAACTACAGCCTTCTGAGTTGGCATGAGGGAGCCATTCTGCCTTCTGCTCAGACAGACCCACCAGGACTTGTACTCAAGGGGCTCTCTTAGAGGGAAGCTGCCCAAACCAGAACCTACTTGTGGGCCTTCCAGAACCTACCTGTGGGCCTTTAAGGCGGTAGCCTCTCATGCTGACTTCCTCCCCTACAGCTACAAATCCCAACTGACCCTTATCTCTTTGTCCTCACCTTCTTCCCACCTCTTTCAGCCTCAAGGCTAGTTTCAGACCACCTACCCAAAGTCTCTCTGTGACTGATAAAGAGACCCTGATACTTTGACTCTCCCCACTATCCCCAAACCTGCCATCTCTATAATTTGGCTGTTACCACCCTCTGTGATGCTTCATATGGAGGTTCCCTCCTATGTTCACAGTGACTCTTTATAAGCCAAAAATCAGTGACCAAGAGTCTATATGACAAGAGGCAGTGATGGTCTCTAAGATCTTAGAGAGTAAGGGCTCCTATTTCCTTGAGCAGGCCTTCCTGGGCCTCAATTTCCTCAATTGTAAAATAATGGGGGAGGTAGATTGGATGGCCTCAAAAGTTGTTTTCAACTCTAGACCAATGAGCTATGAATCATCTAATGCCTCAAAGGGAGTCAGTCAAACTTCCTGGTGAGGAGGTGAAAGCAGCAATGGGCGGTTACCTAATCCAAGTTGAGAAGAACCTGTTCGTCTATTGTAGAGAGACTGTCAGAACTAGATAATAACTCATATGATTATCCTACTGAATGGAACTGGGTTTTGGGAAGCACTGGAGAGTCAGAGAATTTAACCCAAGGTTATCCTGGCCTTGGGAATACTTTTCTTCAGGCAGTGGAGTCAGGCTGGACTCGGAGGCAGCTCCTTTCCAACCTACTACACCAAGGGTTAAGGCCTCTATGAAAGAAAGGGCACTCATAGGAAACTGATAGCCCTCCAAAATCAACCACATATTTAGATCATGACTGTACCAGTAGCTCTGTGGATGCTGATTGTCAGCCTGGGCCTTCATGACTCAGGAAATCAGAGTTAAAGTACCAGACCTATGTGGCAAGAAAACAAGCTTACTTATGATGCTTTGGAAAAAGTGATCAATCATATAGCCTCAAGCAGAACAGAACTGAGCAGAGACTATATGTCCAGAGAGCAACAGAAGAGAAGAGAATCAAGGAAGAGTCTCAGGAGGGAGCAGCAAGATAACATCATTAGATTCAATCAGTAGTGCAGAGCCTATCCCTCTATGCATGTGCACTGACCTCTCCTTGCATATTTCCTATGTATGTCTACTTTTCCCACTGATGGTTTATTTATAGAAGAGTATGCTGCCACATTTGTAGGGGAAATATTTAGTTGCTTCTTTCCTTACTTAGGATTGCCATTTCTTTATTTTGAACTGTGTCCTCTGGCTGACCACAAACCCCCCCCCACACACAAACACACACACATCAGTGGGAGCTTGTGAGCTATAATTTTGAGGAGATGTGGACCAAAGAGTACCTTATGCCTGGGATAGTTGGGGCAGCTAGGTGGCACAGTGGATAGAGCACTGGCCCTGGAGTCAGGAGGACCTGAGTTCAAACCTGGCCTCAGATCCTTGACACTTACTATCTGTGTGACCCTGGACAAGTCACTTAACCCCAATTGCCTCACAAAACAACAACAACAACAACAAAAACCTGGGATAGCCATCTCCAGGGATCCTGCCCTATGAGTTGCAAAATACCCCATGGTGCTATGTCAAGAATTTGAACGGATGTCACATGAAAAAAGGATTAAACTTGATCTCGTTGTATCCACGCAGCAGAACTAGGAGAGATGGTGGATGTTTCAAAGGAGCAAAATTAGACTTGGTGTAAGAAGAAACTCATAATTAGAATTCTCCAGAAGTGGAATGGACTCATAAATCCCCCCCCAGTAGAGGACTTTAAGCAAGGACTAGATGACCTCTGAGATAACTCTAACATTTTGTGATTTCTCTTCTCTCTTTCTGTGTTTCTTCTAGACACTTCTTATCCCAACTTGTACTTGAGGTATTTGCATGTACATGTATATATAAATATGTATATGTATGTGCATATATAAACATGTATGTGCATATACATACATAATCTAAGCAGAGAGAACTATGTATATATATGTGTGAAAATGGATGCCTTGATTTGCTTGGGTCTCCCCAATCATCCAGGTAATCAGAAGAACTGTATGAGAACCAGCTGCATTGGCTAACACACCAACAATCCTTTGCAGTGAGCAGAATAAACCTACCTGGAAAATTAGTAACTCTAAAGCCAATTAAGCTCATACCCATATTGAAGCAGATCCTGAACCATTTGGTGATAGTGGTTTATGGACTCTCAAGAGACATCCCTATCTTCAAAGATTTACCTGACTGCAAGTTATGAGACTATGAATATATCCCATTTATGGTCTTTTTGTCTTCAGTTACATCTTGACTTTGGTTATGGGGCTCTCAGAATTATACTGTTTATGGAGAGATCTCCTTATCAAGACATCTCTTAATCATGCCTTGAACTGTGAACTGCTTATCACCAAGGATGCCTTCTGATTTGTATATCAAAGACCATATCCTTGACCTCTTGGAATACCTCACTCCCCTTTCCCTTGGGAATGGAACCCATTGACTCATTCCTTTCTAAACCCATCTTTTCCTCCAAAATTCCTTAACTTCCTTTCTTTAAAATGTATATAAATCCACACAATTTATTACCCATTGTCCTATTCAGCATAGGCTGGATAGTAAAAATTTTTCTTCCTTTTCCTGCTTAATAAAAACTTTTCTTTAATTTTACAACCATTGTATTTCTCTGGTCTCCTTCCCTTTTAGGAAGAATAGGATTCAAATCTCAAGAACTGGCCTTTGCATTCTCCACTCTTCACCTTTGGAGAGAGAACTAAATTCCATCAAGAGAGCTCCTTGGTTTACATATGTAATATATCTCATTTATGTCATTTATGCATGTATGTATGCATACTTAGTCCCCTCTACTTAGATGCTCTGTATGTCTGTCTGTCTGTATGTATATATGTATATAGTCCCCTTCACTTAGATTATATACTCCTTGAGGGCAGGGACTATGTCCATCTGTAACCTAAGTCTATCATAGTGCTTTGATCATAGTGCTTAATTTTGGGGGGAGGGGTTGAATCAAAGTGAAAGGACTTCTATGGGGAAGGGAGGGTGTATCTTGGGGAAGAAGAACAGAGGTGGAACAAACACTCTACCAGAAATAGGAGAAATAATAACTTATGCAAAAAGGAAGTGGTAACACTTTGACAACAGGGTCATCCTCTATGACTCCCCCATTTCCCTTGTTAACATATTGTACCACATAGCAGTACAGAAATTAGAACACTAGGTCAGACCTATATATCAGAAAGCCCAATATCCTCCTGACATTAGGAACTCTCATAGAAATAATTGTTGTTTGTCCTTTGTTCTCAAAGAAGACCAAAACTGATGTCATGACTTGCAATGAATTTGATTTAAGTGAGGCAGGACTGTACAAGGTCACCAACCTCACTCTCTCCTCCAGAACTACCTGGGTCCAGGGATGAGATATACATCAGGATAATTGGAGAAATGGTAACACAGGGACAGATGAGATATTTTCTAGATTCTTAGTAAATATTTATAGGCGTGTCACAATTTCTCAAAGTAAGCTAGGTAGTACCACAGATAAAGCCCGGACCTGAAGTCAAGAGGATCTGAGTTAAAATATAGCCTCAGACACTTAATAGTTGTATGACTCTGGGCAAGTCATTTAAGCTCTGTTTGTCTCAGTTTCTTCAACTATAAAATGGGAATTATAATAGGGTTGAGGGGATTTGCAACCTGAATGGGGATGAGGGGGGCTAGCTGACCTAAAGAATTGGAGGCTTATAGTGAATCTTGTAAAATAAAATGAAAAGATTTTTTAGGAGAGGAATAAATGGCCAGGAGACAGAATCACTTTGGAGACTGTCTCCCTGAGTAAGAGAAGAGCTGGTCTTTTTATATGTTCAAAAAACAAAGAAAGTAAAACAACTGTGGAGGGAATTTCAAAACAATTGGGAGGGGAATGCAAAAGAACTGGGAAGGGCAAAACAATTGGCAGGGGAGTTTTTAATAATTGGACATCAAGAAAATATGCAGTACCCATCCATATCTTGCATATCATCTTGCAGACCTTGGTATTGCTTATCGACATACCAGGGTCTTGCTTGTGCTTGGCCACACAGCATTCCTGAGGTGGGAGGCAGAGCTGTTTTTCCCTTGGGAAAATTGAAGGATTCCTTAGGGGTTGGGTTCTTTGGGTTTCTTGGGGTCCCTCATCCCACTATATTAGTACCTACATTCTAGGGTTACTTTGAGGATTAAATGATATACTTGTAAAATATTTGGCACAGTGCCTGGCATATAGTAGGTGCTTAATAAAATATTCTTTCTTTGTCATTCATAGATACTATCTAACCCTTTTTAACAAATGGAAAGAATAGTTTTTAATGTAATAAAAAGGTTGCAGCAGTCCTTTATCCCCTCTTAAGGGAACCTCCAGTCAACTGTATTTTCTTTATTCCTAAACAAAGCATCCACCCTAAGTTCCTACCTGTCCTTCTTCTCTAGAGATCTGCCCTAGAACAGGGCTCCTTGAACTTCTTCCACTTGCTTCCCCTTTTCACCAGGTATGTAGGTGTATAGAATAGGTATGCATAACCTTTTACTCTTGTCAAATTTTTCTCAACTCCCACATTCAGTTACAAGACCTCATAAGGGGTCATGACCCACAGTTTTTAAAGTTTTGTTCTAGACCACCCAAAAGAAAAATTGGGGCCCTTTTTCATCTCTTTCCCTTGAACCAGTCTCAAGCAACCTGCAAGCAACAGACTGCTCTCAGCTTCATCTTGGGCCATCTGCCACCTCAGCATTCCTCTTAAGTGAAAGAAACCTATCCCTATCATCCCCATTTTATATATTTCTTCTTCCTACAAAAAAAAAATGTCCCATCCTCTAATTTGCTTTACCTGCCCCAAAGTGGAAGAAAGAGAAGAAGAGGAAAGGGAAGGAAAAAAGAGAAGAAAAAGGAGAAAGAGGAAAAAAGTCCATCTTCCAGGAAGAAGGGTTTTTTCACCTCTCCTTCCATGGTCTCTAAAGTTTATGAATTATATACAACTCTTCCAGGCAATGTATGTCCTAACATTTCCCACAATCCCTTTTTCCATGAGGAATCTGGATGATGGACTAGGGGGAGAGAACCATAAGCCTAATTAGCATAATGATTACAGTGAGATTTCCCAGAATTCCAGTCTATTGTGGGGACCAATTTTTAATAGGGGAGTGTTAGCTAAGCGGCTTGCCACAATATTGGGACAAGGAAGGAGACCAGCAGCCTCCCTCAAAACAGAGGAGGATTTATTTAACAAGAATGAACTTAAAAAAAACACAAACAGGATCAGTAGGATCAAGGGAAAGGAAATAAAATGGGGAAAGGGAAATTATACAACCTGAATAACACCACTGCCCAGGAATCAGCTGAGAATACACAGTAGCATCCTGTCGCCTTCCAGCTTCCAGCTAGAATGGCGAATCTCCTGCCTTCTTCCCAGCAGACCCCAGACAGCCCCCAGCCAATTGGCTGGCCACTCTGACAATCACATGACTGCCCTCACTAGGCTTCCATTCATTATAATTTTGCCAGGCCCATGTAGGCGTCAGCAAGTGGTGATGACATGAGGTGCCAGTGCCGTGGTGATGGCTACAACCAGAGGGTGGAGCCCCAGAAGCCAGTGCACACACCAAGGTTTTTTTTTTTAATTCTAGCCAAAAGATGGGGTCATAAAACCCTCAAATAACAATTAATTCTTTACACTATCAAGGCTATTTTTACAAGAATTCCAAAATGCATTTTGCTAAGCAATTTACATTATATTGCTTCAGATTATTTAGATTTATTGGGTGGGACCCTTGTGGAGGACTTAGTGGAGGGGCATGAACAAAAATCACAAAGAATGAGAATCAATCAACATGTATTTATAAAATTCCTATGCATTGATGGAATGAATACCAAAATATATGAGATCCTAGATGCATAAAAATATAAAATTAAGTATTTATATAAATGGCTATAATTAGGATATAATATCCTAGTCTCTCAGAACTAGTTTGAGGCATAATGTCTGTTTATAAAATAGGGATAGTTTTATAAGATGGGATGAATATAGGGACTATAACTGTGATTACAGTAGTATAGGGAAGTCCTAGACGGGGATTTTTCTTCTAGTGCAAGTTGGCAGTTTGCAGTTTACACTCTTTGAACACTCAGATGTTAAACAACCTGTCCAGTATCATACAGCCAGTAGGTGTCAGAGGCTGGACTTGAAGCAAGGTCTTCTGGAAACTGAAGCCAGCATACTAGCCACTGTACCATGCTGCCTCTGTTTGGAAGATAATCTCAAAATGATAGCTCATATGTATGCAGTGTTTTAAAGTCTGCAAAGTACTTTGCATACATACATTATCTCAATGATCCTCCTGTGAGAAAATAATGGGCTTTTGCCAATGCCCAAAGGCCCCAGAATCATTTGGACTGATTGGATTGACTGAGAGTGATTGACTTTGCTGATTGACTCACTTAAAGTTGATTTGATTAAAACCACACCCAAGAGGGAGTATTCTCAGGCTGTAAACTCTGACCTCAACACAGGACCACACTCAAGTCTTGTGAACCAATAGATTTGATTGATGCTAGCCAATTAGCTTGAAGTAGTGTGTAAGGACCATCTCTCCTTTGGACCCATAAAAAGCTTCTGCACACAGTTACTTGGCAGTCAGGCAGTTCATTGCTCAGACAGACTCATGGTGGAGGACTTGAGGAAGAACCGGACCAGGCTGGAGCTCTAGGCTAAGTAGGCCTTTTCTTAACTTTCTAACCCAGGTGTTATCTTTTTACTAATACCTGGTATGCTTTAATAAATGCTCAATGCCCAAAACTGCTGCTAAAGCTTCTAATTTATATTAGGAACCCTAGCTAATTTTCCCTACACTTGGGACAGGAATAAGGCAACCACACATTTAGTTTTACACGTCACACTCCCCCCAAAAATAAAATACAAACCAAAAACCTAAGGGAGGTACTAGAATTATCCCCATTTTACAGATGAAGGAACTAAGACCAAAAGAGGTGAAATAGCTTATCCAAGGACACACGGCTAGTAAGTACCTAGCTTTTCCTGACTTTACAACATGCATCACTCTATCTACTGCTCCCAAACGATCCCATGGTTTATGACCTTAAGATGAAAGGTCCTAAGAAGCTACAGCATATGCCAAGCAATTGAAGCAGTGTACAACATCAGTCAGTATTTATTAAGCATCTTCAATGTATCAGACACCACTGATATAAAGACAAAAATGAAGCAGTCTCTGCCCTGAAGAAGCTTACATTCTATTCAAGGAGACAAGTCCACATATAAGTATATACAAAATATGTGTGTGTTTCAATACGGGGTAATTTGGGGGAAGCATTAGCAATTGAAGGGAGTAGGAAAGGCCTAATGTAAGAGGTGAGCTTTAAAGAAAAAGTAGGGATTCTAGAAGGTAGTGAGAGGTTGCATATTCCAGGCCTGGAGGACAGGCAGCTGGGGCAAAGGTATCACATGGAGATGGAAAGCCAAATTTTCCATTCAGTTCAGGTCTTTTCACCATGAATATCTGAAAGTCCTCTTTTTCGTTGAAGTCCCATTTTTTCCCCTAAAAGATTATACTCAGTTTTACTGGGTAGGTGATTCTTGGTTGTAATCCCAATTCCTTTGCTTTCTGGAATATCATACTCCATGCCTTCCAATCCTTTAATGTAGAAGCTGCTAGATCTTGTGCTATCCTGACTGTGTCTCCACAGTACTTGAATTGTTTCTTTCTGGCTGCTTGCAATATGTTCTCCTTGACCTTGAAGCTCTGGAATTTATCACATCGAGATGGAACGGCCTGAAGAGGAAACAGCAAAGTGAAAATCTAGCAAGAACATAAGAGGGCATGAATGGAGTCATAATAAGGTCAGAAAGGTAAGTTGTAGCCAGCTTATGAAGTGCTTTAAATACCAAACAGAAAATTTTTTATTTGATCCTAGAGGTGGCAGGAAGCCACTGGACCTTTTTGAGCTAAGCAGTGACATGGTCAGATCTATACTCTAGGAATATTATTCCAGCAGTTGTCCTTGTCTCTGACATGGAATATTTGTGTAACCATGACCAAGTCACAAACTCTGAGCCATAGTTTCCTCATTTGTAGAATAAGGACAATAGTACCTACTTACCTTATGGTACCTATTGTCAAGATCAAATGAGATAACATCAAAATCATGATAAATCTTAAAGTGCTATAGAAACCTCAGCAGTTATCATTTATCTATCCAATTAGATTATATTCTGATGCAAACAGAAGAGACATACAAAGTGGATATTGCACATCCTTTTCAATAAAAGAAGCATCATTGAAACACTATGTTTTTACTTTGAATTAAGTAGGACCTGGGCTTCCCATGTTTCTTAAAGGGTGGGACTGGAATAGCTGCTTTGCATACAATAGCTAGGCAAGCTTCTAGATGATGCTCTGTGACTGAGCTGCCAGTTCACTTCTGCTTTGCTTGCATGAGAAGTTCCCAGGTGTCCAGTCCTGAGCAATTTGTCACCTGGCCATGTTTAGACCACAGATCCCCATAGTTACTTTACCCTAGTTTCCATCTATAACTTTTGCCTAAGGGCATAATTTAATCTCATCATAAATCAAAACTAGTTTGGCTCTCACTCCTATTCCCAATGGATTTCCATCTATTTCCCAACTAGCTTGACTCAAAAGAATTATTCATTTACATGTGGATTAAATGAGATCTTGGATCTTTAGTGTGTGTGTTGGGGGGGGGGGAATGGGGGGGTGTCCTTAGGTATTCCTCTGTAAAGAATTACACTCTCTCACATAGTCCAATTAGAATTAAAATGGTCTTTTATTTGGTGCTAGAGAAAGTGATGGTGAGGGAAGTCGAGGACATCCTCAAGGGGAGGAGGTGGCTTAGAAACCTCTTCCTCCCAGACAGAAGTAGGGAATGACAAGGGGCTAATTTAGGATATTAGGATAAATTAGGACATTAATATAACTCAGACATTTCTCCTTTGAGAAGCAAAACCAAAGGTGACCAGCTAACAGGATAGACATATCAAGGAATTAAGGTACTATTAAAGTTTAGCTTGGCCAACTAGATATCAGGAGGGACACACCTAAGAAATAAGGGGAGATAAAATTCTATAGCAGGAAAGTCAGTTAGGTGTGGCTACTACCTGAGCTAGGAAACAGAGGTAACTCCAGAGGTCAGGACTATCATTCCAAAAGAAAAATCCCCCTGACTCTCAGGAATCTTCCCCCACCCACCCCCAAAAGGAACTTTCCATTGTCAGGTCATCACCCCATCTATCCTCTACAGAAGCTTTGGCCTTTCTTCTGTTCTGGGAGGAGAATGTTTCTAAGCCATCTCCTTCCCTTAAGGCTAAATCTTGACTTCCCTCTCAGTCACTTTCTCTAGTGGCAAACAAAAGACCAATTTAATTCTAATTGAACTGTGTGTGAGAGTGTAATTCTTTACAGAAGAATACCTAAGGACCCCCACCACTGTTTGCCCGTGACATTTAGTATAAGGAAAACAAAATTAACAGAATCAGTTTTGAAATTCACTCTCTTCTAGTGAGACCTGAAATTTCAACTCTGTCACCCTGTCTTCTGTGGTTGGCGTTTCCCAGGGCTACCCCCAGATCATATAGATAGGAGGTTGCATCCTCTGACATTTGGGCCTCGAAAATAAGGGTGCAAGGTAGACTCTATCTTGGTTCATTATTTTTCCTCCCATCTGGCAGGAGTTTCAATGACACGTATACAAAGTTGCTGCTGGATATTTCCCAAGCTGTTTACTGAAGGGCTGGCTCACGTTCAAGTGCCAGATCAGCATCTCCTCCTATAGATCTCCCAAGTGTCTCCTGCACCTTCCTCTGGTGTCCTCTGACATCTGGCATTTTAGCGTGGCTACTCTCTTTTCCAACATTCCCTTCCTAGTGTGACATTGGAATGAGCCCAGGAAATTGATTTTTACTTTAACATCCCTTGGGCAATTCCTTGCAACACTTCCTGTTGTTCTCTAACCCTAGAGAGGCCAGAAAAATGCATAGGAAAAAAAAATACAGACAAGGTGATTTATAATTACTATTGCAATACAAATTCTCTCCTACAGGTTCAGTGGGACTAGTTTGTTAAAGTTATGAATAAAATCCTTCAAGAAATATTTACTATCGTTTTTAAATGTTTCCAGATATTTCTAGCTAGCTTTTTACCTTTTGGCCTCTCTGAGGACTTTAAAAGTAACAAGCAATGAATTATTTAGGCAGTTTCAATCATTCAGATCAAAGAAACAAGATGAATCTGTACAGAATACACTTTCTTTCTACAATAATTTACAATGTAGCTAAATCAGTATTTCTGAAATTCTGGTCCTTTCCACAAATGTGAAACTTTTGAAGCATCCACAAAACTTTTCCTATCAAAGATCCATCTTAAATCTAAAAAAACCTGACTCCCCCTTCTTTCTTGGTCCCCATCTCCTGGCCCACAGGAGGCTCTTCTTTGCAATCCCAGAGAATTTCATCTTTTCATTTCTCCTTATAGTTTGAGTTGGGAACTATCGTATTAAGTGACAAATGAATGACACAATCAGCACTTTAGGAGTAGGCAGTCTGTGGTGTAGTGTAGGCAGCTAGGTGGCACAGTGAATAGAGTGCTGGGCCTGCAGTCAGGGAGACCTAAGTTCAAATCCTGCTTAAGGCACTTATCATATGACCCTGAGCATTAACCTCTGTCTGTATCAGTTTCTGCAACCATAAAATGGGGATAATAGTAACACCTACTTACAGTGTTATTGTGAGGATCAAATGAAATAATATCTGTAAAGTGCTTAGTGTTTGGCACATAGTAGGTACTTATTAAATGCTTATTCTTTCCCACAGTAGAATAGAAAAGAACACAAGATCTAAAGTCAAAAGACTCCAAATTGCTACTTCCACTAGTAAGTACTGAGCTTAGGAAAATCAGCTTTACCATTTGAAGTATGAAGATCTTAGAGGAGAAGAATTCAACTCCAATCAGCCCCAAATCTTAGTTTATTATTTTTTATTCAGAGTTCATGTGCAAAAAACGCTTTAGAGAAGAGAGTCTAGAGGTGAGAAGACAGGTTAAACTATTGTAATAGTTCAACTATTCAACTAAATTGAACTGGAATAACCACTTCCCACCTCTGGTGATTCACATGGTACAAATGGTACTGCCAGGGAATCTAGAAAATACTTTTACATATAAAGTCTTGGGCAAGAAACTAAAGAGCAGGGGGCAGCTAGGTGGCACAGTGGATAAAACACCGGCCCTAGATTCAGGAGTACCTGAGTTCAAATCCAGCCTCAGACACTTGACACTAGCTGTGTGACCCTGGGCAAGTCACTTAACCCCAACTGCCCCGCAAAAAAAAAAAAAAGAAAGAAAGAAAGAAAAAGAAACTAAAGAGCACAGGGGTACAGACTATGTTTTCCTCTTTGCTTCTATAAGGGGCTAAAATTCTAGCTATACTACCCAAAATCTAATGAGTGGTTGCCAATAAATTATAAGCTTTAGCAAGAGTATCTAAGTGTTTAAGTATTTATTAAAGAGCATTAGGATCAGAGAGAAAGGTAAAAATCTAACTATTTCTAAGAGACCCTATCATCCGACCCACCATGGCAAGGTCAGGAACCAAAAGAGACAGAACCCCTCCCTCAGCGTCCGCTTCCTACTTTGTGTCCTCCTCCCAGAAATGGGAGGCTCCTCAAGTTGATTGGCTGGTAGCCTTGATAGACAGTACCCATGAGCAAACATCACTTCCTGATACTAAGGACCTTGACTGCATGGCTTGCCCTCAGAGGCCTTCTCCTCATGGTGGAGCTTTTCTACAGTAAGTCTCCAGCAGGTGGCATCATTCCGATTGTTACACTTCCCACTGAAGGCAAGGGATACAGAAGAAAAAATATATATTTGGTAAGTGAGCAAGAAGCTAAGAAGGTGATATCTGAAAATAGGATTTAAATTTCTGGACAACAGCTTAAAATATAGGGATGATTTATTTCTAGCCAGGGATGGAGTACACCTAACAAAGGCTAGTAAGAATATATTTAGCATATATCTTGAAAATCCAACTAAGAGTTTTAAAATAAAAATGGATGGAGGGGATAGTTAGGTGGTGCAGTGGATAAAGCACTGGCCCTGGATTCAGGAGGATTTGAGTTCAAATCCAGCCTCAGACACTTGACACTTACTAGCTGGGTGACCCTGGGCAAGTCACTTAACCCCCATTGCCCTACAAAAAACAACAACAAAAATTAAAATGGATGGAGAACAAATAAAACTACTTTTGTCTGCCAATCTAGATACCATTGAAAGTAGCTATAATGAGACACCAAGGTCACATGAGGCAAAATTCAAGAAGAGCCACAGTAGTAAAATCCATAGCCTCAAATGTCCCAAAGCTTAGTCAACAAGAAAGAACTAGTGATCTTACAGCAAGGAAATAAATATCACCTCATCAGTTTCACTGAGACTTAGTGGTATAAAAAACGCTATTTGGATTTATGGCCCTGGATAGGTCAAACTCTATTCAAAAGAAACAGTCTAGATAAAAGGGGGTGAGTGGAATAATATTATCTATTAAGAAAACATTTATGAGAATAACTAAGAAGCTTGGTGGGGAATATTTCAGCAGAGGTCAATGAAGGGAGAAACTGAAGTGGTTTTTTTTTTCTTCATCAGAATATATTAATACCCTCTGGAAAAAAGAAGAAATAGATGAGTTTGGGGAATGGATCATAAGCCCAGCACAGAGGCACAATAAAGTAGTTTTATGAGACTTCAATTATCTAGACATATGCTGGAGCGCTCTCTCTCTCTCTCTCTCTCTCTCTCTCTCTCTCTCTCTCTCTCTCTCTCTCTCTCTCTCAGAGATAGCATTGATTTACTTTAATATTATCATCCTTTAAAACGTGGAAACCTCAACAAGGGAAGTTTTATTTTAGATCTAATTCTCACTAACAGAGAGAAACTTGTTGTTTGGGTGGCAATGATGAGAAAACTTTGTGGGGGAAATAATCACTCCCTTATAGACTTTGTGATAGAGGAGGAGAAAGCTGGGTATACTCTGACTTGTGCCCTAAATTTGGGAAGACAGGGTTCAAAGGTTTCAGAGGAAGGATATTTAGGATCCCATGAACTAGAATTCTACAGGGTAAGTAAATCCAAGAGGGCTGGGAAAGTCTGGAAAATTCACCTGGAAGAAAGGGGATGCCTTAGCTAATTTGGTGGCAATCCTGAGTTCCTAGATGAAAGTAAAGGGGCGGGGGGGGGGGGGGGGGGGGGGGGGGGGAAGGTGTTCATTTAGCCTCTCAAGAACTGGGCAGTCCCTTAGTAAAGGCCTCTAGAGGGGCAAAAATTGAGTATCATCCCAATGATGGGACTCTCAAGGAGACAAAGTTTAAGCTGATGGGCCAGAAAACATTGAGCTGGTGAAGGTAGAGGCTAAGTCCCATTATTAGCTTAAGGAAATGGATACCTTGATTTGCTTGAGTCCCCCACTTACCCAGGTAATCAGAGTAACTTATGAGGACCGGCTGCATTAGCTAACACACCAACAATCCTTTGCAGTGAGCAGAATAAACCTACCTGGAAAACTGGTAACTCTACAGCCAATTAAGCTCATACCCACATTGAAGCAGATCCTGAACTATTTGGTGATGGTGGTTTATGGACCTGTCTGCAAGTTATGAGACTATGAACATATCCCATTTATGGTCTTTTCATCTTTAGTTCTCCCCCAACCCTGATTAGGGGATTCTCAGAATTCTACTGTTTGGGGAGAGATCTCCTTATCAAGACATCTCCTAATCATGCCTTGAACTGTGAACTGCTTATCACCAAGGATGCCTTCTGATTTGTGTATCAAAGGTCACCTCCTTGATCCCTGGAATATCTCACTCCCTTTTCCCTTGGGAATGGGGCCCACTGACTCATTCCTTTCTAAGCTCAGCTTTCTCTCCAAAATTTCTTAACTGCCTTTGTTTCAAGTGTATATAAACCCCACAATGTACTACCTGGTGTCCTATTCAGCATGGGCTGGATACCTATGCAGCACATTAATTTTTTTTCCCTGTTTAATAAAAACCTTTCTTTAATTTTACAGGCATTGCCTTTCTGCTTTTCCTTCTCTTTGGGGGAGAAGGAGATTTAAATCTCAAGAACTAGCATTTGTGTTCTCCCATCTTCCCCTTTGGGAATGAGAGATTTAAATTCCATTTCAGAGAGGTTTGCCTCCCTTGTATATGCTCAAGCCCCAAGACAGGTTGTGTGCAAGTGAGTTATCTTGCTACCAAATACTGGCTCAAGATAAGGTTTGGTAACAGTGCTGGAAATGTCATTGGTGCTCTGGACCAGATGTTCCTGGTGTTTCTACTGATCAGAATGGTTATTTTTACATTAGGGAGACTGCTCTGAACTTTCCCTCATACCACCTCCACTGTAAACACTGTACTTTTCAGAAGACTGTTTCTAATTTATGTTTTTAATATGCATGTATGTATGTATGTATCCTTCATTAAGGGCTACTTATGCTATGATTGATTTAAGATTAGTGTTGTAAAGTAGCTTAGAAAAATTTGGGGACTGTGCCATCAGGAGATGAGATATAGTGGAAAAGAGCATCTTTCTTTTTCTTCTTTTTTTTTTTTCAGGGCAGTGAGGTTTAAGTGACTTGCCCAAGGTCACACAGCTAGTAAGTGTCAAGTGTCTGAGGCCACACTTGAACTCAAGTCCTCCTGAATCCAGGGCCAGTGATTTATCCACTGTGCCACCTAGCTGCCCTGCATCTCTTTTTTTTAATTAAATTTTATTTTTTCCAATCAATGAAAATTCACTCTTTCTCTTTCCTTCTCCTCCCACCCACCAACACCTTTTGAGGAAGGAAGAAAAATAAAACTTCTCTTACAAATATGTCTAGTTAAACAAAAATTCCTGTATGGGTGATGTCCAAAAGAAATGTCTCAATCTGTATTCTAAATTTCATACCTCTCTATCAGGAAGTAGGTAGCACGTTTCATCATGAGTCCTCTGGAGTAATGGTTGATCATTGTGGTGATCAGAGTTCCTGAGGCTTTCAGAGTTGTCATCAAATGTTATTTTATTGTATAACCTGTTCTCCTGGTTCTGCTCACTTCATAACTTGTTCAGTCATTCACTAGTTGACAAGCAGTAGATCAATTTCCAATTATTTGCCACTGCAAAAAGCATACTTATAAAAACTTTTGTCCCTATGCATCTTTTTCCTCTTTCTTTTATGTCTTTGGGGTTGAGTATGATTGGGTCAAAGTTAGAGATGGGAGAAAGGAACAAGCATTTATTAAGTGCCCACTCTATTTCATCACGTGCTAGGCTATGTGCTACTACATGTTAGGCACTGGGCAAATGCTTTACAACTATCTCATTTGATCTTCATGACAACTTCATGAGTTGTGCTATTATAATCTGCACTTTACAGTTAAGAAAACTGAGTCTGAGGTTAAGTGACCTGCCCAAGGTTGCAGTTAGAAACTATCTAAGGCTAGATTTGAACTCAGGTCTTCCTGACTCCAGGCCCAAAGTTCTATCCACTGTAACACCCACTTACATTAGACATGCACAGTTTAATAACTTCTGGGTCATAATTCTAAATTGCTTTTCAGAATGGCTGGAGCAGTTCACATTTCTACCAAGAGTACAGGGTGGGCCAAAAGTCATGATGTTTTAATAACTTTTTGAAAATTATTTTTTCTTTATTCTTCACCATTTCTGAGATTTGACTTTTCACACATAATATAAATTCATTTACTATGTATAATGCAAATGATGCTATGTTATTATAAATTAAAAACAAAAAATAAAGAAGTTATTAAATATTGAAACTCCTTTATGACTTTTGGCCAACCCTATACATTAATATGCTTGTTTTCCCACTGTCCCTCTTACATTTATCATCTTCCTTTTTTGTCAATTTTGCCAATCTGTTGGGTATAAGGTGGAACCCCAGAGTTGTTTTAAAGTTTATTTCTCTAATTACTAATGATTTAGAGCTTTTTTAAAATGTGGCTATTGATAGCTTTGATTTATTCCTCTGAAAGCTGAGTTTATATCTTTTTATCATTTATCAATTGAGAAATGGCTCTTATTCTTATAAATTTGAATCAGTTTTCTACATATCTTAGAAATAAAATATTTATCAGTGAAACTAATAGGAAAGATTTTTTCCAGTTACCTGCTTCCTTTCTAATTTTAGTCACATTGATTTTGTATGTGCAAAAACTTTTTAATTTTATGTAATCTAAATTATACAGTTTTAACTTCTGAGACCCTCTCTCTCCCCCTTGTTTGGTCATAAACTCTTCCCTTATCCAAAGATTTGAGGGAATTTCTTCCTTGCTTTTCTCTTTTTTCTTTTTCTTTTTTTTTGCGGGGCAATGGGGGTTAAGTGATTTGCCCAGGGTCACACAGCTAGTAAGTGTCAAGTGTCTGAGGCTGGATTTGAACTCGGGTCCTCCTGAATCCAGGGCCGGTACTCTATCCACTGCGCCACCTAGCTGCCCCCTTCCTTGCTTTTCTAATGTGTCTATGGTATCATTCTTTATATCTAAGATATGTACCCATTTGAAGTTTATTTTAGTATATAATATGAGATGTTGTTCTATACCTAGTTTCTGACAGATTGGCTTCCAGTTTTCTCAATCATTCCTGTCAAATTATAAATTGTTACCCCAATAGTTAGGATCTTTGGACTTATCAAACACTAGATTACTGTGTTGGAACAGCTAGATGGTACAGTGGATAGAGTGCTGGGACTGGAGTTAGGAAGACCTGAATTCAAATCTGGTCTCAGATACTTACTAGCTGTGTAACCCTGGGCAAGTCACTTAACCCTGTTTGCCTCAGTTTCCTCATCTATAAAATGATCTGGAGGAAGAAATGGCAAGCTATTCCTGAATCTTTGCCAAGAAAATCTCAAATGGAGTCACAGTCAGACTACTAAACAAGGTCACATACTTCTATATATTGTATGCATGATCAATTCCACTGGTTACCCTCTTTCCAAATTGTTTTGATGATTGCTGCTTTGTAATATAGATTGAAATCTGACACTTACTAGGACCTCTTCCTTCTCACCTTTTCTTCATTATTTCCCTTTATATTCTTGACTTTTGCTCCTCTAGATCACAGGTTAAACTGTGGGGGCAAGCCTATATGGGGTCATGTAATTGAATATGGAGGTTGTGAAATATTTGGCAAAATTTGGCAACAGTAACAGGTTATGAATACCTATTTTATATACCTATATACCTGGGGTCACATAAAAACTTCTCAGGCCAAAAGGGGACAAGAATGGGAAAATTTAAGAAACCCTACTCCAGGTGATTTTTTTTCCTATCTCTACAAAGTAATCTTTTGGTAGTTTGATTGGTATGACATTGATTAAATTAATTTAGATGTATGGTCCTTTTTATTATATTGGCTTGATCT
The DNA here is from genome assembly GCF_019393635.1 of Dromiciops gliroides. Classification (NCBI taxonomy): domain Eukaryota; kingdom Metazoa; phylum Chordata; class Mammalia; order Microbiotheria; family Microbiotheriidae; genus Dromiciops; species Dromiciops gliroides. Next base: position 357,652,070 of record NC_057862.1, read on the forward strand.
ACCCATGAGCAATTAATGTTTTTTCTAGTTATTTAGATCTGTCTTTATTTGTGTAAAGAATATTTCATAATTGTATTCATATGGTTACTGTGTGAGTCTTGGCAAGCAGACTCCCACTTATTTTATACTTTCTGTAGCTATTTTAGATTAATTTTTTTTTGCAGGGCAATGAGGGTTAAGTGACTTGCCCAGGGTCACAGAGCTAGTAAATGTCAAGTGTCTGAGGCCAGATTTGAACTCAGGTACTCCTGAATCCAGGGCCAGTGTTTTATCCACTGTGCCACCTAGCTGCCCTTCTGTAGCTATTTTAAATGGAAGTTCTCTATTTCTTCCTGCTGGATTTTGTTGGTAACATACAGAAATGCTGATGACTTATATGGGTTTATTTCATATGCTACAACTCTAATGAAGTTAATTGTTTCAATTAATTTTTTAGGTAATTCTCTAGGGTTCTCTAAATAAATCATCATATCATTTGGAAGAGGAGATAGTTTTGTTTCCTCTTTGCCTATGTTTATTCCTTACTTTTTTTTCTTTTGTCACTATAACTAGCATTTCACTAGCACCTGTTTTATGTAGATTAGGATGGTTTCCCTTTAAGAAGGCAAGAAGATAATTTATAGGATAAAAATTGGATCCATCCTGTAAGGAGTTGGTGTCCAAAGTTTTGAGGAATTTCCATTGTCCTCTGAGGACACTTTTCTAACTTAGCATTGCTGATTTCAAAGGTAATTATAGAGGTAGAGAGGGGTAGGATTTTACCTGAATTAGTTTATTTTTTTAATTTTACAAATAATATCCTTTTTAACCTCATTTTAAATAAAATTGTTGGGGCAGCTAGGTGGCACAGTGGATAGAGCACCAGCCCTGGATTCAGGAGGACCCGAGTTCAAATCCAGTCTCAGACACTTGACACTTACTAGCTGTGTGACCCTGAGCAAGTCACTTAACCCCCACTGCCCAGCAAAATAAATAAATAGACAGATAGATAGATGAATGAATGAATAAATAGACAAATAAATAGTTTTCATTACACTTTATAGTCCACAGTGTTTCACTTCATTCCAATCCCAAATCTGAATCATTAGTCTGACCCAAACTAGGCCAGGCCCAGAATAACTGCTAAAGTTCAGAACACACTGATGCTGATTAAGGAAACTAAAGACAACAGGGTGCTTGTTTGTTTGACTATATTGGGGGAAAGAGAAGGATCAAAAAAGGACAGGAAGAACTGAAGTTTAAGATGGATATAACAAAGATAACTGACAAAAAAGAAGATAGAACTGTTCAATTTTTATTTATTTTTATTTTTTTTCTCTCAAGAACCGTAACAGGGTATTGCTCAGGAGAGTCTAATCAACTTGATTTCTCCCAATCCACTTGAGAGATTCCAGACCTTTGCCAGAAGGGAGCAACTCCCACATAGCTAGGAATAGGCATTAGACCCTTCCTAGGAAAAAAAAAGGAAATACTCAATTGGTTCCCAGTTACTGGGCTTCTGTTGAAGTTGGTTTATATATGAATCAGATGGTATTAGACTCCTGTAGGGGGAAACTCCCTACTCCATGGCCTACAAGTGAATTATAGAAATGGTCCTGGCCTCGAGACTCTTTTCTAGGGCTTCATCTCCCTTGGATGTCCAGCAAGGGAGCCAGAGGGAATTTTTCTTCCCACCCCTTGATCCCCACCAACAATGGTGAATTTTAGCAGAAACACATATTGAGCACAGAATACATTTGCCTCAGGGAGCCTAAGAATGAAGTCCCTTGATCTTGGAGGTCTAATAGCTTTTTTTCTGCTTTTCTGTTTTCTGAGTACATGTCAGCAACTAGAAAGCTTGCAAAAATAAACATTTCAAGCCTTAGGGGTTACCTTATGAATAATCCTGAGCTCAAGAGCTCCTGAGTTCCAAAGTCCAGTACCAGCTGCTCCGAGATTTATTTAAAGGGTATTTCTCAAAGACTTACACTGCAACGAGAAACCTAAGGCCAGTTCCAGGAGGTCTAGACCTTGCCAACTTTCCATGATAACTGCTAGGTAATATGTTCAAATGAATGCAGGTCAGAGATGAATGCAAAATATTAGTAGTCCCCCAAAGGGTTGTTATTGCCAATGATAGGACCAAAATGACTAGCAGGGAGTTGATATGCAAGAAGATTGTAAGAGAATACCTATTTGTTCTTGATAAAGTTGAGCCTCTGGACCAAGAGGAAGTATATCCTCAGATGATATGAAAAGAATTGGCAGATGTTATTGCTGAGGTACAATCAGTAATGTTTGAATGGTCATGGAGAAGAGGAGAGGACAGGAAGAGACAGATGTCTTGTTGGTTTTGCTTGTTTGTTTAAAAAAAAAAAGGGAAGAGAAGACTCTGTAAACCATAGTCTAGTAAGTTTGACTTCAAATCCTGGAAAAATTCCATAATGGATCATTGAAGAAATGATTAGCAAATATCCAAAAAGAAAGTGATGATCAGAAAGAACCCATGGCGTCATTAAGAGCAGGTCATGATGCTAATCTACTGTTCATAGAGTTGTGAACTGATTCAACCATTCTGGAGACCAATTTGGAACTATGCCTAAAGGGCTATTAAACTGTGCATATCCTTTGATCCAGCAATACCACTGCTAAGATTATATCCCAAAGACATCCCAACAAAGAGAAAAAACCTATTTGTACAAAAATATTTATAGTAGTTCCTTTTGTGGTGGCTAAGAATTGGAAATCAAAGGAATGCCCATCAATTGGACAATGGCTAAACAAGCTGTGGTATATGATGGTGATGGAATATTATTGTACTTTAAGAAATGACAAGCAGTCCCCAACTGAGAAATGGTCAAAGGATATGAACAGGCAATTTTCAGATGAAGAAATAAATGCTATCTGTTGCCATATGAAAAAAATGCTCTAAATCACTATTGATTAGAGAAATGCAAATTAAAACAACTCAGATACCACCTATCAGATTGGCTAATATGACAAAAAAGAAAAATAATAAATATTGGAGAAGCTGTGGAAAAATTGGAACACTGATGCGTTGTTGATGGAGTTGTGAACTGAACTAACCATTGTGGAGAGCAATTTGGGACTATGCCCAAAGGGCTATGGGACTGTGCATACCTTTTGACCCAATAATACCACTACTAGGTCAGTATTCCAAAGAAATTATAAAAGGGGAACAGGACCCACATATACAAAAATATTTATAGCAGCTCTCTTTGTGGTGGCAAAGAATTGGAAATTGAGGGGATGCCCATCAATAGGGGAATGGCTGAACAAGTTTTAGTATATGAATGTAATGAAATACTATTGTGCTATAAGAAATGATGAGCAGGAAGATTTCAGAAAACCCTGGAAAGTCTTAAGTGGACTGATGCTGAATGAAGTGAGCAGAACCAGGAGAACATTATATATAGTAACAGCAACATTGTGCAATGGTCAACTGTGATAGACTTAGCTCTTTTCAGCAATACAATGATCCAAGATAATTCCAAAGGATTCATGATGAAAGATGTTCTCCATATCCAGAAAAAAGAACTGTGGATTCTGAATGCAGATTGAACCATACTGTTTCTACTTTTTCCCCCTTTTTTGAGGTTTTTCCCTTTTATTCTGATTTTTCTTATACAACATGACTAATGCAGAAATATGCTTAATGTGATTATACATACATAACCTATATCAGATTGCTTTCTGTCTTGGGGAGGGGAGAGGGAGAAAAATTTGGAACTCAAAATCTTATAAAAACAAATGTTGAAAACTATCTTTACATGTAACTGGAAAATAATAAAATACTTTTATGATTTAAAAAATGACAAGCAGGACAATTTCAGAAAGGCCCGGAAAGACTCATATGAACTGATGTATAGTAAAGTGAGCAGAACCAGGAGAATGTTGTGCCCAGTGACAGCAATATTGTTCAAGGAAAAACTGTGAATGACAACTATTCTCAGCAATACAATGATCTAAGACAATCCCAAAGGACTAATGATGAAGCATACTATCCACCTCTAAAGAAAGAGTTGATATTGATTGAACATAGACTGAACCATGCTATTTTTCACTTTCTTTCATTTTTTCTTTCATTCAAGTTTTCTTTTATGTAAAATTACTAATATGGTAATGTTTTACATAAAAACACATGTATAAGCTATATCTGATTGCTTAGTGGCTCAGGGAGGGGGTGGGTGGGAAGGAGAGAAAGAATTTGGAACCCAAAACTTTAAATAAAAATGTTTACTATCCAAAAAAAATCCATAAGAACTCAACTAACAATTTGTAAACAGAGGACTGAATAAATGACTCTCATGCAGAAATAAATAAATAAATGGGGGGGGGCGTGGAAATAGGTCATGTTCAGGCAACCTTATTTCCTTTTTTTGTTTGTTTTTGACAGTCACTAAGCTAATAAAGTGAATACTATAGCTATTGTTTACCTAGATTTTAGCAAAACATTTGATAAAATATCCCATGTTATTTTTATAGAAAAAATTAAGTACTGTGGATTAGATGATAATACAATTAGATGGATTTAGAATTTGTTGAATAGCCAGACTCAAAGAGTAGTGATTAATAGTTCAATGTCAACTTGGCAGGTCTCCAGTAGAGTGCACCAGGAGTTTGTGCTTGGCTGGGTGATGATTAGCATTTTTATCAATGACTTAAAGGAAAAGATAGAATGCTTATCAAATTTTCAGATGATACAAATCTAGGAAAGACAGCTAATACACTGGATTATACACTAGCTAATTAGCTAATACACTAGCTAATACTTCAGGATCCCAGAAGATTTTGACAGGCTAGAGCTAAATTTGAGCTAAATCTAGGATGAAGACATTCATTAGAAATAAATGTAGAGGGGGCAACTAGGTGGCACAGTGGATAGAGCACTGGCCCTGGAGTCAAGAGGACCTGAGTTCAAACCTAGCTTCAGACACTTGACACTTACTAGCTGTGTGACCCTGGGCAAGTCACTTAACCCCAACTGCCTCACCAAAAAAAAAAGAAAGAAAGAAAGAAAGAAAGAAATGTAGAGGGGCAGCTAGGTGGCACAGTGGATTGAGCACCAGCCCTGGATTCAGGAGGACCTGAGTTCAAATCCAGCCTCAGACTCTTAACACTTACTAGCTGTGTGACTATGGGCAAGTCACTTAACCCCAATTGCCCCCCCAAAAAATAAATAAATGTGGAATCTTATATTGTATTTTTTTAAATGAACTATGTAAGTACAAGATAAAGAAGAGAAGTTTAGACAGCAGTTTGTCTAAAAAAGACCAGGAAGTCTTAGAGGACTGGAAGTTCAATAGAAGCCTATAATGTGATATGGCAGCCCCCAAAACTAATATGAACTTAGGATGCATTTAGAAGCATTTCTTCCAGAAATAAGATGGTGGTAGTCCTTCACAACCCATCTGGAGCAAACCCACTTCAGTTCTTTGCGTCAGAGATTAGGAAGGACATTGACAAGCTAAAAAGCAACCAGAAGAGGGCAAACACTATGATAAAGGGCATTATTTTCATGTCATTTAAGGAGGGGTTGAAGACATTGAGAATGTTTAACCTGGAAAAGGGAAGATTAAGGAGGGGAGGAAGGGAAAAAAACAAAACTATTCATGTATTTCAAAGTTTGTCATGTAAGATAAGGATTAGAGTTGTTCTGTTTGCCCCAGAGGGAAAGTAATAGCAAAATGGGTAGAAGTTTCTTTTTTCTTTTTTTTTAAAGGGGCAATGAGGGTTAAGTGACTTGCCCAGGGTCACACAGCTAGTTAAGTGTCAAGTGTCTGAGGCTGGATTTGAACTCAGGTCCTCCTGAATCCAGGACTGGTGCTTTATCCACTGTGCCACCTAGTTGCCCCTAGTTTCATAGAGATTAATTCAAGCTTGATATTAGGGGATGGAGATAATACTCCCTAAGGTCTTTGAGCAGAGGTTGGATGACTGCTTGTCAGGTAGCAAGGATTCATTTTGGGTATGGTTGTACTAGAGAGCCACTAAAGTCCCTTCCAACTTTAAAATTCTGTGATAATAGCCTGAGCGTGGGTGGTAACCATAGGAAGGGGAGGGTGAGTGTGAGACATTACAAATCATCATAGCAGAGGCCCCAGAAATGAGGATGTCAAATATTAATAGTTATTAGGGTGGCATTTTCCCAGAGCTAGTTCCTAAATCAAAGAGTACACATAGTATTCTCTATAATATTATTTATATAGCAACATATTTACCATTGCTCTACTTTGGGTTGCCAGATTGAATAATTAGCTTTTTGTTTTGTTTTGTTTTGTTTTAAGAAAATTAGTACTTTAATTTATATTTTTAATTTTTTAACAATCTGAAAATACTCCCTTTGCTTTACTTTGGGTTCCTCTGAAGAAAGGACCCAGTTTCTTAGAATACTTACACTATTCCTAAATGAGACAGAGACAATACAGGTATTCTGGCCAGACTCCAATTCAGGTAATTATATTCCTTTCTCCTTAAGTTTTTTCTTATAATTTCAATTATATAAGTTATTTTTTCTCTTCTCCCAGGCCTCTCCCTCCGTTTCATTGTACAGCTGATAGAGGATGACTGTCAGCTTTCCCTCCAGGCTTTGTTGGGTGAAACGATCCTTAGAGTAAGATAAAGGGTGCCAAAAGACCATTTTTAAGGCATCAGGAGATCCCATCTGCTCTGGGAAATTCCACTGGAACAAATCAGTACTTCTGTTTTGGAATATACCCTAGCTTTCAGTTCCCCATCTCCCATCTAACAATTAGCACACTATATGGGTCAGAGTTCCCTCAAAATTTGTATATCTCCTTGGGCTGGTGCTGCCCAAGAAGGTCACCTTCTCTGGCTAGAAAGCTAGATTCTGGCATCATAATGGAATGCTTAGAAAATCAAGATCCTCCTTCTTTTACACAGGAAATTGGGGTTAAGGAACACATAAACTCTCCTTTCAGGCCCTCCAGGCAAACACAGGTCTGCCTCTGTGTCTGCAGAATACTCACCGTTGCCCTGGTCGCTGCCATCTTTTGGGCCAAAAAAGTCTATTTTCAGTCCATTAACAGCTCCTGGTAGTAGGAAGATATGTACATGCACAAGCTTCTCCTAAACTAGAACCAACACACCCTGTAGAGACAAAGAGTAAAAAAGGAATGATAGCAGTCTGTCAATTCTCTTTTGTAGGCCACCACAGCAAGATGATTCCTCTGAGCACCCTCCCCAGAGCACTGATCAACCAAATCATTTTGGGGGCAGCTCTAGTCATTGACTGATCTCCCTAAAGAGCCAAGGGACAGCTTCAAACTAGCCATTTTAACTTGAGGCAACCTCAGTCTCCTAGACCTAAGCAAGAATTGTTTTTTTTTTTCTTTTTAGGTGCCAGTGAGCATGTCTATAATCTACAAGAAGACGGGCTTTCAAAAGCAGAGAGCAGCTAGGTGATGCAGTGGATAAAGAACTGGCCCTGGATTCGGGAGGACCTGAGTTCAAATCCAGCCTCAGACACTTGACACTTACTAGCTGTGTGACCTTGGGCAAGTCACTTAGCCAGCATTACCTCAACAACAACAAAAAAAAGTCTTAGGCAAAGGCTCACTCTCCCGGAAGTTCATTCAGCTAATTAGAGAACTCTCCTGATTAACTTCCCTTCTACTTATGCTAGCTATCTAATTTATCTTGACCCTACCCAGAAACCTAAGAAACATACCCCACTGGAATGCCTGACATCTTACACTTGTAAGCACTCAGTTCATGTTACTAGACAAGTTTTAAAAACAAATACTCCAAAAAGAAATTTAATACCTCATTCGACTCCACATACCTCTTTTTGAGGGCCTCTTCAGATTACTTAAAGCTTACAGGACATACTATAGATAAAATGAGTGGTTTCATTTCTTCAACGACAGCCAACTAGCTCCTCTGGAGGTCTCACATGCTCTTGGATAGTGGGGCCCAACTCAGCACCCCCTCAACATATTGCAATGGCCAGAAGCTGATTTAGATACATATTATACCAGAAAGGAGCTGAAAAGCTTTTCAGATCTAGCCAGTGCTCACCTTGCCAATGGAAGTGGCCAAAGAAAATGGCCTAGAGATGGGACTACAATGTGATGGAAAGAGCTGATCCAGGGATTCAGTAGACCTGGATTTGAAACCTGGTTCTACTATTCACTAACTGCCTATACGACCTTGGGCATCTCACTACTCTGTTCCCTGACTTTTTCCTCCAACTCTCAGATCAAAATTAGATCTTAGGTTATTCTCATTGGTCAATTCAATTGCTGATTTTTTTTTTAAGAACCTCTGGTGGGGCAGCTAGGTGGCGCAGTGGATAGAGCACCGGCCCTGGAGTCAGGAGTACCTGAGTTCAAATCCAGCCTCAGACACTTAACACTTACTAGCTGTGTGACCCTGGGCAAGTCATTTAACCCCAATTGCCTCACTAAAAAAACAAAACAACAACAACAAAAAAAAATATTTAAGAACCTCTGGTTATCATTATCACCCTTAGACCTAGAGAAGGGGCATTGTTTATGTATTTCTCAAAGAGGAAAAAGAAAAGCTTGCTTTTGTGCTGACTGGAGAGGACAAGCACTCTGATCTTATACTCGACCTGTATTTAACCTCAGCTCAATTTTCCTCCTCAGTGAAGCACTTCCTGATTCTTTAGCTGAGATTTTCTTAAAGCACTGTGGCTATCTTCTTTGTCCCTGTCACAGTTTACCTTGTACTGCTTTAGTTATCAATTTTTTTTTGGTGGGGCAATGAGGGTTAAATGACTTGCCCAGGGTCACACAGCTAGTAAGTGTCAAGTGTCTGAAGTCCTATTTGAACTCAGGTCCTCCTGAATCCAGGGCCGGTGCTTTATCCACTTCACCACCTAGCTGCCCCTGTAGTTATCTATATAGATATATCCCTTTGTATTATTGTAATAATTTGTGTAGACATATCCCCTCTATAAAACCCAGGTTCCTTGAAAGCAAGGACTTGTATTCTTCATCTTTATAGTAACTACCTGATAATTCTCCTTGAGTTAAACTGTCCTTTCACCCCTTCTAGGAAAAACAAAGTATAATTCACCAAAGTACTATGCCTTTCTAAAATTCTTGGACCCAAGTATTAAACTTTGCTTTTATGCCTTTCACATCCCTCCAATTTTTTTTTTCACTTTACACAGATCCCTTTATGTTTGTCTCTTTTTGTCTAGGCATTGCCCCCGGAGTCATGCAGAAGAAATCTATTCTTTCTTCTACATGGCATTCCTTCAAATACTTGAAGACAGCTATAAAATCCTAACTGTCTTTTTTTCCTCCAAGTGAAAGCTTCCTGGTTTCTTCAGTTCTTCATATGTCAAGTTTCTAGATTCTTCATAACCTCAATAACTGGAGCCTGAGAGGTTATCTATTCTAGTCAATATTCAAATATCTATCATATTCTCAACAAGTGACCATCTAGGGGCAGCTAGGTGGCTCAGTGGATAAAGCACTGGCCTTGGATTCAGGAGGACCTGAGTTCAAATCCAGCCTCAGACACTTGACACTAGCTGTGTGACCTTCGCAAGTCACTTAACCCTCATTGCCCCACAAAAATTAAAAAAAAAAAGTGACCATCTAGTCCAGAGTTTCTTCATGAAAGTTTATTTAAAGGTTATTCCTTTAACATCAGGATAGATTTTAAGCTACTTTTTTTTTGGCAGTGAGGGTTAAGTGACTTGCCCAAGGTCACACAGCTAGTAAGTGTCAAGCACCTGAGACTGGATTTGAACTCAGATCCTCCTGAATCCAGGGCCAGTGCTCTATCCACTGCACCACTTAGCTGCCCCTAGTCCAGGATTTCTTAAACCTTCTCTACTCTTGACCTCTTTTTACAGGAGAAATTTTTACAAAACTTCGGGTATAAAGGTATATAAAATAGGTATACAAATCAAACATTTACTGTCAAATTTTTCACAATCCCCACATTGTTACCCCATATGGGGTCGTGACCCACAGTTTAAGTAGCTTTGCTTTATGTAGGGCTCCAGGTGGTCAAGGCTCCTCTTAAAACACGGCACCCACAGTTGAACACAATACTGTAGAGAGGGTGTTAGGAGAGCAGAGGACAGCAGGATAGTAACCTCCCTAACATGACATCACCAACACCATTCCCCTTCGGTGGGCTCCAGTGGCCCCCTATCTCCTCCCTATAAATTCCTGTGGCATTTAAAGTCCTTCCTAACCTGGTCTTTTCCAACCTTTCCAATCTTCTTATGCTTCACTCTCCTCCACATCTGCCAGGATTCAGCTGCAATTGCCTATCTGCAGTTCCTTGAACAGAATACTCCATATCCTGATTCTTCGGGAGTTTTTGCACTGTCTGACCTTCACGTCCGAAATGTTCTCCCTTCCTGACTCCTAACTTCCCTAGCTTCCTTCAAGACTCAGCTCAAATCCAACCTTTCTTAATCCCAGTGCCTTCCTTCTATTAATTATTTCCTATTCTCTATATAACTTGCTTGTACATATTTCTTTGCTTATCTCCCCCATTATATTATGAAATCCTTGGGGGCAAAGCAGGCACTGTCTTTAGCCTCTGTTTGTCTCCGTGGTGTTTAATGCAGCGCCAGGCACATAGTAGGCACTTAAATATTTATTGACTGACTAGGTCTTCGGTAGCTGTAGCTGTAGCACCCTGCAGGAGCAGTTGCCAGGCTGCACCTCCATAGGTATTGCTTCCCAGGGTGACGGCTGAGGGTATGGTCTGGGATCTTCTGCAGGAGACCTCTTCAGGTGTCTCCAGCTGCTAATACCTTCTCTTCTCAGAATACATTCCATCTACTTTGTATCTATGTATCTTGAATGTACTTAGCTATTTATATGTTATCTCCTCCATTAAAATGAGAACTTGAAGGTAGAGATTGTTCCTGGGCTTTTTTGTATCCCTAGCTTTTAGCACAGTGGTTGGTGCCCGTTAGCATTTAATAAAAACTTGCTGACTCTTTTAAGGAAGACTAAGATTGTATTAGTTTGAGGGCAGGGTAATTTTGAATTCCACTGAACTTTGGGATTAAAACTCCCAAGTCCTTTTGAGGAGAACTAAAGTTTTTCCCATATTTGACTTGTCTAACCTCCAGTCTACATTATCATTAACAGCATTTTCAACTCAGCTCAACTAACATTTACTGAACCTGGTCACTGACATTGGCAAAGACAATGGAAAAGTAGAATAAGCCATTTTTGGTTGGTTGAACTGAACACATGTTTTTTACTTGAATGGGAAAAGCTGGGTTGACAGAACATCTGTGTGAGGTACAGGGCAAGAAATCTATCCAATCTGCCCCGGGGAGAGGGGAGAAGGGTTCGAGGTGAGACTGGAGTGTTTCGATAACTAAAGTTGGTAGCAATGAGGAGTGGCCACTCCTCCACACTGGGAGAGTCCTAGAATTGATAGTTGAAAAGCCACGCCCCCATCACCTCTATATCAATGCCCTCATTTTACAAACAGGTAAACTGAAGCCCAGAGACTTAGCCACTCGGTCATGATGAAAACCACTAAGCCGCTGAAAAAGACCTTGAACACGGGCGGTTTCAAACCGACATCCATTATATTACTCTACAGCGAGAGCTGCTCATCCTCTTCATTTCCCAGCCCATAGCCTAACCTCTCTACCCTGTCTCTTCCCTTCCGTCAGCTCACGGTACAGCTTTGTGCACCAGTGGCCACTGGCTCTAAGTTAGGGTGCTTTTCTCCGAGCTCCCCCAGCCCCAGCCCGCATCTTTCACAGGACTCCTCGTGGCTTTAGGCAAGGGCTGTTCCAGGCCACTACGCCTGCGCGCCAGCTGTCCGCCCTTAGGGGCGGGGAGATTTGTCTCCCCAGTCAGCCTGGAGACTCGACTCCACCCCGCCGCCTCCGTCCAACTCTCCCTGCCTCCTTCAGGAGCGGCCTCCGGCTGGCCCTCGAGGCGCTTTAGTCGTCCGGCCGGTTCGGCAGGCCGCACCTTAGTCCCTGCTCCTCATCCACCCCCGCCCTCGCCTTTCTCCGGTGAATCCCGAGGGGAGGTGCTACCGCCCCGCCCCCAGGAGCACCCCGCCCTTCCCCGCCCCTCCGCTCTCCTCCTAGACCGGTCCCGCCTCCCAGTCAGAGGCGGAGCTGAGCAGCTGCTGGCCTGGGGCTGGAGCGGAGCTGTCTGCCCCCGGCTGCCCGTGCCGCCGCCGCGCCGCCCAGGGGCAGGGGCACTAAGTGAGGCGGGGCGCGGAGGGAGGAGCCGCCGCCGCAGCGGCCCCGCGGATTCGTCGCCTGCTTGGGCTCCATGGACCTGTCGCCGATCCGGGCCCGGGGTGTTGCGGGGGAAGCGGGCCGCCCCGGCGCGCCCTCCCCACCCTGACCGACGGGGCGGGGGAATGGGCCGGCAGCAGCCGCGCTGAGAAGCGGCCGCCCGCCCGCCACTGCCGCCTGCCGTGCCCGGCCCTCCCCGGCCCGCCGACCAAGGCTCCGAGCAGCTTCCGGGCCCCGCGGGCCGCACTGACTCGCCCCGGCCTGCCCGCAGCGCGGCCTCCCCGCGCGGTTCCTCCGTCCCGGCCCGAGCTCGGGCCTCGTCCCCGGCCCCGTCCCAAGTCCCCAGAGCATGGCCGGCCGCTGGAGGGGGCCCCGGCGGCCCGGCCTGGTCTTCCTGGCCGTGCTGCACTGGTGCCTGTGCGCGGCCGGGGCGGACATCGCGAGCCAGGAGTACTACACGGCGCTCATCAACGTGACCGTGCACGAGCCCGGCCGGGGCGGCCCCTGGACCTTCCGCATCGATCGCGGCCGCTACGGCCTCGACTCACCCAAGGTGGAGGTCAGGGGCCAGGTCTTGGCTCCCCTGCCGCTGCATGGAGGTAAATGGGGCAATGGCCGGGTCTCCCCTCCCTCCCTTCCTCCTCCTCTCACCTAGCGCCTGGCACAGGTGCTTGGCATTCAGTGGGCGCTTAATAAATAGTGATTGCCTTGACTCGGGCGTTTCATCACGTCTGGGGTTTGCAGGTGTGCTCAGGCAGGAAGCGCATTGTCCGAGTAGTAGACGTCAGCCTCTTGCGCTGTCTGAGTGGACACCTGGCCCAAAGTCCCTCGGAGCGCTGAAAAACGACAGCTAGGCCCTCTCACTTGGTGGTATGGGATAGAGTAAAAAGAGCTCTGTGTTTGGAGTTAGAAGACCCGAGTTCGAGTACCAAGGTCTGCTCTGTACCAACTGAGTGACCTTGGACAAATTGATTCTCCTCCTTGGGGCAACAACTGTTCAAAATGAGAAGGTTGGATTGGATGGTCTTTAAATTTCCCTTTCCAGCTGTGATGTTCTAGGATTCTGTAAATCTGCAGTATTTGTAAGGAATCAAAGTTAGGGCTCTGCTTCAGTTCGGTGGCCGGTTTCCAAGCACAAGTGCCGCTAGGGCTGTGAGAGCTGCCTGTGTGCAGGCAGGGACCAAGAAGACAAAGGAGGTCTTTGGAGAGAGGAGGAAAACTGTCATGATGGATGGGCTCTTAAACCACATTTCAGACGCAGCAGGTCTGAAATAAGGGGCTTAATGCCCTGCTAAATTGGACCATGACGTTAGCCATTTCTGCCCTCCTATTCCTTATAAATGCTTAAGGGGTGGGTGGTATTTGACATTTTCAAAATTGCTTTTGGCTCCTACAGCCCTCTTAAAGATTCAGTTTGATGAAATAGAGAATTATCTGGCAGGAGCTCTTTAGCCTTGCCTTGTGATGCCTTGCATGCCTACCAACCCCCACCCCTAAAAGGTGTTTTTGAATAATTGCATTGTACGTAGTGCCTCTCAAGCCTTTTGGCTTGACTGTCATCCAGGCTGAGTGAATAATCATAGAATCATAGATTAAGGTGTAGAAGGAACTTGTCTAGTTCAGCTCTCTCATTTTATAGATGAAGAAACTGAGGGAATAAACCATTTAGGGGAAAGTTTAACATCATATTGTGTAAACCAAATATTAGAAATAGATAACTAAGAGTTTTTGTTGGAAAATTAAGTTGAAAAGTATGAGTTATGAAGTACCCACTTCTGAAAAGTAGCGATCCAACTCAGCCTCTACTTGAAGATGCAGACGTGTATTTTTTAAAAGAACAATACATTTCATTTTCACTGTCTTAAAATGAAGTAGACAACCTAGGGGACCTAGTAAAGGTTTTATAATACTTAAATGTTCTATGGGGGGGGGGGCTTGAGGAAATTCCTAATTCTGGAAAGTATATTTGGTTGGTTGATTTGATGTATGTTTGTAAGGGATGTGAGGATTTTTTTTTTCACAGAATCACAAAAATAGTTGGTGGGGTCTCAGAGGCTATCTAGTCCAAACCAAACTCAAATATCTTCCCCACAACATATATACAGGATGAATGGTCATCTGGCCATTGCTGAAAGACTTTTTTTTTTTAATTGAGGCAATTGGGGTTAAGTGACTTGCCCAGGGTCACACAGCTAATAAGTGTTAAGTATCTGACTCCAGGGCTGGTGCTCTATCCACTCTGACACCTAACTGCCCCTACTGGAAGACTTTTAATGAGGGGGAACCCACTATCTCCCCAGACAGTTTATTCCATTTTTGAAAACTAATTATCCAGAAGTTTTTCCTCACATCAAACCTAAAATTGTATCTTTTGCAAGAAGTTTCAAGCATCAGAGGAGGAGGGAGGGAAAAGACAATTCTGTGACAACTAGCCATTCTCAGGTGGCTGTTTTGGATGGGTGGATGGATAGATGTGTGTACACATATGTCTAGGTGCATGCATGTAATACATCAGGGGTTACTTGTATAACACTCTTGGTCCACCATAAGTAGATTGTATATTTGTTGTTTTTGTAGTAGGCGTAAAAATAAGATATTGTTAATATGATACAGAGATAAATACAAATAGGTGAAATTACAGTCATTGTACATTCTTTTTCAAAGTTGGTTAAGATCCTAGGCCATTTTCAGAGTTTAACCCATAACATAGCTGAAGCCTACTACTACTGCCCACTAATAATAGTAAACTGAGTCCTGAAAACAGGAAGCTTTTTTTCCCCTTTTCCTGAGTGCAGACACCATTTTAGGTTAAAAAAATGTTTTTTAGTTAGCAAATACATTTCCTTGGCCACCTCCTCTTCCTTTCTTCCCTCAATACCCTTTGTCATTGTGCTAACCTTCTAGTATGCCTTCTTAAGTGCAGTATGCCCACAAATCACCATCCTCACCTCATCCCAGTCAATTTAGTTCAGTTCAACTAACATTTATTAGGTGTCTACTATATGCTTTGCACTGGAGGAGGGGGGGTGTACAAAAACACAAATAAGACAGAACTGCTCTTATTTACATTTTACTGGGTGCATACAACATGTACCTATATAACACAAGATTGTTTGAGAAAGAAGACAACACTCACAGCTAAAGGCTTATTGGAGGAAGTGATACCTGAGCTAAACCTTGAAGGAAGATAAGAATTCTGAAAGGTTGAGTTAAGAAGGTAGTTCAAAGTACTTGAGACATAGTAAGCCTTTAATAAATACTTTTTCATTTATTCTAGGGATAGAGCACAGCTTGTTCAAATTCATGGAGGCAGGAGAAAGAATGTCCAGTTTGGAAAGAGCTATTCTATCTGACTGGAATGTAGAATGCAGGAAGTTATGTGAAATAATGCTGGAAAGAATAGGTTGGATCCAGATTGTGGAGAGCCTTAAGTTCTAGGATAAGGAGTTTTTATTTTATGGTAGAGGCAACAGTGAACCATTGAAAGATTTTGAGCAGGGGTATGACATGGTCAGACCTGTACTTTAGGAAGATTATTTGGGCAGCTATATGAAAGATGGATTAGAGGCAGGGAGACATTACAATATTTCATAAATCCCAGTTGAGGGGATCTGAAATAGAAGAATGATCCAGTGAATAGAGAGAAGGGCAAGGGTGGGAGAAATAATATGGAGATAGATTACATAAGATTTGGCAATTGATTGCATATGGGGAATGAGGAAAAAGAAAGAGGAACTCCAAGGTAACAACCTGGATGACAGGAAAGATGGTGGTGGTGATCTCCATAGAAATAGGGAAGTTTGGAGGCATGCTGGATTTAGTGGGGAAGATGATGAATAAGTTCACTTTTGGAAATGTCATTTGAGATGTAAACAGAATATTCAGGTAGAGATTCCCAGTAGGCAGGTCAAGATGTGAGACCCGAATTCAGGAGAGGGATTAGAATATATAGAGGTTAATGAATCTGTGCTAGTGGATAGGAAAGAGTGGGGAGAAAGATGCCAGGACAGAACCTTAGGGGTTACTTGTGCTATGAAAAGGGAGGTAGATAATATAGTAAAGAAGATTTGGGAAGAGCCATCAAACAGGTTGAAGAACCAGAGGGAGAGCAGTATGCCAGGGGAACCAAGGTAGAGGAGAATATCTAGAAGGAAAGTATGTTAGCATTAAAAGCAGAAGGGAGGTTAAAAAAAAAAAGATGAGGACTGAAAAGAGGCTGTCACATTTAGTTATGTTGTTTTTAGTAAGCAATCTGAGTAGGGTGACAGGGTTGAAACCAGCTTATGATGGGTTATAAGAAGTGACTACTGAATGGTAAGAAAGAAAAGGCTGAGAGTGTGGACATTTAACAGAGAAAGAGAAGAAGGCTCCATTTTTTAAAGAATGGAGAGATGGAGCAGAGAAGGTTTATAGATGACAAAGGTCAAACTAGAGTGGTTACCTTGACAAGAAGGGTCACCTCTTCCTCAGAAGGTTTTGAATTGTGAAGCAGGAAAGATGAACTTAAAAGGAATGACCTTGATTTTTCAGGAAAGTGAAAAAGAGATCTTTTTTAAAAAGTAGAGGAGTGGCTTTGTTGGCTTGAGAATGTTTGGAAGTGGGTATTTGGATCATGATAGAGAATCATTCAGAAAAAAAGTGAAAGGATTTCTATATAGCAGTAAGACCCCAGTTAAAGTTAGCTAAGGTAAATTTATTATGAATATAGTCAGTACAGTTTTGTGATTTCCTCTAATACAGGGTACAGGGGCTAGTGTGAATGGTCCAGGATTGAGGGTTGGCAGACTATGAATGGTGGAAGAGAAAGGGGACAAGACACTTTAGTGGAATATAATGCCCAGTTCTATGAAAAAAAAAAAAAGACTTTAGAGGGAGGAAAGAAGTACTGGTGGACTCTGGGAACAAGAAGGAAGTACTGGAGGTCCTTCTAAGACTTATGATAGTACTAGAAGTGAGGCCGAGGGTTAGGTAGAAGGACAAGAAGTTACGATCAGAGGATTTTCTTTCAGTATCTTGTGGTTAAAAGTTATTTTGCAGGATGGTAAAATCTAAGGTGTGGCTGACCACTTGAGTGGCTGATATAGAGTGAAAATGTAGGACCTGATGTTGAGGTTGATGAGCTACAGTTTTAAGAGACCTCACTGTGAATGTTGTAAGCCCTAAATATGAGGGGCAGAATTTATAGGGTTTATTTCAGAGAGCTGCTATTTCTGTGAAGAGACTCATGAGCCAGGTCCCAAACTTTTTTTTTTTTTTGCGGGGTAATGGGGGTTAAGTGACTTGCCCAGGGTCACACAGCTAGTAAGTGTCAAGTGTCTGAGGCCGGATCCAAACTCAGGTACTCCTGAATCCAGGGCCGGTGCTCTATCCACTGTGCCATCTAGCTGCCCCCAGGTCCCAAACTTTTTAAGAAAGCCAGTGGATAACTGCAACAGGAACCCTGATAAGCTGTTAATAGAGAACCTCAAAGAAAAACATGTTATTGAGTAATGGCAGCAGAGAAAGGGGTCAAACAACTTTTTCTGGGCCATGGGAACAAGCAGGTAGCACTGCGGATGGTGGTCAGGACTGAAATATCTTTCAGAGAAAGCCAGGTTTTCATAAGCTGATGGAGAGAATTTGAAAGGCAAAATTCTAGGATGAAGAGAAATTTTGTTAAGATAAAGGTGTTTCACCTGGAGGGTCTTGCGTGGGCTGATGATGAGTGAGATGAGCAGAACGAGAAGAACATTGTACACAGTATCATCAAAATTGAGTGTTGATCTACTGTGATGGACTATATTCTTCTCACCAATGCAATGGTACAGAAGAGTTCCAGGGAACTCATGATAGAAGAGGATCTCCAAATCCAAGGGAAAAAAAAAAACTGTGGAGTATAGATGCTGAATGAACCATACTATTTCTTTTGGTTTTGGTGCTGTTGTTTTTTCTATTTTGAGGTTTTTCATCATTGCTCTGATTTTTCTCATACAACATGACTAATGCAGAAATAGGATTAATGTTGTTATGTGTGTGTGTGTGTGTGTGTGTGTGTGTGTGTGTGTGTATATATATATATATATATAACCTATATCAGATTACCTGCTGTCTAGGGGAGGGGGGAGGGAGAAAAATCTGAAATTGGAAAGCTTGTATAAACAAAAGTTGAGAACTATCTTTACATGTAATGAAAAAAAATCAAATACTTTATTAATTTAAAAATAAATAAATAAATAAACATCCTAAAAAAAAAGATAAAGGTGTTTCAGAGGAGGATAAGGACCAAGCAGGAATGGGAAGAGAAAGGCTAAGCTGGACAAGGTAGTGATAGAGGTAGCAGGGAAAAGATGTTTTTTGCCTTGCCAGATGGGACTCTGAATCACAGGGACTAAGGAAACCAGATGTGGGAATCTGCTAGCTATAGGACAGTTGTTAAGTCGATTAAGTCCTATCTGACTCCTTGTGACCCCATTTGGGGTTTTCTTGGTCAGGATAATGGAGTGGTTTGCCACTTCCTTCTCCAGCTCATTTTACACATGAGGAAACTGAGGCAAACACGGTTAAGTGATTTGTGTACAGTTACACAGCTAGTAAATATCTGAGACCAGATTTGAACTAAGGGGCTGTCTTCCAGACTCCAGGTCTGGTACTCTCTATACTGTGCCACCTAGCTGCCCCACCTTTAGGACAGAGAATGTACTAATTGAGCCAAATAGGGGGTGATAGGTTGACAGGGAAAGTTGGGAGGCCATTAATTTGGAGTAATACACTGTTGGGGCAGCCACTTCATTCTTCTCTCCCTCCCCATCATACTCTGAAGTATTAGTTCCTGGAACATAGTAGATGCTTGCTGATTAGTGCTGAACTTGAGGGTGGATTGCAATGGTGTCCCAGGCTGGGCATGAGGTAGAAAAGGCCATTCATTCCCAGCAACACATGGACATTTCGTGCCTTTGTCACTCTCCACTGTCATCTGAAAAAGACACCAAAGCAATAGTTCTGAGGGGCATTGGTAATGGTGCCTCTTCTCTTTTCAGACCTATTGGCACATAACTACCTGGGGCTGTGATAATGACAAAGGACTAAGTAGGTTTTGATGATGATGGAGGGCACAGTACATGCCACCTATACCCAATGGTAATGATAACCTGGAGGTCTGTGTGACTAGGAGTCTTTGGGTTGGGGGCTCAATTCAGTTTAATTCAGTAAACATTTATTAAGCATGTACTATATTACCAGGCATCATACTAAATGCTAGAGAGACAAATAACAAAATGAAAAATGGTCACTGCCCTCTAAGAGCTTGCAATCATAGAGCACACAAAAGAACCCTAGAAAGGAGTAGGAGGACACCAAAGGTACCTGGCCCAAGGGCATCTTGTATGGTCAGGGAGCTGCAGATGGAAAGTCCAGCTTCTTCCCCCTCTAAAGGGAAGTTTTGGGGGCAGTTGAGTGCTCCACCCTCCAGGCCTCCAATGGAGTGGGGTTTGGGAAGGGAGGGCAGGACCGAAGGGAAGGAGTTTGAGGGTGTTAGGAAGGTATTGAGTGTATCCAAGGCTGAATGAAACAGAATGGTGAGATTATTGGTGATCAGTTTATCCTGGGAAGGACTTCTTTATGGGTGAAGTTCAGACCAATCAGAGATACAGATGCAAAGTAGAAAGGCTCCAGTCCAGTTTTAGGTTATATAGTGGGGAAAAGGACAGATGCTGTGGCTGGAGCTTTTCATTCTTTTGATGTAGCCAATCTCAGCTGGGGATTAGGAGCAAAAAAAAATTCTTAGACTCTTACAACCATGAGTGAATATGGGCTTGCTCCTTAATTCTGATTTTACAGGAGGATACCTATTAACCCAAAGTGGTGTATACAGTTAGAAGGGGCCTTTCAGATAATTCAGTCCAACTCATTCTACTCTTCCCTGCCAGCCTGTCTTACAGATGATGAAGAAGAGGCCCAGAAAGGTTGTGATTTCCTTAAGGTCACACAGGCAGATAGTATAACCAAGTAATAGTAAAGAGCAGAACCAGGATTCAAATACAGATTCACAGGCTGCTAAATAACATTCCCAATATGCTGCCTCATTAAAATGGTGGGTTCAAAGAATATAATTAAATGGACTGGAATAAATTCAGCCAATGTAAGGAGGTATTTTGAGGTGAAATCATAGGTAAATCAGCTTCTTTGGTGTCTTTGGGGTGGGGGGTGTAGGCGTCCTAATTGGTGTCTACTTTTCACTGCCTCATCTTTTCCTTTGCTTCCTAACCTACAGAAGAAAGTTCCTTGGGGCCAGGGTGGAGGTTTTGGGGAGGACAGACTGAGCAGTTGGAAGTAAGTGCCAGCATTTGTGATTCAGGAACTGTTTGTAGTTGTATTTCTAAAGCTATGAACTTCCCTAAAATGTAGTAAAGTCTTTTACCCTGCTGTTTTGAAAACAAACATGATGGCAAGATATCTCCTTAGTCAGCAGTTCATAGCTAACAATATTTGAAAGAAAAAAAAGGAAAAGTTTGTGTATTTAACCATTATTAGCCTTAATTAGTGAGTTTCAAAATTTGAAGCAGCCTGAAACTGTTTGTTGTATGTCCTGCTCTTAGTTCTTCTTCCTTTTCTCAGAGGACCAACGACATCACAAGGGGGATGTTTTAACTTGCTTAGGAATTAGATGTAAGTGAGGCAGAGTTGCTCAAATTTTTCAGTTCACTTTTTCCTCCAGTCATTAAAATCCAGTGGTAAGACCAAAGTCAAGACTACTGGCAATGGACTGGCATGCAGTGTTTGACCTTGACCTTTTTAAATTAAGGTCTTTTCTGGGCCTCAGTTTGTTTGAGGCAATGACCATTCAGTCACTTTGCTGTTCAGTCATTTCATTCATATATGACTCTTTGTGACTTCATTTGAGGAGAGCTAGGCATTCCAGAAGGCAGAGAGGTGTGGATGGAGAACATCCATCAATGGGCCACAGTCTCTGCAAAGCAGAGATGAGAGATAGAATGTCATGTATGGAGAGCAGCAAGTTGGCCAAGTTTGGCTGGAGAACACATGTAATATGAACTCAGCCTGAAAAGGTTAGCTTGGATCCAGATCATGAACTTTAACTAAGGAATTTATATTTTATCTTAAAGACAGTGGGGACTCACTGGAACTTCTTGAGCAAGAAAGTTTAATGGTCAGATCTGTGCTTTAGAAATATCAATTTGGCAGCTGTGTGAAGTGTGGATTAGAGAAAGAAGAGGCTAACTGCAAGGAAACAAATCTGTCAATAAACATTAATCAAATGTGCCAGGTACTGTGCTAAGTGATAGGGATACAAATGGCCTCAGGGGCATGGTAGAGAAATTCAGAGTCTACACAGTTGGCTAGGAAATGAAGAGCTGGCCTGAGCTCCTTGTGGGAGGAGCTCCCCTGTTCCTCCCTCCATTCAGAGGGGTACCAGCAGCATAGGATACTGATGAGGTACGAGTACTAGGGTTGATGTGATTTTATTGATAAATATTAAATAAAACATAATTGTACAATTTAGAATCATAGATGGTTAGGTTTGAATGGGACCTTAGAGATTAACTAGTTCAACCTCTTTAATTTATATATTTTTAAAGTTGAGGACAAAAGAAGCTGAGAAGTTTTATATCCCATCTATCACAGTTCTTAGCACTTGTCACTTAAAAAATATTTATTCAGGGCAGCTAGATGGCGCAGTGGATAGAGCACCGGCCCTGGAGTCAGGAGTACCTAAGTTCAAATCCGGCCTCAGACACTTAACACTTACTAGCTGTGTGACCCTGGGCAAGTCACTTAACCCCAATTGCCTCAATTAAAAAAAAAAAAAATATATATATATATATATATATAGAGAGAGAGAGAGAGAGAGAGAGAGAGAGGTGAATTGCCTCAGGTCACATAGCAGCTGGTGGCAGAGTAAAATTAGTCTCCATGTCACCCTGTGCTTCTACAATGAATAAAAATGCAAATACCATCATGGGTAAAATGAAGGAGTTGGACTAGGTTATTTCTAAGGTCCCTTTCAGCTCTAAATTGTACAATTCTGGGTATGGAGTTAAGTGCACAGATACTAGGAATAACAGCTTTCTATTTTAATTATCTCATTCCCCAAAACCATCTGTCTTCCTAACTTCCCTGTTTCTGTCAAGAGTAGTATTATCTTTCCAGTAACCCAGGCTCATAACCTCAGCCACTCTCAACTCTACATTCTCCCTCAACCCTACTCTTTCCCAGCTAATCATCACCCATCTTATTGGTTCAACCTTCACCACATTTCTTGCATCCATCAACTCCTCTCCATTCACACACCTCCCTGGTTTAGGCCTGTATTCTAACCTAGATTTAATTGGTCATCCTATCTCAAATTTCTCCCCACTTTAATCTATCCTCCACACAGCTTGCAAAGTGAGTTGATATTCCTAAAGCATAGGTCTGACCAGGTCACTCCCTTACACAAAAACAAAAACTAGAGGCTTTCCATTCCCTCTAGGATAAATTGCAGAGACCTCCCTTTGGGCCTCATCATTGAACTGAAACTGCTCTCTCCAAAATTGCCAGTGTTCTCTTGATTGCCAAATCTAGTAACCTTATCTCAGTCCTCATCCTTCTTGATCTCTCCGCAGCCTTCGACATTGTCCATCACTCTCTTTTCTTTGATATTCTCTTCTCTCTAGGTTTTCAGGATTAGGACCCTAATCTCCTCTGGTTCTCCTACTTTTCTGATCTCTTCTCAGTCTTCTTTGCTGGATCTTCCAGGTCATGCCTGATAACTGTGGGTGTCATATAGGGCCATTCCCTGGGCCATCTTCTCTTCTTCCTTTATACTATTTCACTTTGTGAGCTCATCAACTCCTATGGATTCAACTATAATCTCTATGCTGATAATTCTCATATCTACTGATCTAACCCTAACCTCTCTGCTGACCTCCAGTCTCACATCTCCAAATGACTGTTAGACATCTTATACTTGATACCCCATAGGCATTTTAAATTCAGCAGGTCCAAAACTGAATACATTCTTTCCCCTGAAATCTCTCCCCACCCTTCCAAACTTCCCTCTTACTGTTAATGGCACTATCATCCTTCTAGTCCCATGGACTTTCAGCATAAGTGTCATCCTCAACTCCTTACTATCTGTCAACCCCCCCTCCCCCGCCCCAATCCAATCTGCTGCCAAGGCCTGTTGATTTCACCTTTGTAATATATCTCGAATGTGTCCTTCTCTATCCTTTGACACTGGCCACAACTCTAATGTAGGCCCTCATCACCTCACTCCTGGACTTTTGCAATAGCTTGTTGGATAGTCTGCCTGCCACAAGTATCTTCTCATGCTAGTCTGTCCTTCTTCTGCCAAAGTGATTTTTGTTTCTTTGTTTGTTTGTCAAAGTTATTTTCTTTTTAAAAAGTGTAGGTGTGGGGGCAGCTAGGTGGCACAGTGAATAGAGCACTGGCCCTGGATTCAGGAGGACCTGAATTCAAATGCAGCCTCAGACGCTTGACACTTACTAGCTGTGTGACCCTGGTCAAGTCACTTGACCCCAATTGCCTTACCAAAACAAACAAAAAGTGTGGGTGTGATTGTGTCATCCCCTATAGTTGCACACCCCTGGTTGGCACATGTTATAGGTATTTCCTAATTGCTTATTGACTGACCTTCACAATCTCTGCAGTATACCTTTCAGAGTTTATATTATACATTATCCTCCTTCACATAATCTTATGTTCCAGCGAAACTGGCCTACTTGCTATCCCTGTAAAGGATATTACATTTTTTGTCTCTAACTTTGCCCTAAACTAGTTATTCCCGGTGCCTGGAATATGCTCCTATCTCTACTCCTCCTTGTAGAATCCTTTCTTTCCTTCAAAACTCTGTTCAAGTTCTACCTTTTACATAAAGACTTTGCTAATCTCCAAGTAGGCTGTGCCCCCCTCCCAAAAATTTAACTTGTGTTTATTTTTATGTACTTATTTATGTACATATTGTCTCCCTTGGTAAAAAGTAAGCTGCTATGTTGGTTGGTTGATTCTGTGACAACTTCAGGAACTTTGCAATTTTCTTTGTTCTCTTTTCTGTCATTCAAGAAGCATTTATTAATGGCCTATTGTGTGTCAGGCCCTGGTAGGTGAGGGAGGAGGTATAAAGTTTAGGTAAGACTTGTATTCTTATACTTAGAGTCAATTAGGGGAATAGGGCAAACTCAAATATGTAGCATTTTGTATTATAGCTAAGCGCATTAGAGAAGTGCAAAACAAAGTGCTGCATCAGATCCCTTTTTAAAACTTTAATTATTTTCAGTTTTTTAAAAAATCCATTTTCTCTCCTTCCTGTCTCCCCCCTCAATTGAAAAGAACAAGAAAAACAAAACTCTTTTTGCAAGTATACATAGTAAAATAAAACTAATTCCCACATTGTCTGTGTCTGGAAATATCTATCTTATTCAGAACCCTGAGTCCCACCACCCCTCTGTCAGAAGGTGGGTATATGCTTCTTTATTTGGATAGTTGATCTTTGCATTGATCAGAGTTCTTAAATCTCTTAAAGTTATTTTTACAGCATAGTTATTTTATAAATTGCTTTTCTTGTTTTGCTTACTTAACTCTGCATCATTTCAAACAAATATTTCCAGGGGTCTCCAAAACCTTCCCTTTCATCATTTTGATGGTACAATAATATTCCATTACATTCAGATGGCATAATTTGTTCAGCCATTCCCCAGTTACTAGGTACCCCCTTAGTTTTCAGAACTTTAACACTATAAAAAGGATTGCTATAAAAAATATATATATGTATATGTGTATGTATATACATGTGTGTATATATGTATATATATATATATATACATATGCGTGTGTGTGTATGTATATATATATTTTTTAAATATATGGGTCCTTTTCCTCTTTTGTCTCTTTGAGCCGTAGGCCTATTGAGGGTGTATAGCCATGTCAAAGGATAGGCACACTTTAGTGTCTTTGAGGGCATAGTTCCAAATTGCTTTCCAGAATAACTATATTAATTCATAGCTCCACCAGCAGTATATTAGTATGTAGGGTCCTGAAGACCTTACAAGATTTGCCATCACACAGTCTCCCCTTTTTTTGGCAACTAGTAAAAACATGTAGAAAATCAATTGGCAAAAGAAAAGAAAAGAAAACCAATTGGCTAGTGGAATACTTTTGAGAAAATGAGTGCCAAGTGGACTAGGGTAGAGTAGATAAATTTATTTTGCAATCTTCAGAGCCAATCCCAAATTTCAGGCCCAAAATTACTCTCGGCTTTCAAGGAAAGGAAAAAAAAAAAAAGATTTTCCAAGAGTCAGCATGTTTCCTACTCTTAGGTTGTCCTATGCAAAGGCTCAAAGAAGGATCTGAACACTTCTGGGCCTTCTGTGGGCTCTGTTGCCAACAAAGGCCTTCCTGTCTCACCTTCCTCTCCCTAATGCATTTCTTCCGCAACTAAAGAAGCCTGAAGAGCTGGATGGGAGGATCCCCACTGCTCACCACAAGGAGTCTTTCTCGTACTTTAGACTTATCTTTTCAAGTTAACAAGATGATAAAATCTGAATGTGAATGAGAAGGAATATTGAAGTTCATAAGTTTCTGTTAGTGTTGTGGAATATACTAGATGTCATGATAAAGTGATAAGGTTTCGTAGTGGCCTGGCTCCTTGGGTTTAAGATCATAGACATTGTTTTGTTTTCCCTATTGCTAGGTTTTATTTGTGAATTTTTGTTTGTTTAACTTAAATTTTTGCTTAACAGAAATCTGTTTTCTTCCCAACAAACACCCACCCCTCCCAAAAAAGAAAAGCAGAACCTTTATAAAAAATAAGCATAGCCCAGCAAAACTAACTCCCACATTGGCTATGTCAAAAAATATATATAATTCATTCTTCACCCTGATGTCATCACCTCTCTCAGGAAATTGGCAACGTGTTTCATCATGGGTTCTCTGAAATTGTGGCAGGTCATTGCATTGATCAGAGTTCAGAATTTTAACCTCTCTCCTCTGACTCAAAATTGAGTGCCCTTTGCACTACAATGGGGGACTGAGTTCTACTGGGAGAGAAAAGTGGCCAAGCTGAAGTGTCTATTAAGGGCAAATGCTCAAAGAGCTGGCTGTTTTGCCTAGAAACACAGGAAGAAGGGTGAATGTTTCCCAAGTCTGCTGCTGTAACTCTGTAGGGATTGTGACCAGTAAAAATCCCCCTATGCCCTAATAATTTTTCCATGTGCTTGTATGATTCAATACCAGTAAAAACATAGGAGATAAGCAAATCTGACTCTAATAATCCCTTTTACACTCTGCACTGTATTTCCACTTTTGAGGAATAGTTATTTCTAATATATTATAACAGAGCTAGCATGGAATTTTCATTTATCCTGATTGATTTATTCTTTTCTTGTATTAAACTATTGTTACAAAACATTTTAAAATCACTTTTACAAAGTATCTAAAATATCAATTATGATAGAAATTATCTTTGATCGTCTCTTCATGAAAAGTGATTTGTATTAGCCATCATTTAAAATCATTCTTAAGTTGCTTTTCATTATGTCATGGAGAATATCCAGCTGATAAATTTGAGTTCTAAGCATGTGAAAAACAATCAAAATCCATTTGTGATGTACAGTACCAAAGTACCGATGACAGATGATAATGGACAACTATTGATGCTGAAACCTGCTGACATGGTTCAATTGTCTTTGGTCCTTGTAGAATAGATTGAAATGTTCAGCACTGTAGGTGTACTGATGATATTTTATCCCTTCTTGGTAAAACATTGAATAAGAAAGGGTAATGATTTGCTATTAGATCTTATTTCTCTTGAATGCATTTTAAAAACGTTTTAAAATACGAATAAGGATACTAAGAAGCCTATCCTATATATTTTGTATTTGAAAATAAACAGTAAATGCTTTGAAATATAAATAATTTTGGTATGGTATGTTTCCTTTTTGATAATGATATTTCCAAGGGAAATTATTTTTCTGCCATATCCATTTGTGTTTTCTGGTCATATCAGTAGATTTGAGCTTAATTTTTAAATGTTTCTTCATACTATTCTTTTCTTTCCAAATTTGATATATAAATATAATTTCATTTAATTTAAACTACATTTGTTAAATGCCTGCTATGTGCAAGATATTTTGCTAGGTGCTATGAATAGAAAGATACAAACAAGAAAATTCCTACCCTCGAGTTACTTAAACTCCATTAAGGTGCTATGTATGTTGTTATGTATGCAGATAGGTACATGCAAAGTAATCTGAGGAAGGAGAATGCACCAGCAAGGTGAGGGAGGGTCTCAGGGAAGGTTTCTTGTAGTTGAACCTCACCGGCAGATTATTTTTTTTTTATGAGATATTTTATTTTTTCCGTTACATGTAAAGATAGTTCTCAACTTTTGTTTATACATGCTTTACAATTTCAGATTTTTCTCCCTCCCTCCCCTCCCTCCCCCCTCCCCTAGACAGCAGGTAATCTGATATAGGTTATATCTATATATCTCTATACATATACATATAGATATAGATATAGATATATACACACACACATATATATACACATAATAACATTAATCCTATTTCTGCATTAATCCTGTTACAAGAGAAAGAATCAGAGCAGTGATGCAAAACCTCAAAATAGAAAAAAAAAACAACAGCACCCAAAACAAAAGAAATAATATGGTTCAATCAGCATCTATACTCCACAGTTCTTTCTTTCTTTTTTTTCTTGGATTTGGAGATCCTCTTCTATCATGAGTTCCCTGGAACTCTTCTGTACCATTGCATTGGTGAGAAGAATATAGTCCATCACAGTAGGTCAACACTCAATGTTGATGATACTGTGTACAATGTTCTTCTGGTTCTGCTCATCTCACTCATCAGCTCACGCAAGACCCTCCAGGTTTCTCTGAACTCTTCCTGCTCATCATTTCTTACAGCACAATAGTATTCCATTGTATTCATATACCACAACTTGTCCAGCCATTCCCCAATTGATGGGCACCCCCTCAACTTCCAATTCCTTGCTACCACGTAAAGAGCAGCTATAAATATTTTTGTACATGTGGGTCCCTTTCCCCCTTCCATGATTTCTTTGGGCAAAAGACCTAAAAGTGGGATTGCTGGGTCAAAGGGTATGCACAGCTTTATTGCCCTTTGGGCATAATTCCAAATTGCTCTCCAGAATGGTTGGATCAGCTCACAGCTCCACCAACAATTCACCGGCAGATTATTAAAGGTAAAGGATGAGCGGTTGCATTCCAGTCATAGAAGAAAGCTTGTGTGCATTCATGGAGGGTGAGAGGTAGAATGTCAAGTTTGGAGAGGAGCTAGTCATCCAATTTAATTGGAATGTAGGATGTCTGAAGATGAGTAATGGGAAACTAGGTTGGAAAAATTGGATGAAGCGAGATTATGGAGGGCATCGTATGTTAGGTCGATGAGTCTGTGTTTTATACTAACGGGAACAGTGAAGCCACTGAAGGGTTTTGAGCAAAGAAAAGACATCCAGGTAAGGATTATTTCGGAAACTGTGCGGAGAACTGAATGAAGAAGAAAGAGGCCAGAAGCTGGGAGACTGTTGAGAAGGTTATAAAAATAGTCTAAGTGAAAAGTGACAAGAATTTGACCAAGGGAGATCTAGGGTAGGGGCTGTGTAAATAGGGAGAAAGGTAGGGATGGGAGAGATTATTTGGAGGTAGAATTAGCAAGATTTGACAATTAGATATGGTGGAAGCAAGAAGGAAAATCTTCCAAAGTAGTGATTGCATTCAATTTTTTAGTATATAATAATTAATCAATTTAGGGACTTGGCCCATCACTACAACTCCATGGTATCTGTTCAGGTCTTGTGAAACAGTTTCTAGCATTGTAAATAATTTAGTAATTGGCTGCATAAATCTGAGTGCAAGTGTTGGTAGCTTTTTCTACTAAGAATTTTGTGGGGTTTGAGGTTATCTTTTTTTTTTTTTTAGAATAATTACTCAGATTCACATTTCAATATTTAATGTTTTCTAATTAGGAATTGAATTAATATTAGAGTTTAGCTATCTTTTATTAATGCTTATAGAAAATTATATCATTTTAGAGCACGTATCATACCTGTCCCTACATTTTAACTATTACATACTTGAAAGTGAAAATACAACCCCTATTTTGGAAGATTTTTCCTATGGAGAAGGAACATTTATTTGCATAAAGTATGGTTTTTGGTGACTTTTTTTGCTTACATATAGTTTTCTTTGAAGTATAGCCATATGTAATTTGTTAGCATGCTATAAATCCAACAGTTTTCTTCAAAAACTGGATGGACCCCTCCCACCCCGACTCCAGCTCTAATAGCAGCTTCTTCCAAAATTATTCTCAGACAAATTATTGGTACCTCAGCTTTGCAGACTGAAAACTGCTGTCTTTCCCTAAGGTCATCCTTAGAGTAATTATTAGACTCTTCCCATTACAGGTTCCCCCTCTCTGTACCCCTCTCCCCTCTTCCCCCCATAAAGCTACTTAAAACAGCAGTCACTAACGATATTGAATGTATATCACAACCAAATTGCCTAAAATCAATTATGATTTTTGAAAAGACTACCCATGTTTCAGACCTAAGTGTGGTATCTGTTCAACTAATTAAAATGATTTTCCATCCAAAAGTGATTGAAGGTCATTCCGTAAAGTGTTTATTTTTTTTTAAAGTTGGATTTAAGTCAAATTTCAGTCAGTTGTGACTAATTTTAAGGTCAAAGACTATCTTACGTTTCTTCATCTTTGTATGTCCAGCACCTAATATAGCATAGGTGTTTAATAAATTTAATCCAATCAATCAGCAAAAATGTATCAGGTATTCACTGAAATGCCAGGCACTGTGCTAGGTAGGTGTTGGGGATATAGTACAATAGTGAAACAGTGCCTCTCTTCAGATTTCTGTTGTATTGGGAGCATATAACATATTCATAAATAAGTAAATGCAGGAAATAATCAAAAGAAATAGAAAATATGGCAAAGAATTGGAAATCAAGGGAATGCCCATCAATTGGGGAATGGCTGAACAAGTTGTGGCATATGAATGTAATGGAATACTATTGTGCTGTAAGAAATAATGAACAGGCAGATAAATTACAGAAAAACCTGGAAAGACCTAAGTGGACTGATACTGAGTAAAGTGAACAGAACCGGCAGAACATTGTATACAGTAACAGCAACATTGTGTGATGATAACTGTGATAGACTCAGCTCTTCTCAGCAGTGCAATGATCCAAGACAATTCCAAAGAACTCACAATGAAAAATGTTTTCCACATCCAGAAAAAAAGAACTGTGGATTCTGAATGCATATTGAACCATACTATTTCTATTTTTTGGTTGTTTTTTCTTCTTGAGGTTTTTCCCTTGTGTTCTGATTCTTCTTTCACAACAAGACTAATGCAGAAGTATGTTTAATGTGATTGTAACCTATATCAGATTGCTTTCTGTCTCAGGGGTGAAGGAAGAGAGGGAGGGAGAAAAATTTGGAACTCAGAATCTTATGAAAAC
This sequence comes from Dromiciops gliroides, assembly GCF_019393635.1. Lineage (NCBI taxonomy): Eukaryota > Metazoa > Chordata > Mammalia > Microbiotheria > Microbiotheriidae > Dromiciops > Dromiciops gliroides. The sequence continues at coordinate 357,682,819 of NC_057862.1, forward strand.
AAATGTTGAAAACTATCTTTACATGTAACTGGAAACTAATAAAATACTTTTATGATTTTTAAAGAAAGGAAATACAAAATGGTTGAGAGAGGACCCTAATAATTAGGGAAATCTGGAAATTTTTCATGAAAAAGATGGTATTTGAGCTCAACCTAGAAGGAATGTAGAAATTTCAGGAGGTGGAAGTAATATGGAAGAGTATGGCAAGCATGATTGCCTTTTCATTGGCACAGAGAAGACAAAATGGAATGTTGTAACAAATAAACCTGTTATTGGGCTCAAGAATAGAGTGGGTATATGGGGCTGGTAGGGGAGAATGTATAACCAAGAAGGATGGGTGGGAGCCAAATTCTGAAGAATTTTAGTGCTAAACAGAGAAATGTCTATTTTATTCTAGGGAGAACCACTGAAGCCTGTTGATCCAGGGCAGTGATATGGTCAGAAATGTGCTTGACAAATACCAGTGGCTTGCAACTGTGTAGAAAATGAACTGGAAAGGGAAAATCTTGAAGTAGGGAGACCACCATTTGGAAGCTATAAGGAGAGGAGGGAGGATGAAGGCCTGACTGAACTAGCATGATTTGTAGTGTGATCTACACCAAAGCTTATTAAATTGTGGGTCATGACCCCATATGGGATAACTGAATGTGGGGGATCACAAAAAATTTGGCAAAAGTAAAAGTTTATATATACCTATTATGTACCTGTGAACCCAGAGTCACATAAAAATTTCTTGAGCGAAAAGGGGTTACAAATGGAAAAAATTTAAGAAGTCCTGATCTACACCACACTGATGACTGGTCAAATTCAAACAAATTAATTGGGCCAGGGAAGATATTAGAAAACCATAAATTATCATTATCTATATTGTATTGTATTTTTATTTATTTTTGTTAAACATTTCCCAATTACATTTTAATCTGGGGCCCAGAGTGTGACACTTCTAAGATAGATAATAAAGAAAATGGGGTAGATGACAAAGTTGTTGAGGAAGTAGAATCAACAAGACATTTATAAATGTTAATTGAAGATTTTAAAATTGGGTACTGTCTGTGTGAGGGAGCTTTCATGAGCTACTGTCTATATTCATCTAGAGGGCTCCCACACCCAGTAAAAGCAATTATCCTTCTTTCAAGAGCGCTTGGTCATATATTATTTCATTTGATTTTCATAACTCAGTAAATTTTCCAGAACAGGTATTATTATCCTTATCTTCCAGATAAGGAAACAAAGCCTGAGAAGTTAAATAACTTGCTTGAAGTCATGTGGCTAGTAAGTAAATTGGGACAGTTTAAATTGGAATCCAAGACTTCTGATTCTTTGTCCTCTAGCTTAGGACTTTGGCAAATCATCTCCCTTCCCTAGATCTCAGTTTCTTCATCTTTACCACAAAGGAATTGTACTAAGTGATGGATAAGGTTCCCTTCCAGCTCTTAGCCTCATAGGCTTCTACCCTATCCATTCTGGAATACAGGAAGAAGCCAGTTCAGAACCTAGGTAACACCATCTTTGAAAACATTTCTGACTCCTAAGCTTTTTTGTTTTTTAATAAAAGTATTTTATTATTTTCCAGTTATATATAAGGATAGTTTTCAACATTTGTTTTCATAGTATTTTTAGTTCCAAAATTTTCTCTCTTCCCTCCCTCCTCCACAGGATGAAAAGTAATCTGATATAGGTTAGGGATGTACAATCACATTAAACATATTTCTGCATTTGACTCCTAAGCTTTATGGTAATATTCATATTCCTCAAGTTGACTTCTAAAAAGCTCTTGGTAATCTGTCCTCCTTCACCAATTCAATGGAATCTCCTATTATTCCTCTGTTTTAGCCAGATCTGTTACCTCCCTTTCCACAATTTTTTCCTTATCCAGACTTCTTTTTTTTTTCCAGATCTATTTATTTATTTAAAATTTTGAGTTCCAAATTCTATCCCTCTCTCATTTCCTCTCTCTCTCCCCTCCCCCCTCCCCAAGGTTGCAAGGGATCAGTATAGGTTATACATGTACACCCTTATCCAAATTTCTAAGCATTTTTCATCTGTACCACTCATTTTGACGGTCAATCCTATAATTTCTTGTATTGTTGTATGTTTCTGTTTACCTACTTAATAAGATTTAAGCTCTTTGAGGGCAAACACCGTCTTACATATCCTCCTTTTGTATTCCCTATGGCTATGTGGGGTGAGGAAGAGTGAGGATTTGAGGATGATGGCAAGGTTATAAAACTAGGGCACCAGAAGGATGGTGTTGCTGTCAATAAAAATAGGAAAGTTCAGAAGAGTGGTGAGCTTGGGGAAAGATAACGAGTTCTATTTTTGGACATATGTTTGAATGGGACAGCCAGTTTGACATATCCAATAGGCAATAGTAGTCACACTTTCCCTGAAATCTCACCTGCTATTTCCAAAATCTGACTGTTGACATTTCTTTTTCCAGTCACGCTCTTCTGATATTTTAGCCCTCTTCTCTTGTTCCTTCCCTGTTCTGAATAAACTTACCTTCCTTTACTGTTGTGAGAAACAATATAACTTGATACATAGTGGACTCTTCTCAAAGAAAAGCATGCCTTATAAAAAACAGCAGGGCAATATTATCTATGTCAACTCAAGAAAGAGAAAAGTAAGTTTTTCAGGGCTAGAGATAGAAACCAGTTTGAGCTGACTCTCACTAGTGCTCTAGTAAAAGTTCAACCCTAGTCACTACTGCATTTGCTTATTAGACTTATTAATATTAACTTCTCTCCTGTTTAATCTCTACGCCATTTTCAATCATGGGTTGCATGAAGATGTACTTGGATGGGAGGGGTAACATATCAAGGAGGATTTAGCTAGAACTCTTCCAGGAAGATTATGAACCTGAGCCTAGCAACCTATAGTGGTTCAGGGGAGGGACTTAGGGTAAATACAGGCTGAGCTCTCTCAGCATTGGCACTCACTAATTGTCTTTACTGTGGATGCCCTATTCTCATGAGAATGCTTTTGTCATACCAAAGCTGCCTCTGAAAAAACTTATTTTGAGAAGATGGTCTGCACCTGTTTCTCACACTTTCTTGACTCTATTTCTCTAATGTACTTACTTGTTCATTTGTTCATTAACTTTCATTTTCCCTATCTCCCCACTCTTCTAATCCTTAATTCTGCCACCATCACTACCATTACTATTCTTGCTTCTGAGATGGCAACTGAAATAATCATGCTTTTTGGATCTCCTCCAAATTCATTCTGTTTTTTAAAAATTCAATTTTATTTTATTTTCAGTTCCAGATTTTCTCCTTCTGTCTACACATAGGAAGCAAGAGATGCAAAACTCATTGCAAATATGAAATCATGCAAAACAAATGTTCACATTAGCCATGTTCTTAAAAAGAAAGAAAAAATGCTTCATTCTGCAATTCTCTGAAAGTAAATAGCATTTTTTAAAGAATGAGTTCTTTGAAACTGTGGTAGGTCATTGTATTCATTAGAGTTACTAAATCTTTCACAATATCTTTATAATATAACTTTACAATATTACTGTTACTATGTGAATTATTCTCCTGGTTCTGCTCACTTTGCTTTGTATCAGTGCATATAAGTCTTCCTAGGTTTTTCTGAAACCACCCCTTTTATCATTGCTTATAGCACAATAGTATTCCATCACATTCATGTGCCATTATTTATTCATCCATTCCCTATGTGATGGGCATCCCCTCAGTTTCCAATTCTTTGCTACTATAAAAAGCTGTTATAAATATTTTTGTATATACAGGTTCTTTTCCTTTTTCTTTGATCTCTTTGGGGATAGAGATGTAGTAGTGGTATTGCTGGGTAAAGGGGTATGCACAATATAATAGCTTTTTGGGCATAGTTCCAAATTGTTTTACAGAATGGCAAGACTAGTTCATAGCTGGACCAACAGTGCATTAGTATACCTATTTTCCCACATCCCCTCCAGCATATATCATTTTCCTTTTCTATCACCTTAGACAATCTAATGTGTGTGAAGTGGTACTTAAGAGTTGCTTTAATTTGCATTTCTCTAATGATCAGTGATGTAGAACCTTTTTTGCAGGGCAGTGGGGATTAAGTGACTCGCCCAGGGTCACACAGCTAGTAAGTGTCAAGTGTCTGAGGCTGGATTTGAACTCAGGTACTCCTGAATCCAGGGCCGGTGCTTTATCCACTGCGCCACCTAGCCGCCCCCTAGAACCTTTTTTTTTTTTTTAAGTGAGGCAATTGGGGTTAAGTGACTTGCCCAGGGTCACACAGCTAGTAAGTGTTAAGTGTCTGAGGCCGGATTTGAACTCAGATACTCCTGACTCCAAGGCCAGTGCTCTATCCACTGCACCATCTAGCTGCCCCCCCTAGAACCTTTTTTAAAAATTTTAATATAGAGAATTGAATTTCTTCCTCTGAAAACTATCAGCTCATATCCTTTGACTTTAGAGAATGGCTCCTATTTTTGTAAATTTAGCTCAGTTTTCTAAATAGTTGAGAAATTAGACCTTTACCAGAGAAATTTACTGCCAAGATTCCCCCCCCCCCATTTTCCTGTCTTTCTTCTAATTCTAGCCACATTGGGTTTGTTCATGCAAAACCTTTTTAATTTTATGTGACCAAAATTGTCACTTCCTGTGAACCTTTCTATCTCTTGTTTGGTCATGAACCCTTCTCCTAGCCATAGTTTTGACAGGTAGTTTCTTCCGTGCTGCGCTAATTTGCTTTTCTTACCTTTTATGTCTAAATCATATACCCATTTGGAACTTATCTTGGTAGAGGATATAAGATAATTGGTTTTTCCCAGTCTACTTTCCAGTTTTCCCACCAATAAAAATAATATGAATAATAATAATAATTAGTTCATTCCCCAAAAACTGGGTTTATCAAAGACTAGATTACTGTGTTCATTTGCATCTGTATATCATATACTTAATCTGTTTTATTAATCAACCACTCTATTTCTTAGCCAGTACCAAATTGTTTTGATGATTACAATTTTATAATATACTTCTGAGCTTCCTTCCCTTTGTTTATGCATTTCCTTAATATTCCCTTTTGTTCTTCCAGATGTAATTTGTCTTTATTTTTGTTAGCTTTATAAAATAGTTCTTTGGTAGCTTGGTATAGCACTGAATAAGGAAATTAATTTAGGTAATATTGTTATTTGTATTATACTGGCTTGGCCTACTTATAATATTTTCCCAATTATTTAGATCTGTATTTGTGCACAGAATGTTTTGTAATTGTGTTTACATAGTTCCTGTGTGTATCTTGGCAGGTAGATTCCCAAGTATTTTGTACCATCTGTAGTTATTTTAAATGGAACTTCTCTTTCTATCTGCTGGGTTTTGTTGGTAATTATTAGAAATGCTGATGATTTCTGTGGGTTTATTTTATATCACAACCTTGCTAACATTATTAATTATATTGGCTGATTTTTTAGTTAATTCTCTAGAATTATCTTAATAAAACATGATATCATCTGCAAAAAGTAATAGTTTTGTTTTGTTATTGCCTGTGTACCCTTATTCCTCTGATTACTTTTTCTTGTCTTTTTGCTATAGCTAGCATTTCTAGTACAATATTGAATAATAGTGGTGATAATGGAAGTCTTTGCTTCATCTCTGATCTTATTGGAAAGACTGTTAGTTTATCCCCATTACAGATAATGCTTATCTTGGTTTTAGAAAGGTAACTACTTATTATTTTAAGAAAAGTTCCATTTATTCCTGTGCTTTTTAGTATTTTTAACAGGAATGGATGTTATTTTGTCAAAAGCTTTTTCTGTAATTATTGAAATAATCATGATTATTATTATTTACATGGTCAGTTTTGCTTGTTGTTTTCCTACTATTGAATCAGGAATGCATTCCTGGAATAAATGCAGCCTGGTCATAGTATATTATTTTTGTTGATACTTTGTTGTAAGCTCCATAATGTTTTATTTAAAGTTTTTGCATGAATATTCATTAGGGAAATTGATCTGTGTTTTTTTTCTTCTGTTTTTGCTCTTTCTAGTTTAGGTATCAAAACTTTATTTGTGTTGTGAGAGGAATTTGGTAGAACTCCTTTACCTATTTTTTTTCAGATAGTTTATATAATGTTGGAATTAATTTTTTTTTAAATATTTGGTAGAATTTGTTTGCACATCCATCTAGTCCTGGTTTTTTTCTTTTTCTTAGTGAGCTCATTTAGGGCCTGTTCAATTTATTTTTCTAAGATTGGATTATTTAAGTATTTTATTTCCTGTTCTGTTAATCTGGGCAATTTATATTTTTATAAATGCTCATCTACTTAATTTAAATTGTTAGTTTAACTGGCATATAGCCAGACAAAATAACTCCTAGTAATTTTATTTCATCTTCATTAATTCTAAATTTGTAATTTTTTGTGTCAAATTAACCAATAACTAAATCATTGGCTTTCTCAAAAAAAAATATCCTAGTTTTACCTATTAATCCAGTGGCTTTTAAAATGTCAGTTTTATTACTCTTTTCCTTTGATTTTTCAGGATTTCTGTGTTTGTGTTTAATTGAGGTGGTTTAATTTGTTGTTTTTTAGTTGCATTCCCAATTTGTTGATCTGGGTTTTTTTTGCTCTTTTTTTTTTTTGATGTAAGCATTTAGAGATATACATTTCCCCTAAAATTTGTAGCTAAATCCTACAAATTTTGGCATGTTGTCTCATTGATGTCATAATCTTTAATGAAATTATTGATTGTTTCTATGATTTATTCTTTTTTTTTTTTTAGTGAGGCAGTTGGAGTTAAGTGACTTGCCCAGGGTCACACAGCTAGTAAGTGTTAAGTGTCTGAGGCCGGATTTGAACTCAGGTACTCCTGACTCCAGGGCCGGTGCTCTTTCCACTGCTCCACCTAGCTGCCCCTCTATGATTTATTCTTTAACTTATTCTTTAGAATTGGGTTAATTAGTTTCCAATTAATTTTTATCTACACTAAATTGTATTTTGTAGCTGATAGAATCTTTATTCTTCCCAGAAGTCTAGCAATAATTCTGTTCATATAATTTATTTGTAAAAGACTATCATCTTTGACTATGTTATTCATACCAGGACACTAAATCTTGGATGAAGTGAGTGCATTATTCTGACCTACATACACACATGAATAACTAAAACATTCCTTTTTTTTTTTTTTTTACATTCCCTTTTAAAAAGCCAAATGCAGGGGCATCTAAGTGGTGCAGTAGATAGAGCACTGGCCCTGGATTCAGGAGGACCTGGGTTCAAATCTAGCCTCAGACACTTAACACTTACTAACTGTGTGACCCTGGGCAAGTCACTTAACCCCAATTGCCTCACCAAAACAAACAAACAAACAAAACAAAAGAAAAACAAAAAATAAAAAGCCAAATGCAAAAGTAGTCTGGTCCACTTTTAGCTGGACTGACTCTTTACCTTTGTTAGGTACTGTTGTGGATGACAGTAGTTGTTTTATAAATATAAGTTTGGTCTGAAGTCAAACTTTTTATAGAATAAATCTAAATTATGTTACTGTTTCTGATACTATTGTGATACTATTTCTGCATAAAGGCCCAAAGAGGGTGGGGGAAGGGGAATTACTTTAATACAATTTAACTGGTTTTATTAGACAGTCAATTTGATAATTCTTTGTACATGATTTTACAAACATGTATATATTCTTTAAATTGTCATATGAGTATTTAAATTTACTGTTTGTAAACTTTACATGTCTAACCACCCTCTTGGTTTGTGTGTGTGTATGTTTGAACACTTTATTTCAAATTTCACATTTAATTGTTAGCTTGTCAGCTGATTGGTGTGTGTAAGTAATGCAATACACAGCCTGTCCAAAATAGACTCTTTGAGAAAACACCTGTGTATCTAGCTTCTCTTTCTAATCTTGCAGTAAAAACAAGTCCATCTTAAAAAACAAAATTCTATTCACCTCCTTAACTTCTTTTTTGTTTATCTTATAAGTTAAACTTATCTAAGTCTTAAAAGGATAAATTGGCATTCCACCACTATTAGAGTTTTACTGTCTGTTTCTTCTTCTAACTCATTTAATCCAAGAATTTGGATGCTATGCCATTTGGTGCAAAAATGTTCAGTATTGATATTAATATATTCATTAATTTATTGTCTGTGGGTTCCTTTAAGCAAAATGTAGTTTCTCTGATTATCTCTTAGTTTTGTCTGAGATCCTGATTACTACCCCTGCCTTAATTCAACTGAAGCATAATAGATTCTGTTCTAGCCCCTTCTTTTAACTCTGTATATATTTTTGTGTTTCAAGTATATTTCTTGTAAACAACACATTGTTCAATTTCAGTTTCTAATCCATTCTACTGTCCTCTTCCATTTTTTTTTTTTTTTTGCGGGGCAATGGGGGTTAAGTGACTTGCCCAGGGTCACACAGCTAGTAAGTGTCAAGTGTCTGAGGCCGTATTTGAACTCAGGTACTCCTGAATCCAGGGCCGGTGCTTTATCCACTGTGCCACCTAGCCGCCCCCTGTCCTCTTCCATTTTATGGGTGAGTTCATCCCATTTATATTCATAATTGTGATTACTAACTCTGTATTTCCTTCTATCCTATTTTTTTCTATTTCTCTCCCCCCTCCCCACACACACATCCTTCCTCAAAAGTCTGTTTTCCTTTTGACTGCTGGTTCCCTTAATCCACCTGTTATTTCCTCTCCTCTCCTTCCCTGTCCCACTGCTTTAATTCCTTTCCCTTCTACTTCTCTGTTGAATAAGGTAGATTTTCATATCCAATTGAGTGTGTGTATGATATATATTATGAGATTCAAAATTGGATATACGGAACATTAAACTCCCCCTTTTAACTTTTCCCTTTTATATATATATATCCCAGACCGCTAAGAAAAAGAAGCCTCTGAGCTTTAATCTGTGAGGGATTAGTTTTTATTGCTTGGGAATTAATTAGACAACAAAAGGTGATAGCAATTAGGGAAATAGGGAAGCAGAAATACAGATGAATGAATGACCTTAGATCTAAACTTAGTCTATTTTCCTTTATAAAACTCACCAAATCCCAAACTGCCCGCCAGGCCGAGAACCAGCACACCCAAAGCCGAACACCAACCATGTGTTTCTGAAATCCTCTCGCCCGAGCCACCACTGCTAAGTTTAATAGCCAGAGAACGCCAACTTCCGTTCCTGCCCTCACTTTTAAGTCCAAGTATCTGAAGTTCCTCACATTCTCCTCCCCAGAAAAGGAGGTCCTTCAAAAGCCGCTTCAGTAGCATACGCAATCTCTCAAATGATTCAGCTAAAACTTCCAATAAGCTGGATTCTCTATATCTTTACCACAAATAATTTTTACCACTATATATACACACACCAATTCAGAAGAAAGTAAGGTTCAAGTTCTGCCTGCCCCCTATTCTCCCGCCATTAAATTCTTCTTTGCTCCATTTATGTAAAATATATTCTTCTCTCTTTCTCCCTCTTCCAGTGTATTCCTCTTTCTCACCCTTCCATTCTTCTTCTGAGATCATCCCAGTATAATAGACTAACACCCATTCCTTCTAAGTAGACTCCTTTTAACAGCCTTAGTGATGATAAAATTCTGAGAGGTTCCATGTATCATCTTAATATAAACTTGTTTAGGGGCAGCTAGGTGGCGCAGTGGATAGAGCACCAGCCCTGGAGTCAGGAGTACCTGAGTTCAAATCCAGCCTCAGACACTTAACACTTACTAGCTGTGTGACCCTGGGCAAGTCACTTAACCCCAATTGCCTCACTAAAAAATATATATATATATAAACTTGTTTAATCCTTTATGATTTCTTACTCTTGTTTACCTTTTTATATTTCTGTGGAGTCTTGTGTTTTGATGTTATATTTTTCTATTCAGGTCTTGTCTTTTCATCAGGAGTTTTTGAAAATCCTCCATATCATTAAATGACCATCTCCCCACCCCCACCCCAATAAGATTAGATTCAGTTTTACTGGATAGGTTATTCTTGGTTTTAATCCTAGCTCCTTTGCCTTCCAGAAAATCATCTAGAGGGCTTAACCATCTTCTCCTTTAGAGTGGTAGCTACTAAATCTCTTCTGATCCTGACTGTGGTTTAACAGTATTTGAATTCTTTATTTCTGCATGCTTGCAATATTTTTTTCTTGACCTAAGAGTTCTAGATTTTGGCTATAATATCTCTGGAAGTTTTCATTTTGGGAATTCAGGAGGTAAATGGCAGGTTCTTTTAATTTCTACTTTGTCCTTTAGTTCTATATCTAGTTCTAGGATACCTTTTATTATAATATGTCCAGGCTCTTTTTTTGTTTATGGCTTTCAAATAGTCCAGTGATTCTTTTGGAGGGGGGCAATGAGGGTTAAGTGACTTGCCCAAGGTCACACAGCTAGTAAGTGTCAAGTGTCTGAGGCCAGATTTGAACTCAGGTACTCCTGAATCCAGGGCTGGTGCTTTATCCACTACGCCACCTAGCTGCCCCCTCAAATTCTAATTTTTAAGGAGTTATTTTCTTCAATTTTTTTTTTTACCAAGCTCTTAATTATCTTTTTGTAATATTCTTGCATAGCTCTCCTTTCTTTCACCAATTTATCATCTGCTACTCTTAAGTGATTTTTTAAATCTTTTTTTGTTCTTTTTTAAAAAATCTGTTTAACTTTTCTAAGAATTCTTGTGCTTGTGACCAATCTGCATTTTTCTTTCAGGCTCTCTGTGTATATATTTTCAAGCCATTTCTTCTGTGTTTGTATTTTGCACTTATCTGTCACTATTCTAGCTTTCCTTTTTCAATGTAATTGACTTTCAACTTTAAATTGACTTGGGCTCTGCTCTCCTCTGGGTTGAAAAGGAGATGTCTGGCCTCAGCTTTTTAAAAATCCCTTTTTATTGCTTTCACAGCTCAGTCTGGGGGCATGTAAGTTTTTGGTGCTTCCAAAATGGTGTGATCCAGGGAGAGATCTGTTCAATACCCTCCTGGTTTGTACTCTGCAAACTCCTGACCCAGATTGGATCTTTTGATTTGTGTGTGGTTGAGTTTCCCTAGACTACTGCTAGACTCAATCACAGTTAGCCCTTTGGGGCATTCTGTAGGTTCAGAGCAACTGAATTTCTGGGGGTTTTTTGTGTTTTTTTTTAGTGAGGCAATTGGGATTAAGTGACTTGCCCAGGGTCACACAGCTAATAAGTGTTAAGTGCCTGAGGCTGGATTTGAACTCAGGTATTCTTGACTCCAGGGCCGGTGCTCTATCCACTGCGCCACCTAGCTGCCCCCAGAGCAACTGAATTTCTGGCTCCCCCTCGGTTTTGGTCTCCTGCCCTGGTTTATTCTACTGTAGGTGTGTGTGTGTGGGGGGGGGGGGATTAAGGTTAGAACTGAGTCCCCATTCTGCTCATGGGCTCAGAGCCACATAGCTATGTTTCCAGAAGTCATTCTTTGCTTCTTGAATAGATAAGTCCCTAGCTTCCTCACAACCATGACTGCTCTTCTCCACCCTGGAACATCTGGAAATGGGTAATGGGAAACAGAGCTGCCAGATGTCACACATTCTTGCTCCCCATGCTTTCCTGGGATCTCTTTCTGCCCCTTACCATCTCTAGGCGCTGGGCTACTCCTGCTGCTGTCACCAAAGCTCACTACTGCTTCTACCTGCTGCTGCTAGCTCTATGCTATCCACTCTATACTCCTAGCTAGCCCCTAGACCAAGGGTCTGCAAACCTGTCCTGCTAAGCTGCTCTGTGCTGGAAAAATGACTCAACTGTGACTTTTCCAATCCAAGTTTGGCTTAGCACATTTTTTAGGTTTTTGTGGAAGAGGTTGTGAAAGAGTTAAGGAAAAATTGCTTCCTCTCACTCTGCCATCTTGACTCCATTCCCAGCCCCCAATTTATACTATGTAACCTCAGCTGCTCCTCAGTGCTTTATGGAAATCCTATTCCTCTCTGATTAATTCTCTACCACAATGTCTTGTCTACTCACACTGCCTCTATTCTAATTCAGGACTTCTCCACTTTATTCAATTTCCATTACTTACCCCTCTATTCCACCTCAGTTGCATAAAAAGATGGTCAAACTCTTGACTGTACCACCACCTATACGTGTTCTACTTGCTTGTTTATGAACTCTGAAATTTCCTTATCTGATTACATACAATCTGTTATTCTACTTCTCCCTGTGCCTTGCAAACCTCTAACCTTGTTCATCATCATCACCATGATCTCCGGTCCCTCCACCCCCAAAATTCTTTCCCAGGTTATCACTCCTGTATTAGTTACACTCCTCTCTTTCCGATCTTGACTATTTGTTTTTGGTTTTTGCAAGGCAGTGGGAGTTAAGTGACTTGCCCAAGGTCACACAGCTAGTAAGTGTCAAGTGTCTGAGGCCAGATTTAAACTCAGGAACTCCTGAATCCAGGGCGGGTGCTTTATCCACTTCACCACCCAGCCTCGACCCTTGACTATTTGTTGAACCAGTTCAACTCTTTGCTTTTCTTTTAAGTCTGCCTCCTTATCTTATTAGTGATCTTGCCCTGCCAAGTCATAGCCTAGTATTACTCCCACCATTCACTGTCTTATTCATGTGTTGCTGAATGTAGCTGGAGAAAATCACAACACTGTATGGACCAGATCCACTACAAATTTGTTAGATGATCTTAACTGAGCCCTCAGTGCTATGAAGTAATCCTTTTGCACCTCCCCAATTGACTCATTATCCCATTCACTCCAGTCGCTCTTCCAAACCTTTTCATCCCTCCTCAAAAATCTCATGGCTCATATATATATTTATAACCTATATCAGATTGCCTGCTGTCTGGGGGAGGGGGGGAGGGAGGGAGAAAAATTTGGAATTGGAAATCTTATATAAACAAATGCTGAAAGCTATCTTTACATGTAACTGGAAAATAATAACATACTTTTTTTTTAAGTGAGGCAATTGGGGTTAAGTGACTTGCCCAGGGTCACACAGCTAGTAAGTGCTAAGTGTCTGAGGCCGGATTTGAACTCAGGTACTTCTGACTCCAGGGCCGGTGTTCTATCCACTGCACCACCTAGCTGCCCCAATACTTTTATTTTTTTTTCTAAATCTCATGGCTCCCCCTTTCTCTACCATCTTAGCTGAGAACTTTGCCTCATATTTCGCTGAAAAAAATGAGAACGTTCACCAGGAATTCCTTCTCCCATCCTCTACTCACATCACTCAGATGCCTTCCACCACAATCTCCTCCATCTTTATCTCACATGAAGAAGTGGCTATTCTTGCAAACTCTACGTGGACGAGTGACCCTGTTCCATCCCATGTTCTCCAACAGGTTTCCTCCCTTTACCTTCCCTACTCTCACCAATATTCAGTCTCTTCCTGTTTACTGGTTACTTCCCTACTGCCTATAAATACTCCCATGTATCTCAAATCCTGAAAAATCCTCACTTGCTCTGTCTATTCCTGCTAGCTATCATCCCATATTTCTTTTTCTCTTTAATTGCTTCAATTTCTTTTCCTCTCTTTTCTTAAGTTTCTGCAATCTGGCTTCTAGCCTCATTATTCAGTTGAAACTGCACTCTCTCAGAGTTACCAGTAATTACTTATTGTCAAATCTAGTGGCCTTTTGTCAGACCTCATATTTTCTGACCTCCCTGCAGCCAATGACACTATTCACTATTCACTTTCTTCTCCTTACTACCTCTTTTCCCCCCTAGGTTTCTATGACACTGCTCTCTCCTGCTTCTCCTGCTCCCTCTCTAACTCCTCGTTCCCAGTTTTCTTTGCTGGATCTTCATCCAGGTTTCACTTGTTAACCATGATGCCACCCAGAGTATCGTCCTGAGTGTCCTCTTCTCTCTTTATATACTATTTCATTTGGTGATATCATCAACCTTCATGGATCCTCATGTTTATGTAGATCATTCTCATATCTATTTGTCCAGTCCTAATCTCCTCTACACATCTCTAACATGTCCCAAACTGAATTCTTTGTCTTTTCCCAGAAACCCTCCTTTTTTCTAACTTTACTATTACTGTCAAGGATACTATCATCCTCTCAGTTACACAGGCTTTCTGGCTAGCGGTCATCCTCACTCTCATCCTTATTTTCTCTTACCTCCCATAACCAATCAGTTGCTAAGTCCCATCAGTTTTACCTTTGTGACATCTCCTATATATGCCACCTTCTCTTCCTTGACACTGCTACCCCTCTGATGTAGACTCATTCCCTCATTCCTGGACTATAACAGTGCCCTTCTGATTGGTGTCCCTACTTCAAATCTGTTACATCCTAAAGTAGATTCATTATTCACTCAGCTATCAAATTGATCTACCTAAAACACAGATCAAACCAATTTTACCTCCCTAATTACATTCTAGGATCAAATATAAAATCCTCTGTTTGGCATTCAGAGCCTTTAATTATCTGGCCCCTGCTATTCTAGGTTTCTTACCCCTTACACTATCACCACCCACCACCCCCCCACACACACACACAGTCTTTAATCCAGTAATGTTGGCCTCCTTGCTTTCACTTGAACAAGACCTTCCATCTCTACCACTCCATTCTCATTCCACTCCATCCCTTTGGCTTCTGTTTTCTGTATGCCTTATTAAAGTGTTATTGATGAATTACTCCCCTGCTTGTTAGCACCCATGGTCTTTCCCCGTGAGTATCCGAGGAACTGCACATGTTTATCCAAACCCAATGAGACCCCTTTGCCTGCTCATAAATGGGGGGAGTCCAGGGCTAAAACTATCTGTTGTTCATTGCCACCATAACTTGTGGACAAGCATGGCACTGAATCCATTGAACAGAGATGAACAGAGAATCTCATACCCCACTCCCCGAGGAGGGACTCTCTCATTGTTGGATTGTAATAAGCCAATCATTCAAAAGTAAAGAATTCCAACAGGTAGAAATGTGGAGGGAGAGCAATAATTGCATTTTCACTAACTGCCCTTCATGCCTAAAATATTTTTCATCTTCATTCTAATCTCCAGGCTTCCTACAAGTTCCAGCCAAAAATTTCACCTTCTATAAGAAAGCTTTTCTTAACTCTAGATCCTTCTCTTTGTTGATTATTTCCTATATATCCAATATGTACCTTGTTCATACATTGTTGTTTCTTCCATCAACTCTCCTAGTGGAGAGAAAAAAGCTTTTTCTGAGCTCCTGGAGGGCAGAGATTGGTTTAATGTTTCTTTGTTTGTTTGTTGGTGGGGTGGTGAGGTTGGCCTTTCTTTTTCATCCCCAGTGCTTACCACAGTGCCTGGCAAATAGTACATATTTAATAAATGCTTGTTGACTTGACTCCTTGCCTCTTGTCTAGACTATTTCAGAGTAGCTCATCTCCTTGCCATTAGATTCTACCTTTTCTAATCTGTCTTAATATTTATTTTTACATGTCAAACAAACATTATTTAGATCAACAATTCTCAAACTTTTTTTACCTCAGAAATCCTTTATACTCCTAAAAATTATTAAGGGCTCCCCAAAGAGCTTTTGTTTATGTGGCTAAAATCTATTGACACCATATTAGACATTAAAATGTTCTAGTATTATTATGAAAGTAGTTTTTGCTTCACAAACTCTCTGTAAAGTTCTTGGAGACTTCCAGGGTCCTCACCCTGCACTTTGAGAGTCAATGATTGACATAAAGGATAAAAATACAAACTCTGTGTCCTCGCAGTTAAGGCTTTCCATAGTCTTGTTACAGCCTACCTTTCCAGTCACATTCCATGGTGTTTTTCTTCACATATATATTCTAGCCAAACTTGACAGCTAACTGTTCCTCAGTCTAATCTGGCACTTCTCCAATCTTCGCACAAGTCACCTGATTCCTCATTGCCTGAAACAGTCCCTCCATATTTCTACTTGTTGGAATTCTTTCCTTTTGAATGATTGGCTTATTACAATCCAACAATGAGGGAGTCTTTCCTGGGGGAATGGGGCATGAGATTCTCTGTCCATCCTTGCTTTCTAACACAGTGCCATGCTTTGAACAGATAGTTTCAACCTTTGACTCCCCCAGTTTATGAGCTATAGGAAGGGAACAGCAAAGGGGTCTCATTGGGTTTGGATAAATACATTCAGTTCCTTGGATACTCACCTGGAAAGACCATGGTAGTAGCAAGTAAGGGAGTACTTGATCAATAACACTTTAATAAGGCATGGAGAACATGCCTTTGGGCATGGTGGGGTGGGGTAGAGAATGGGATGGGAGAGAGAGAGGCAGGGGGAGAGGAGAGAGAAGAGAACAGGAGTGAGAGGGACACAGAGTTACTTAGGTTAACCATGGATCAGAGTTGAGAGCACTTGGGCAGCATGGACACATAGCAGGTAGAAGAGTACTTTGGGGACAGAGAGGCATGAGTTTGGGGTCCCAATTTTAAAGAATTTTTATGGTAAGGGAAGGACTAACTCTTATCCATGCCATCTTAGACTTAGTTCATTAATCTATCCACATTATGTCAAAGTTATCAACACTACCTTGCATAAGGTTTTGCTGGTTTTATTGCATCTGTCTGGAACTTATCTGTAACTTACAGACTGAGGGCAATTAGCAGAACTAAGGGGCCATTACACTGGGGCCTCACTGGCTTTCCCTATTTTAGCACATAGTATCAGGATGTGGCTTCAGCTAATTTATGAGGCAGTTGAAAATGGTTTCTAGGCTCCCTTAATTTATGAGACAGTTTGTAAGTGACTTTTATGTTCCCCTTTGTATTCTTACTTCCTACTATTGTTACCTCATACCTACTTATAGACTCACTTATTGTACTAACTAGGGGTTGGGGCTGGTAGTCAGGAGAATCAGAACAGTATACAATTTCAACATACTTTTCCTTATCTACTAACTCTTCCATAGCGTTTTACCTGGTCATACTCTCTTGAAAATATGATCTATCAGGGCAGCTGGGTGGTTCAGTGGATAGAGTACCAGCCCTGGAGTCAGGAGGACCTAAGTTCACATCTGGTCTCAGACACTTGACACTTACTAGCTGTGTGACTCTGGGAAAGTCACTTTAACCCTCATTGCCCCAACCAAAAAGAAAAAAAAAGATCTATGCCTCATAGTTCTTATAGCATTTGTGTAGCCTTTTCCTCTTACCTTGTCACACTTCACTATATTAAATACTTATTTATTTAGTAATAGAATTCATCACCAAGTGGCCAGTTTCCTGGTATATTTAAATCTAACTAGCATTGTAACACTCACAAAGCACTTTACACTTGAGCCTCACTACTACTCCATAAGGTAAGCGCTAAAAGAATTATTCCCATTATACAGAGGGAGAACTGAGGTTGAGAGATTGACTTGTTTGCCTGTATTCACAGATAATGAACTCAGACAAGTTTTGAACTCAGTTATTCATGACTCCAAGTTCAGTGTTCTGTCCCCTCCACTATATTGCTTCCCCCACCACACACACTTGAATTAGATTGTAAGTTCCTTAAAGGCAGGGACTTTGGTCTAAGATGTTTGTGTCCCCATCACCCTAGCCATTGTAGGCATTTAATAATTCTTTGTTTGAGTCAGTGGTATAAAAGACATCTCAAGGATGTTTTTTTAATAGAAAAAAAGAGGCAGGCTCATTGTGTAGTGATGACAATAGATGAACAACCTTATGTCCCATTATTAAAATAATTTGTGAAAGGAATGACCCCAAGAACTTTGGGTAGGTCCTCTGTAGACTGCTTATGGAAAGTCATAGATGGGAATAATAGTATGAAAATCTATAAAGAGGGTTGGGATCTACATCAGTGTTTTATACCAATGAAATCAAGAATCTATCCAAGTATAATTTTTAAAAGACCAAGCTAAGATAATATTACTCAAAAATCACATGATTTTAAAAAATGAGATTGTAGTAGAGAAACCCCCCCACACACACATACACAGATTTCAGTAAAGTAAAACAGTCTTTCAAGTTTTCCCCCAAATATTTAATATAGTCTGTTTTTAAATGATCACATTTTTAAAACTACCTTGACTCTACCAAGTCAATTAATATAATCCTAACATAGTGCTCTATTTTTCTTCAGTTTGACTAAGATTGAATTTCTGGAGGAAAAACCTTCAGTCTACTTGGCAGGAGGAGGATTATAAAAAGCCTTTCTTTGGCTTCAGTTGTATATCAGGACCTTTCATTCAGAAAGATGAATCCTAAATTGTAGGCAATGCTGAATAATTCATTTTTCACTGTATTACCTTTCATTGTAAAGATAGTGTTTTACATAAAACTATCTTATGCAGTACCTTGGATAATTTTGACCACATTATACTATGCAAAGAATTTGAAAGCACCTGAACTTAGTTATATTTGTTATTCATTGATTTCAGTGAAAGATTCTTCCTCCTTTCTCAGTGGTAAATATGAGAAAAGTTTAGAGAAGGAAATTATTTTAAAGTATGACAACTATGTTACATGTTAAAAGTTTATCATTTTAATTATGTGCTTTTTGTCCTAACTTTTCACAAAAATTATATTTTACTACTTAAGAAAACAGTATTTCCCAGTGCAAGTGAACTGCATTCTGATACCCATGCATGTGAAACATTTTAATGTAGTATGTGTGAGTTTTCCAGTGTGGCATTACATCATCACCAGAATGAGTTGAAAATATTAGTGAACAATTCCTCAAGCACAGATTCACTATGCTAGTAGCATATGAGGTCTTTGAGTATTACATAAAAATCTATGAATGTTTTAAAAGCAAGAAACCTATTTAACCTTTGTGTATTACATACTCAGAAGCTTTTTTAAAAATTGTATACTTGAGTAGTCACTTTGGTCAAAAAATGACTCATTTCATTTTTCTTTTAAACTTTGAGCAAATAATTGAAATATGTTGTTTTTTTAAAGTTGCAGATCATTTGGGCTGTGATCCTCAAACACGTTTCCATGTCCCACCTGACATCAAACAGTGGATTGCTTTGCTGCAGAGAGGAAACTGTACATTTAAAGAGAAAATATCACGGGCAGCTTTCCACAATGCTGTTGCTGTAGTCATCTATAATAATAGATCTAATGAAGAGACGGTCACTATGACTCACCAAGGTAAATAGAAATGGAAGTGTTTTTCCCTTAGAAATGGTTTTCTGTCTCTCCCTCCACCCCAAATTATTCTCCCTTACCATTGTTGTTGGTACCTTACCATATCCTGTTGAAGATAGAACATTTGTGAATTTTGAACATAATCCTCCATTTATAAATGTATATTTAGTTGTTATTATTTGGTCACCGAGTAGTATATGTGTTTTCTTTTTTGTATGCATTCCTTTAAGATCCTAAAAACTGGAAATGTTATAAATTTTTAGGTGTTTAAATTCTAAATTCTCAAGTTGGTTAGGGTCCTTAGTCTTTCCATATGGTCTGTGTGGCTTAGTTTGGGTTTTGTTTTGGGGTTTTTTGGTGTGTTTTTTTCTTTCCTGTTATAGAATCATTTGCCCAGGATATTTAGGTGAGTGATTCTTGGATTTGGTGGGCTGCCAGTTTGAGGAAAAAAAGTGGTTCTTCACCAAATTCAGTGTAAAAATTGACTTACTGATAATTTTTTATCTCACACTTGCAGAGTTATATAGAATTTAAAGTTAGAAGACCTTAGAATGGCAGGGGAAGGAATAATTTGGAATTCAAAATTTTTAAAATGAATGTTTAAAATTGTTTTTACATGTAATTTGGGGAAAATACTAAAAAAAAAAAAAAGACTTTAGAAATCATTTAGTCTGAGTCTTATTTTACAGCTGAGGAAACTGAGGCCCAAACAGTTAAGTGACTTGTCCATAGTCACACAGATAGCAAATAAGGGATTTGAACTTAGATCCTTTGACTCCAAATCTATTGCTTTTTCCACTACTTAAAGTACTTCAAAAAGATTTTTTTCAGCAATGTGGTTTATAGATTGTAATTTCTTTCTACCACAAAAATTAGTTTTTATCCATTACTATGCCAAAATATAAATGCATCATCTGGTGGCCAACCTTCTATTAATGAGCCTCTCTGAACTGAGCAAGGCTAATCTTCAGGTGAGCGATAATTCACCAGAAAATTTAGTATTACCCTTAGACAAATTTTAAACTGGAAACTTAACAACATTAAAGGAATAGACTTGAATCAGATATTCAGGTTTCTAGGCAGTTATTTGTTTAACTGTTAATATCAACACTTTAGATTTCTCATACTAAATGGTATCTCATCTTAATGGTTTGTTTAGTTTATTGATCACACACATGTTCATCTACTTTAATTCCAAATTATACCACCTTTTGAATCTTTAATCCCCTTTAAATTTACAAGTGGTACTTTTTGTTGAGAGTTTGATTCAATATGTTCTTCAACTTAGCTTTCACACTGCTTTAAGATTTAAAGGGGGGGGGGGGCAGCTAGGTGGCTCAGTGGATAAAGCACTGGCCCTGGATTCAGGAGTACCTGAGTTCAAATCCGGCCTCAGACACTTGACACTTACTAGCTGTGTGACCCTGGGCAAGTCACTTAACCCTCATTGCCCCACCCAAAAAGAAAAGAAAAGAAATGACTGGTGCAAAAACAAAAGAGAACAACAAGATTAAAAAAAACACATAGATATGCCTGCTTCATTTTATCAATGTAGATCTGTTCCTGAAAGTGTTAAGAAAAAACAAAAATGCAGAATCTCATTTTATTCTATGGCATGAAACATGCTTTTGTTCATGAGAATGTGACAGATGAACTCTCCAAGGCATAAATGAAGATAGAAAATTAAGATAGAAAACTCAATCAGAAAATCTTGATTGTTTCTTAGAATGTTATAGACTTATTTTGGAGATAAGAGATAAGTAGCAGCAGTCTCCATTACTGCTGTAATGGAGACCCATGTATAAACTAAAAACAGTTTCTCATTCCTTGAGCTCTTGTTAAACAACACATACCCTCATTTGTTTTTATCATTAGCATATGAATTATTTGGTTGACCAGTGTTTTTTAATACTGAGAGATTATATCAGTCTTGCATATTGCCTTCACTATTAAAATCAGTTCCTTCAGGTATTTCCAGCAAGATTCTTATGTTTATTACTTACACTAGCTGTTTTGTCTTCCTTCTTTCCTCTGCCCTCTTTTATGCACTCTTCCTTTATTTCAAAAGTATTCCATGCCAAACAAAGTAAGTTGATTCCAGATTGTGCTCCATATCCCTCCTAGCCATCCACCAGAGTGCCAAGGCCTACCCTGTCTTGGCATCTTCCATCTGCCCAATTGCTACCCCCCCCCCCCCCGACACACGCACACACACACCAGGAACAGAAACCCTCCAGACCCAGACTTCTCCAGGCCCTATAACGTCCATGTCCTCAACTGAGTAGTCCAGTCAGTGAGTGAGTGAATGAAAACTCCCTTCACTGTACCTAGCCAGGCTCATGTTTATGTTTCCTCTCCCTTCCAGATATCCCACAGGAAATCAGGACCTACCAGTCTTGCCATTTGCCTTTCTGTCATGATTCCTCCCTGACTTTTCTCTAACTACTTCTTATGCTTGTTTGAGAAATGGTGATAGAATCAATGTTACTGGAAAGGGCGCCCTATGGTTCTGCTCACAATCTCTGTATCTTTAAACTCCCTTCCCTATACCCTGATTCCCTGTATGTGCATAGTATCCACCCTTAGGATATAAACTTAAAGGGAAGGGCTTTTACTTTTGAGTTTGTATTCCCAGCAACTGGCACGTAATAGACAAGGGTTTGTGCTTCATTCAGCCGTATATTGTCAGTCTCTATTATGGACTAATGACTATGTGCCAGTACCCACTGCTGTTGATAAGCACTATGTAGGCTCTGGGCTGTACAAGAAGAATAACACCTAGCTCCTCAGCTTATATTCTAGGTGCTGGAGAAGCAAAATTAACACATGAAATTAATGGAGAAAAATTTAGTGCTTTAACTTGGTGCTATTGTCTATAAGATGGTGGGGAATTGAGAACTTGTAAGCTTAGCAGTGCAGAATCCTAAAGCTTGAGAACACTTTAGAGCAATGATGTCAGGACAACTGCAGGCTGCATGTTTTATTTTATTTTTATTTTATTAAATATTTCCTGGTTATATTTTAATCTGGTGTGGTCTACACTCAGGACTTTTGTGGGGAATAGTTTTGACTTGTCTGTTTTGAGACTATCAAAAAAGTATTCATTGAGAATGTAGAACTTGAGCTGGCCCCTTAAATAGGCCATATTTGATATCGAGTCGCAGAATCTGAGTTGGAAGAAAACAGAGGTCATCCACTCCTATCTACAATATCCCCAATAAGAGGGTCATCCCTCTGACCTTTACTTAAAGGTATCCAGTGATTGAGGTAATAATTTAAACTATGAAAGTAGATGATCAAAATGCGTTGATGAATGAACACCTTGGAAATGGCTGTTTAAAATGTGAATTCTTAAACCATATTACACATCACTTCAACTTTAGTGAATCAAGTAAGTTTACAAAACAGAGGCACCTCAGGAAAGAGAAATAACTTTGTATTCCTAAAATTGCATTGATAGTGAATTTGTAGATCATCACATTGGTTGGATCCTCACGTTATCTTATTGAGAACTGCTTATTGAAAATAGATTTTATAGAAAATGGTATTTGGAATCATGAGGCCTTTAAGATCACTTCAAAGATTTAATCTAGAATTAGAGAAGTCACTTCAAAACATGCTACTCAAGATAGAAAGCCTTACAGGTTCAACCTTGAGGTTTCCAAAATGTTACTATGACACTACCAGAAAACAGTAAGAATAGGGCCCCCAAAACCTCAATTTATTTTGTATTACATCAGCATATGAAGTGAAAGCAACTGTTATCATACTCATGGAGTTGGTTGGTTGCTTTTTAGTTTGGTTTTTGGATTTCTTTGCTTTTTAGTTTGAAAAAATGAAACTAGCATTAAAATAATTCACTGATTTACACTTGAAAATTCATATACATTTCTCACATTAAAAATTTTACAATTTTTTGTCATAGCCCTCATTCATTAACACTGATATAAGAGCTAGGTTCTCTTCCTTCTTATTAATGTCCTTTGGTTGAACAAAGGACATCTTTCCCGACAATCTCAGTGACATCATTGACAGGAAGGCAGCTCATTCCGTGGTTTTACATGTTACCTTAGCTTAGCAGAATAAATTATTTTTAATGCCTTCTTGTGGGGAAGGCAAAGGGGAAACTACAGGGTAACAATTTCTACTGGCTCTTGGAGAGTTGAAAGTAATGTATATTTACCTCAAATAAAAGGTTTCTTCCCTTAGATTGTGCAAACTTCCCCTGACTATGTAGAAGAAATTTTGGCAACATTTTTGCTAACTTAAAATTTCTTAATAGTTCTTTCTGCATCTCAATACTGTAGAGTATGTAGGTATTTTTCTTCATTTATTTAAAAATATGTATATTTTAGTTTAGAGAAATGTACAATAAAATATGTGTATTCCACAATAATGTCATTTTTAATTCAGTATCTTAATATCCCAATACATTAGTGCCTCTTAGTATCCTTTTTGCTAATTTAAAAGAATAAATCAACTTCTTTACCAAGTTTCCCAGATAGAGAACCTGCTATCTTTGCTTTGCTTTTGAAGGCAGGGCAATTACATTATACAAAAGGGTTCTTAACTTCTTATAAACTACCAAAATTGAAAGGATTGCAAAATATATGAAAAGAGTATTATGTTTCCTCTGCTGATTAGTAATTACCTTTGTCCTATTTTCTTAAATGACCATGTTGAGAAAATGAATAGTAGAATGACATGCTTATAGTTCATTTCATTTTACTCTTTGATTTTTCTTTTTTAATAGATAACTTGTCTTTTTACATTACATTCACTTAAAAATATATCCCTTTTCCTTCCTCTACCTAGTAAATCATTCCTTGAAACAGGTTAAGAAGAGAGGGGAAAGAAAACAGTGCAGCAAAACCAACACCTCAGCCCCCTCTGCCACTATATGCAATATTCCATACCCACAGTCGCCCACATCTTTATTTCTGACTTTTAAAAGAAATTTCTTCATTTCTCAAACAGAAACTGATATTTATTCATAATGTTACTATATTATGATAATGTGCCAAAGCCCTAGTAAGTAAAGTTCTAGGTATGTTTTGCCTGAAGCTCCAGGTGGTGGTCCACCTGAACCTTCCTTTAGTTGGGTGCCAGATGCATAGCTGGCAAGTCATAGTTAGGAAGGAAGGAAGGGAGGGAAGGCTGGCTTTAGAATCAGAAAACCTTGATTCAAATCCCAAAACTATTTACTTGTAAAATCTTAACTCCCTAGGTTTCGTTTATTTCGCCTACAAAATAATGCCATTTGACTATCTGAAAGTTTCCTTTAAGCTTCAACATTTTCTGTTTCTCTGATTCTCACATTTATAGGTGACATGAAGTTGAAGATTGATAATTTGTTCAATAACAGAATCTTATTAGTAGTCTAGAATAATGGGCCATACCTAAGAACATGAAATTTTATAAGGGGAGGAGGTGAAGAAAAAAGAAGAGGGAGGGAGAGGGAGAGAGGGAGGCAGAGAGAGAAAGAAAGCATTTATTACATTATTATATGCCAAGCACTGTTCTAAGCATGGTAGATATAAATAAAAGCAGATTTGACAGTCCTTGCCTTCAAAGCCCTTATGTCCTAATGGAGGGAAACAATACATAAAGGGGAACTGGAGCCTGGAGTGGGGGGTACAACATGGTAGGGAGGGGTTTAGGGAAACACATGAATTAGATTAACTTGAATGTCCAGGGAGAGTTGTGGAAGCCTAAAACCTAATAAGGTAAGACCCAAGCTAGACCAGGGAAGTTCTGGAGACAATTTTCTGGAGGTTATAGTCCAAGCCCAAGTGGAAAGGACATGGCTAGAGATGTTTAGGAGTGCCATGGAGGCCTAGATAAAAGTTAAACCCAAAACTTCAGTTCACATTGTTTTTGTTGCATCTAATAGATGCAGACAGAGTATTGGGAATTTTTCTAACATATGAAAAAAATCAGCCTTAATATTCTGTCTAGTCCTATAGGAAAAATGTCAGATTAAAAGTAGCTGATACAGACTTCCCTTTTTAATATTTCTTTCAAGGGGCAGCTAGGTGGCGCAGTGGATAGAGCACGGGCCCTGGATTCAGGAGGACCTGAGTTCAAATTTGGGCTCAGACACTTAATACTTACTAGCTGTGTGACCCTGGGCAAGTCACTTAACCCCAATTGCCTCACCAAAAAAAAAAAATCCTTTAAGCCTTAAAAAGCAGGGGTGTGGGGAAGAGGTGAATCTTTGCCCATTCAGAAAGCAGCACCTCGTTTATTATTTTTTTAAACTCCCAAAGATATTTGGGATCTTTTTATTGATGAGGCTTTTAAGGCAACTCTGAGAACACAAGATCCTTACAAATTCAAGTGTCCTGAGCCTCACATTACAGGGATGTTTTCAGCAAGGTAAGGACAGCTAGGTGGGACAGTAGATACAACACCAGGCCTGGAGTCAGGAAGACCCGAGTTCAAATGTGGCCTCAGACACATACTAGCTGTGTGTGACTCTGGGCAAGTTTATTTTTCCTATAAGACTAGACAGAATATTAAAGCTGATTTTTTTCATCTATAAAATGAGCTGAAGGAAATGGCAAACCACTCCAGTATCTTTCTGAAGAAACCCCAAATGGGGTCACGAAGATTCGGATACAAATGAGCAACAACAAAAATCAGCAAGGTATATTACTGCCATTATGAAAAATGATTTTGGAATTCACATATAGAAATTTCTACCAGAGAGAAAAGCATTGTTATTAACTTATAATCACATTTCTTCTTCAACCCGACCCAAAAGGGAATTGTCCATGTTGATCACCCAACATATTCATCAGACTTGGCTAAAGATAGATTTTGACTATTTAAAAAATGAAAATTCTCCACCACTGAAGGATATTGAATTTACAGCAGGCTTTCCAAGTAGTTAAAAATAGTAGCATTTATATAACTCTTTACAGTTTACAAAATGCTTTACATATGTTATCTCATTTGACACAGTAGTCATATGAGGTAGGTGCAGTTATTATCCCCACTTTACTATTTAGGAAATTAAGGCTCAGAGACATTAATTGAATTACTGTAGTTAGTAAATATCTGAGGAAGCACTCAAACTTGGATCTTCCTGATTCCAAGTCCAATACACTTTCCACTATGCCCCAGGGAGTGTTAAAATTGGTTTAAGCAAACGGCGGCATTATTAAATTAATTCCCCCAAGAATATTTTCTTAAAAAGGACAACACTCATTTGAAATAATAAGTAGTGAGATGGTCATTAAATAATCTGTGTATTAACTTCACATCATTTGTCTCAAGTCAGGGGAGTTGAAAGAAATCCCCATTCCCTTTGTAGTTAATGACCCATCCTGGTAGCTTTGCTAGAATCATGAGAAGCCTGCTAAAAACTGCCGGAATTGAGGATTTATTTATTGCTCGGTGTCCACTTGTTCCTCGGTGTATTGAATTATTTTATCATAGCATGCAAGTAGTTAGGTTGCAAACATCAGTCCCTAAGGTGTTTAAATGAATGTTAATGGCAGTGGCAAAGTCATTAGGAATTTTTTCAGTCTGGTCCCAGAAGCACTGTAAACTGTTTTCATCTAAGCAGACAGTGGAATTTAGTTTGCCAGCAAGACTCACATTGGAGTTTACTGTTTAGGATTAATAATGTTAGCATTCCTACCTACTCAGAGGAAAAGAAAACAAAAGTCAGGAAAAGCAATACCTATATCTTCTCAGGACATTCAAAATTTGTTAAGTTTTGAGTTGACAGATTTCTATCTCCACCGTTATCTCCCCAGCTGTATGTACTCTAGCTCTCCACTGACCCCAAAACCTCCTTTCTTAAGTATGTTTCTGTACTTTTCTGCCAGAAGAAACAAAGAAACAAAAAGGAAGACTAAAGAACAAAGGCCAGACTAGCAATAAAGTAGTTCACACTGAAGCACATTGAGGAAGCCCTAGCAGGACCGTAAGCAAGGGCAGCATGTTGGAAAGACTTCTTATAGTAATGTTTCCAAGTAACTCTACCTTGAAGTAGGCCTGTTACAAGCACAATTAAGTGTTTGGTTCAGTCTGTCAAGGTCTCAGCAAGAAACAGAGCGAATTGCAGCTTTGGGCTTTTCAATGAGAAAGAGACCAAGGAACCAAGACCAAAACTTCTCAGTCAGGTTGCTAGGAAACTTATTCAAAATCCACGAATTCCTACAGAAAATGAGACTTAATCTTAGTCCCTGCTTCCAAGATCAAACAGAAGCTATCCATCTCATCTAAGAAGTCTGACCTAAACATAAAACCACTACCCAGAAATTGAGGCAGGAGATATAAGCAAACAAGAAAATTAAGGAAGACAATGAAGAAATAATACCAATTCAGAGAAACCCAAGAAGTAAACCCAGTGGGAAAGAATAATTCCACAGCAAGTTCAAATAAAACCTCAGACACAAGAATGTCCTAGCCACAAAGACTAAAAGGGTATTTGAAATAAATTAAGCAAGAAATAGAAAATGTAATGTTTAATTGAACTGAAGGGGAAGACAGAATTCTTAGGAGAATTAATAGCTTAGAATAAAAGTGGTAAAAGCTTACCCAACCAAGCATTGCTCTTCCCTGATCACTAGAATAGGCCAAACAGAAAAGTAATGACTCCATGGTAAGAAAATTAAAATCAAAGGATTAAAAAAAGAAGAAAATATAAGGTACATACAAATAAAAGGTATGTATCAGAAACAATTGAGTAGGAAAACAGCTTGAAAGATATTATACAAATCATTGGACTGACTGCAGGACATCATACTTCAAAAAATCATAATGAAACTGCTCAGATCTATTAGAACCTGAGGACAAACTGAAAATAGAATTCACTGGTCACCTTCAGAAAGATATACCAAAATGAGAACTCTCAGGAATATCATAGCCCAAATACTCCCAGGTAAAAGAGAAAATGCTTCAAGTATCCAATAAGTATGAGTTCAGATATTAAGAAGCCACAGTCAGAAACATTCTTGACCAAGCATCTGCCACTATGAAAGAGAGGAGAGCTTGAAATAAATCCTAAAGGCTTACAACTAAGAATAACCCAAATGGTATGATTCTACAGAGGGAAAATGTGGACCTTTAATGAAACAGTGATCCTCCAAGTACTCTTGAAAAGGACAGAACTGAGTAGAAACAAGTTTAAATACAAGGCAATAGAAACATAAATAAATACATTTGATCAATTGGAAGAGGCTACTACAATGAATTGTTTATGTTCTAATTGGGGGGTGGAGTGAGAAATAAGTGTCCTTTCAAAAGCCTAATATCTTTAAAGCAGAAGTTCTGGAGTTGTTTTGTTCCATTTTGAGAAACATAGGTGAAGGAAAGTGGAATACACTGGGGAAGAAAGGAAGAAGATGGGGAGGGAACTCACCATCTTGCATAATTGGGTATACAAAAGAATGACTATACAAACATGGAGGAAGGAGGAAGGGGAAAGGCATTCACTTTCATATGAACTTAACTTTCATCTGAACCAGACAAAGGAATGTTGAATATGCAGGTGTTCATACACACACACACACACACACACACACACACAGAATTTGATGCAAAAATATATTAAACTCAAAAGTGAAAGGGGAAAAGGGGAGAGAAAAGCTAAAGAAGTACAAGATTATGGACAGAGTAGTTATAAACAAAACAAAATAACATGGGAGAAAGGCAGTACATGAAGAGACACTTAAGAGGGAAAAGTGAAAATGTGAATGGGGAGAGCATGAAGAAAAGAGCAATAGATCAGTAGTTAGGAATATTTCTCTTTTACATCTTTTCTCTAAAAGGGAACAGAGTAAAAAACAAAAGATTAAAAGAAAACAGGATGAACGAAAATCCAAAATTAACCATAGCTATGAATGGAATTTACTCACCTATAGTGCATCTAAAGGAGGATAGCAGAATGGAACAGGAAGCAGAATTCAGCAATATAAAGTTTCACAAAACATGACAATAAGTGGCTAGAGAAAAATTCATTATGCTTCAGGTGAAAAAATCAGAGAGTAGCAATTCTGTTTTCAGACAAGTGACAATAAAAACATAATAAAAAAGATATAAACAGGGAAATTACATTATGCTTAAAACATTTAAGATAACTATATCCACCAAATGGCATAGCATCTAAATACTTAAAGGAAAAGTTACTATAATTACGAGGAGAAGTAGAAAATAATATTATATTAGTAGGGGATCTCAATGTATCACTTTTAAATTTAGACAAGTCTAACAGATTTACATGAAAAAAAGTTAAGGATCCTAATTGAATTTTAGAAAACATAGATAAGATGGACCTCTGGTGGTTACTGGATGGTAACAGAAAGGAGTATGCACATTTTTCAGTTACAATAATTAACCATGTAGTGAGGTACCTAAAGCCTGACAGATAAATATAGAAGATCAGAAATATTAAATATATTATGTCCCTTACTGAACAAAATGCAGTAAAATTATATTCAAAGAAGGACCTTTAAATAAAGGATTGACAATTAATTGGAAGCTAGTTTAATCCTAAAGAACTGGTGGGTCAAAGAACAAATCATAGAAAAAATGGAAAATTTCATGGAAGAAAATGACATTATTGATTCAGTGTTCCATGACTTATGAGTTGTAGCTAAAGCACTCCTTAAGGGAAATGTTTCTCTCTAAATACTTTTCATCACAAAAGAAAGAACAGATAAATGAATCTGACATGTAGCTAAAAACTAGAAAAGCAGCACATCAAAAAACAACTAAAAACCAAATTTGAAATTTGAAAATTAAAAAAGAGTTTAACAAATTGAAAGCAAAAAAAAAGCCCTTTGCATTGACAAAGTTGGGAGATGTTTTGTAACTTATAAAATTAATATTAATAATATTATAATAATAGTAAACTATCCTGACTTTTAAAAGAGAATACCAGACTGTTGGTATCCAAAAAATGAAAAGGAATTCATAGCAATTGAAGACAAAATAAACTATCTAAAATTATTTTACCTAATGATATGCCTTAAAGCAGATCAATTAGATACAGTGGGTGAATATTTACCAAAAAAAAAAAAAAAAGGCAGTTTAACAGAACAAAAAACACATTATTTAAATAACTCAATATCAGAAAAAGAAAAAAAGCCATAAACTCCAATGGGGGTTGCAGGACCAGGATCCATAGATCTGCATGTGAATTCTATCAAGCATTCAAGAAAATATTAATTCCTATGTTACATAAATTGCAAACACCGTAAAGAAGAGAGCTTTTCAAACCTTATCTGTGATATAGATATGATCTTCACATCTAAACCAAGAAGAAACAAAGCTGAAGAAAAAAATAGGCCAGTTTTCTTCTTTTAATTGATGCAAAATATGTGTGTGTGTATGTATATATATATATATATATATATATATATATAATTTTTATAGTAAACATTTTGTTTATAGTTTTGACTTAGAAATTTTAATCCCTCCCTCCCCCCTCCCTGAGGTGGTAAGCAATCAGATGTGGGTTATACATGTGCAATTATATAAAATATTACCATATTAGTAATTTTGTATTTTAAAACTTGAATAAGAGAAAAAAGTGAAAAATAGCATGCTTCAATCTGTGTTCAGTCAATATCAGTTCTTTCTTTGGAGGTGGATACTGTGCTTCATCATTAGTCCTTTGGGATTGTCTCAGATTTTTGTATTGTTGAGAATAGTTGGCATTCACATTTCTTTATCAAACAATATTGCTGTCTCTGTAATGCAAAAATATTAAATAAAATCTCAGCAAAGAAGATACAAGACATTAAAAAGATTTTCACCATGACCAGGTTGAATTTGTAGTGGGTATATAGAGTTGGTTTACAATAAGGAAACTGCAGACATGATAAGCCATATCAGTAATAAAAACCATGTGCGTATATCAATATATGAATGAAAGAGCTATTTGACAAAACCCACCATCCATTTCTGTTTTTAAAACAGAAAGTATAGGAATAAATGGCCTTTCCCTAATCTGAGTAGGTAGAAGCTATCAACAAGCAAGAGCCAGCCTTTGGGGCAGTCAATAAAAGACTAGAGGCTTTTCCAGTAAGATCAAGGATAAAGCAAAAATGATGTAATGGTTTTATATAGAAAACTCACAAAAATTAATGGAAACAAGAAACCAAGAAACACAGAGAAATTTTATAACAACAAGTATTCTTCATTCAGAAACAGACCTAACTGGAGAAACATTAATTTCATATGAATAGGCCACACCAGAAAACAACAACAACAACAAAAACCCTAAATATCTAAAGCAATTTACTTATTCAGTGCTTTAACAAATTTGTTGTTGTTTTAGTCATTTTTCAGTTGTGTCCAATTCTTCATGACCTCATTTGGGGTTTTCTTGGCAAAGACAGTGGAGTGGTTCGCCATTTTCCTCTCCAGCTCATTTTACAAATGAGGAAACTGAGGGCAACAGGGTTAAGTGACTTGGGTAGGGTCACACAGCTAGTAAGTGTCTAAGGTTGGATTTGAACTCAGGAAGTTGAAAAGCTCAGGAAGCACTTTTATTTCCTGGGCCACCTAGCTGCTATCAGTCTAATTACCAAGGGATTACTTTGTAGAGCTGGGGGTGGGGTTGAGGGGTGGGGAATAACAGAATTCACCTGGAGGAACCAAAGATCAAGGATCTCGAAGGAAATAATATAAAAAAGAAAAGTATGAAGGAAAGGGGCATAACAGTACCCTTCCTCAAACAATAATACAAAACAATAATAGTCAAAGCAGTTTTTAAAATTGATGAATGAAACAAATTAAGTACACAATATATAGAAAAATAATTTTTCTTCTTAGTTTAGTGCCATATAGTTTTAATACATTAAGATGCCAACTCCTGGAGTAGGGACTCATTTTTCAACAAATTTACTGGGAAAACTGGAAAGTGGTCTGGCAGAAATTGGGTATAGACCATCATTCACACAACATACCAAGATTAGTTCCAAATTGATACATTACTTAGCTATAAAAGATCACATCTTTAAAAAGCAAGGGAAAGGGGCAGCTAGATGGTGCAGTGGATAAAGCACTGGCCCTGGATTCAGGAGTACCTGAGTTCAAATCTGGCCTCAGACACTTAACATTTACTAGCTGTGTGACCCTGGGCAAGTCACTTAACCCTAACTGCCTCACTTTAAAGAAAAGAAAAGAAAAAGAAAAGGAATACTTTCGTAGCTAAGAAGAGAAGGGGAGTTCATGAGCAAACAAAGGATAGAGGATTTCAAAACAAAATGGACAGTTTTACTTATATAAAATTAAAAAGGTTTTGCACAAATAAAACCACATTTAAAATTAGAAGGGAAATGGTTAACTGCAGGAGTGGGAGGATCTTTACAAAACATTTCTTTGATAAAAGTCTTTTAATCCTTGTTTTTGTCGTTTTGTTTGTTTTTTGTCTTAATATATGGTCAGTTTTTATAGAGATGCCAAGCACAGCTAAGAAATATGTTTATTTCTTTCTGTTCTCATTCATTCAAATGAGATAATAGTTATAAAACCTGGCATATAGTAAGTGCTTAATAAATGTTTATTCAATAATTATGGATGGTCTATTATATGTAACTTTTCTAAAATTCTGTTGAACTTTTAAAATTCTTGTCTCTGTTGTTAAAGTAGTCTAAATATGAAAGGGCTACATTGAGATACCCTACTATCATAGTTTTACTGTCTGTTTCTCCCTATAATTTTGCTTTTTCTTTAATTACTTAGATGCTTTGCCATTGGTGAATATATGTTAAGTACTGATACTCATTTTCTGTAGTACCTTTTGTCAAGGGGTTGGGGCAGTGTGGGGGTCCTTAGGTATTCCTCAGTAAAGAATTACACTCTCACACACAGTCCAATTAGGATTAAAATAGGTTGGGGGGGGTGGCGCTACAGAAAGTGACTGAGTCAGAAATCAAAGACTTGGGGGGGGGGGTGGCTTAGAAACATCCTCCTCCCAGAACAGAAGGAAGACAAAAGCTTTTATATAGGATAGATGGGGTGTCCACTTGAAAACTGGAAAGTTTCTTTTTGGGGTAGAGTGGGGGAAACCTGGATACTTGTCATGTTCCTAAGAGTCTAGGGGGATTTTTTTTTTTGAAATGATGGTCCTGACATTTAGGGTTATCTGTCTCCTAGCTCGGGTCAGGTAGTAGCCACAGCTAATTGACTTTCTTGCTATAGAATTTTCTCTTCCCTTACTACTTCTTTTTTTTTTTTTAATGAGGCAATTGGGGTTAAGTGACTTGCCCAGGGTCACACAGCTAGTAAGTGTTAAGTGTCTGAGGTCGGATTTGAACTCAGGTACTCCTGACTCCAGGGCCGGTGCTCTATCCACTGCGCCACCTAGCTGCCCCTTTCCCTTACTTCTTAGGTATGTTTGTCCTGATATCTAGTTGGTCAGTCTAAACTGTAATAGTCCTTGATTCCTAAATATGTCTTTCCTGTTATCTGGTTATCTTTGGCTTTACTTCTCACAAGAGAAATTTCTCATTTATCCTAGGCCCCATATAATTTCACTGTATATCTCTCAATTGACTTTATTTTTGCTGTTTTCTGAATGTGTCTACTTTTTTTTTTAGTTCAACTGAAATGTGTACTTTAGTCACTTATTTTAACTGTTTAAACTTTGATGTGTGTGTTTTTATAAATGATGTATCATTGTATTCTGCTGCCTAATCCATTCTTCTGTCTTCTATTTTATGAGTAAGTTCACTCCATCCATAGTCATACTTACTCTTATTTATTATGATTTTCCTCTATCCTATTCTTTTATACTTTACTCTTCTTTTTATACTCATTGCTCCCTTTACAAAGGGAGACAGAGAAGAGATGCAATCTGGTTTTGCTTCTGTGCTCTTTAACTGCTTAAAGCTTAATCACAGAAGGATATTTCTTTTTTCTTTTTAAAGCCCTCTTCATAATCCACTCTTAGGGGCTCGAGTATGTTTTGCTTTTAACTAATCCCTCCCTGAATATGCCTTCCCTCTTATTTCCCCTTCTTCCCATTCCATATTGACTCATTTTTCCCTATTGAGTTTTATGTATTTCTCTACCCAATTTTGGTCCTTCCAATTGCTCACTTAAATTTACCTTTTTATGTTTGGTGGGTTTTTTTACTTCTTTGTATTTTAAAGTTTCTATTCAGTTCCAGTCTTTTCATAAAGAATAATCAGAAGTCCTTGATTTCATTAATGTTGTGTAGGTATTCTACTCCCCTTTGATCAGTTCAGATGAAAGTGACATTCAGTTGTCACTTGTTCCTCCTACATCTTCCTCCTTATTTGTATAGTATTCCATTTGTGCACTTCAATTATGTGAGATAAGTTCCCTTACCTGTCCTCCCCTTCTTCTCAGTGTATTCCTTTTCCCCTCTCTTTTCTTATTTCAAGATCATCAAAACAACACATCTAATTCTTTCAATAACCCCTGATTCCATTAGGGTTCTGAAGGGACACTTGTTTCATTTCCTTATACTAAAATACAAATACTTCATCTGTTTTCTAGGTCATTATTTAATTTCATATGAGCTGTCTATCTTGCATTTTCTTCTATTTTTCAGTCTTTTGACTTTGTTTTAATATTTCTTATTGCCTCGTCAGGGTCATTAGCTTTTCTTAGATATATTTTAATTTTCAAGAACACTATTGTTTGGGTGACTTTTTGTACTTTTTGTGCTAAACCCTTAATTCTCATAGAACTGTAATTTGTAAACAGATGATGGTGGTGGTGATGGTGATGATGAAATATAACCTTTACAAAACATTTGAGATAAAAAGTATATGGGAAATTTAGCATGAAATCTAACTAGATTATCCTGAGATCATTTATAGATGAAACTTGAAGGAGGATACCTGATAGACTTAAAATAGATTTGCCAAAGAATTGGGAAGTGCAGGGGAAACCCATCAATTGGGGGATGACTAAACAAATTATAGTATATGAAGGTGATGGAATACTGCTGTGCTATAAGACATGATGAAGGAATTGGTTTTAGAAAAATGTGAGAAGACATATGAACTGATGCAGAGTAAAGTGAGCAGAACTAAGAGAATAGTTTATATAATAACAGCATTATTATAAAGATAATCACCTTTGATTTTAATAACTCTGATCGATCCAGTCGCCAGCCACAGTTCAAAGAACTCACAATGAAACTTACTGTCCCCTTCCCAACAGAGTTGATGGACTCACAGTGCAGATTGGTACATATTTTCTTCTTTTTCTTTCTTTCTTTCTTTTTTTGATAGAGTTAGTGGAAATTTGTTTTCCATGACTATACATATTTGTAATGGGTTTTGTTTTTGTTTTTGCAGGGCAATGAGGGTTAAGTGACTTGCCCAGGGTCACACAGCTAGTTAAGTGTCAAGTGTCTGAGGCTGGATTTGAACTCAGGTCCTCCTGAATCCAAGGCCAGTGCTTTATCTACTACGCCACGTAGCTGCCCCCTGGGTTTTGTTTTTCTTGCCAAATATAAAATAAAACTGAATTTTACAAATAAATAGATGTGTTAGCATTT
Organism: Dromiciops gliroides; assembly: GCF_019393635.1. NCBI lineage: Eukaryota > Metazoa > Chordata > Mammalia > Microbiotheria > Microbiotheriidae > Dromiciops > Dromiciops gliroides. Next base: position 357,718,315 of record NC_057862.1, read on the forward strand.
TTATATTTTTTATTGGTGACAGTAGTGGAGCCATCATACTTGGACTCAGACCTTCGGTAGTAAATATACCATCTGATAACTGTCTATGGCAGTTAAGATGAACCCAGGGGCAGCTAGGTGGCGCAGTGGATAGAGCACCAGCCCTGGAGTCAGGAGTACCTGAGTTCAAATCTAGCCTCAGATACTTAACACTTACTAGCTGTGTGACTCTGGGCAAGTCACTTAACCCCAATAGCCTCACTAAAAAAAAAAAAAAAGAAGAAGAAGATGAACCCAGAAAAAATACCTGGACCTGAACAATATATATGGAAAACTGTTCTGAGAGGAAACACTTTTAAAAGTTACTTGGAAATCAGTTTTCAAGATGTTTTAAGGAGGAGGGAATATTCCTAAAGAATGAAAAAAAATCTTTTTTTTTTTTTTTTGGTGAAGCAATTGGGTTTAAGTGACTTACCCAGGATCACACAGCTAGTAAGTATTAAGTGTCTGAGGTCGAATTTGAACTCAGGTCCTCCTGACTCCAGGGCTGGTGCTCTATCCACTGCGCCACCTAGCTTCCCAGAAAAAAAAATCATTTTTACCTGTTCCTTTTCTTTCTTCTTACCACACCACCCAAAAAAATATTTTAAAAGAGTATTTTAATTAACTGGCTAAAAGGTAAAACTATAAGATCTCATTTTATCTCTTGTTTGTGGATTTTAAAAGTCTTTTTGACTTAGGATAAAATGTAGCTTCAAAGATTCTCCTTAAATAAAAAGAACCACAAATATGTTCAAATAATACCAGTCTGTGACAGGTGTGATTAGGGAGACGACCTGCAGAGAATTAACACCAAGCAAGTCATGAAACAGGAAGACATATGCTTGACTAAAGGGTTTGCCAATGTCAGGGAGGCTCTCATGCGGAGTTCAAACAGAAGGATTCTTTGTTTACAATGACATTTTTTCCACATGCTCCTATTTGCAGATGATCTTAAAATTTATATCATGCCTCATATTGCCACTGTAATCAAAGAATGACAAAATTCCATGAGATCTAGTTGAAAGATCACCTAGACCAAAAATTGCCTGTACAGGAATTATTTCTAGACTATTCCTAACAAGTGATCATCACCTTCTGCTTGAAGACCTCCAGAGATGAGTTTACTATCTCATTCAATTAGAATTTGATTTCTTATGTTGAGCAGAAATCTCCCTCTACAACATTTACCCATTATTTATCATTTCTTCTGAAGACTCAATATCCCGAATTGTTTCAATCTGTCATCATAAGCCAAAGTTTAGAACTAAACACCATTTTCCATATGATTCCTCACCAAGACTGGGTACAGAATACAAAAACTTTCCTCAACCCAACCTTGATAGATGGTTTTATGGCCCCTGCTTATACATGGTTGCTGATGTTGTTGGGGGTTTTTTGTTTGTTTGTTTTAGTGAGGCAATGGGGGTTAAGTGACTTGCCCAGGGTCACACAGCTAGTAAGTGTCAAGTGTCTGAGGCCGGATTTGAACTCAGGTACTCCCGAATCCAGGGCCAGTGCTTTATCCACTGCGCCATCTAGCCGCCCCCTAACCATCACTTTAAAGAAGAATTAGAAACAAACAAGTCATTGGCCATGTATCATCTGTTTGCTCTACTGAGCCAATGAACTTTTTGTTTTGAGGAGTGCCAATAAAACTTCCTTACTAAGGAGCAATCCAACATGATCCTATTTAACCTTATTTATTACCAAAATCATCATAGAAGTTTGTAAGAAAATAATAGACTTTGCCAATGCCCAAAGGTCCCAGCTGGGATTGATTTGGACTGATTGGATTGACTGAGAATTGACTGACTTCTCTGATTAATGTACTTGAAGTTGACTTGATTGAAACCATACCTGTCTGACTCTGAAGAGTTTTGTTCTCAGAGACTGTGGACTTTGACCTCAACATGGGACCACCCTCAAGTCCCGTGAATCAATGGACTTGAATGCTGCCAGCCAAGTAGCTTGGAGCAATGTGTAGGCACCCCCTCTCTTCCAGACCCGCAGGTAGCTTCTGCTCTGACAGGCACAGGAACTTCCCTTTTTTGGCCTAAGACTCGTGCATCAAGGCAGCTCTTTTTTCTCTTCTCTCTCCCATAGATCCTAGCCAGGCTTTCCTGTCTTTCAGAGGCACATGTTCTCTCTTTACTAATATCTAATATAAGCTTTAATAAATGCTTAATGCCGGGGCAGCTAGGTAGCGCAGTGAATAAAGCACTGGCCCTGGATTCAGGAGTACCTGAGTTCAAATCTGGCCTCAGACACTTGACACTTACTAGCTGTGTGACCCTGGGCAAATCACTTAACCCCCCATAGCCCTACCAAAAAAAAATACTTAATGCCCAAAACTGGTGCTAAAGCTTCTAATTTATAAGTAAATCCTAGCTAATTTTCCCTACAGTTGGGAGAGGAGTAAGGCAACCACACATTAAATTTTACTCATCACAAGTTCTAAGTGTAGAACTGTGATATCTTCCTGTAAAAATTGAAAAATAACTTTGTAGCTACTCAAATATGGTGGTTTTAATAATGCACATAGTTTGACTTTGTAATGTTTCTAAGTATTTCATTCCCTGATGTAACATGTTCAAATATTCTGCTCTAAAATTGAGCTCATAGCCATAAAAGGTAACAACTATTTCCCATCTATGCTAAAATTCTATTTTCCTTATGTGCCTGTTAGTATAACCCCATAAAGGGTCCTTCAAGGGCTTAGAATTACCTTGTATTTCCCCTTTTCCTCCAGAACTAAGAAAGAATCTATATAACTATTATTTTCTAGGCTGAATCACTGTGGAACAAGCCGTTTTACTTTCTTCTACGAGTGCAGTTAATAGTACTGATAGTTTTTATTGTAGTAATTTCTGGAAGTACAGATACACTCTGTTGTACCCCCTTGATTCCTGATTCTCTTCTTCTTGATTGCACTAAGATGGTAGACCACTAGACTTTATTTGACCTGATGTTGTGCCCTCAGGATCTCAGATTTTGCCATTCATCCAGCTTGACAGTGCACCCCAAGAACCATTAGTCCTTTCCATCTTCCGTAATACTGCCTCATATATATTGCCATTTCTAATTAGAATGTGAGCTACTTGAAAGCAGAGATTGTCTTACTTTTTTATTTGTACCTCCATAATTTAGCACAGCAGTAAACACATAGTAGACCCCAAATAAATGATTCTTCATTCTTATATAGATCTGGATGTAATCTGCATAAAGATGATAAATGATTCAATGGGAACTAGTAAGGTCACCAAGTGAGAGATTATAAAGAAAAGAAAAGAGGACCCCACACAGAGCCTTAGAGTGCACCCATAGTTAGTATCACATGGATAATGATCCAGTTAGGGAAACTAGTCAGACAGGTGAGAGGAAAATGAAAAGCAGTGTCATGAAAACCCTGTGAGGAGAGTTTGGTCAACAGTATCAACTGCTGCTAAGTCAAGTAGGATAAAGATTGAGAAAAGACTTAGATTTGGCAATTAAGAGGTTCTTAATAACTGTGGAGAAAAGTTTCAGTTGTGATGAGAAGCTAGATTTCAGAGGATTTAAATAGCAGAACAGGTAATAAATTGACATTCAATTTTTATTCTTTAAAAGTTGAAGGAAACTTGCATTTTGGACCTGATTTGATCTGAGTGCTGTGAAGTGGCCACACCATCTTAAAATTAAGGACAGATGAGGGGAAAAAAATCTGCATGGCATAGTCTTGACTTCTGCCTTGGCTTAAATAATAGTAAAACCAATCCTGTAGATTCATTGGTATAGGTAACTCCCAATTAGGAAACTTCCATATACCAGGTCATTTGACTCCTGCTCTATACTGTTAGAGTTGCTTAGAGACACTAAGGGTTACTTGCCTAGGATTTGAATGGACAGTACGTTTCAGAGACAGGACCAGAATCTCGGTCTTCCTGATGGTAAGGCTGCCTTTGTATCCTCAGGTAGAGATGGAGGTGCCTTTCATTTTAAATTAAATGTTTATTAAAAGCTCAACGTTGAACATTAGTACAACTAACTAAACTTGCTTAGTCACTATCAACACTTAGATTAATTGCAACATTAAAAGTGTCATAATTTTTAAATCCTCTCTCTAAATCCTCATCAGGTTTCTTTGTATATTTTTCCTCATTCACATTTCCATTTATATGGTTGTAGTTAGTGTGTATGCCATTCTTCTGGTTCTCCATTTTTCTTTACATTATTTCATAAAGATCTGTAAAGATCTTTTGCTTTGTATTCCACATGCTTGCTTTTTCAGTCCTAATTGCATTTTAATACTCTACTACATTAAGATACCTCAATTTATTTAACCATTCTGTTATTGTACATTTAAGTTGTTCCTAATTTTTTGCAGTTACGTGTAATTTTGCAATAAAAATTTCTGAAAAGATATCAGAACCAAAAGAACAAATACTTTCCAGGTGTGTCCCAAGCTGAATTATTGGGCTAATGAGTATAATTACTTTTTAGAATTTTTATTATGTAGTACAAAATTGTTTTTCAAAAAAATTCTGCAAGTTTTCATTTCCACCAATTATGAATAGGTACCTGTTCTTCCATAATTCTACCAGCTTTGAGTTTCCCCACTTTTGATTATTTTTGCTATAGATGCTTTTGTATATAAAGGACAATTTCCTGTCTTTGATCACTTAAGTAAGTCCTAGCAGTACTATAGTTGAGTCAAAGGACATGCAGTTTTTAGAGATTTTTTGTATATAATTCCAAATTGCTTTCCAGAATGGTTATGCCCATTTATATGTCCACTGAGTGCATCAGTGTGCCTATTTCCCCACAGCCCCTCCAAAATTTATCATTTTGCTTTTTTTGTCATCTTTCCCATGATTGTGCGAAGGTATCTCAAAATTGCTTTAATTTGCATTTCTCTAGTTAGTAATGATTTGGAGCATTTTTTCATATGACTGTAGATAGTGTGTGTTTCTTTGAACTGCCTGTTTATATCCTTAAGCTATTTGTCAATTAGAAAAATACTTTTATTCTTATGCATTCAAATCATTTCCTTAAATATTTTGGAATTGAGACCTTATCAGAGAAACTTGCCATGAAGATTTTTCAAAGTTAATTGGAATATTGATAAGCTACCTGACCAAACTTCTTCCTCATTGTTTAACAAGTTTATAGTTGCAGTTCTTAACCCTACTACTCTCTTAACTCTGCCACCATCGCTGGAGAAGACTAAAACATGACTGAGGATCATTTCATATTTTCCTTTGGTAAAAGAATACAATATGAAATGCAACAGTCTGTAAAGAATTAAAACAGTATGACTCAGAAGGCAATAAAGTGGCCCATAGTATGTGTATGTGGGCTACAACATGTAACCAATGAGGAATTTTGAAGAATGGAAGTAAAAAATCCCATTTAGGAAAGGTATAATAAGAAGAGAAGATGTGTATGTCACAAGATGAGGATGAGCAATACCTGGTGGACAGTCACACTGACAGCATTTTTAGTTTCAAAAAAAGAAAAAAGCAAGGAAAGCCTTCAGCACATTGAGTGGATTTCTGTAAAGCAAATTTATGGGAAGACATGGACAGGAGTCACAGGGAATGGGTCACAATCTATATCAGTCTTTGGCACTGTCAAATGACAACATCAGAATCTGATATGGTTTTATCAGTGAAAATATGACACTAAGATGCATTATCTTCTACTTTGCTACAGGACCCTAATAATCATTGGGCCTTTCTACTTGGTTTACAGTTTATTTCTCCCTATTAGAATGTGGGCTCCTTGAAAGCCAGAGCTGTCTTGTTTTTGTATTTCTATTTCTATTTCTATAATTTAGCACAATGTTTGGCACACAATACTCTTTCTTTCTTTCTTTCTTTCTTTCTTTCTTTCTTTCTTTCTTTCTTTCTTTCTTTCTTTCTTTCTTTCTTTCATCATTGAAGGGAATTCCTAAATCAACAAGATCACAGATCCATTTGAATATCTTATTCTTCCTCAAAGATTGGTCTAGTTAAAATTTTAATTTCCTTTTGTGTCAATTTGGACAGTTTGTTTTTATAGACAATTATCTATTTCATTGAAATTCTCTATTTTGTTTGACTCTATATATAATTTCCCTGATAATATTCTTGATTCTGTTCTGTCTCTCCCTTTTAAATTATAATTTTGCCAACTTATATTTTTGCTCTCCTTTAAAAAAATTAAATTTACTAATAGTTTGTCAGTTTGGTTATTCTTTTTTTAAAAAACTGCATTTTCTTGTTCTTTCCTTCTCCATTATATTTATTTCTGATATCTCCTTTATAATCTATTTACTTTCCTTTGGATTACATTCTTTCCTTTACCAAGGCCCTCAGTTTAACCTTAATATACATTTTTCTGTTTCTAGGCATTTAGCAATATAAATTTCTCTCTAAGAGAACTGGCTACAATCCTGTAAGCTTTGAGGTATATATATTGCTGTTGTCTTAAATATTCTGTTCTTTTTCTCATTTTTAAAATCCAGTTATTATTCAGTTGGATTTCAATTTCCATAGAGCTGTAAATTTCATTCTTATTCATTTTATTGCATTAACATTAAGGTCTGAAAATACAGTGTGTATCATTTTTCTCTTTTGAATTCATGTAGGGCTTCTCCATGGCCTAGTATGGATCATCTTTGTGGGCCTTCCATGTATACTTAAAAAGAATCTATATTTTCTCCTTTTCCCATTTTGGTTTCTCTATATATCTAACTTTTTAAAGTAAGCAGTTCAGTTCTCAGATTTTTCTTAATCATGTATTTTGTCACATTTGATAAAATGTTGAAATCCCTTGCTGTTTTATTTGTTTATTCTTATTAAATGCTATTAATTTTTCTCATATAAATTTAAGTATTGAATTGTTTCATGCCTATAAACTGTTACATATTTGTTATATTTTTCTTTCTATCATTATGTAATGCCCTTGTTTTCTCATTAAAATTTTTTGCCTTGAATGCTATTTTATCAAATAGCATTGATGCTACCCCTGCTTTTGAAAAACTTTGTAGTTAAAGCATGATATAGTTTAGATAAAACTCTTAAGTTTAATTACAGATTTTTGAATTCTATGATACCCAAAAGCAAAACATTTGTAGGTTTTGTTTCTTGAACCATTCTGTACATCTTTTTCTTTTGACAGATGAAACAATTCATGTTTATTTTAGTATATAATTTTTTGTGATTTTCTTATTTGTAGAGGAAGTATGACCTATCTTAATCCTTTATAACTGTTTCAACTAGCATAACTAGTGGAAAAAAAACTTTATATTATAAACTGTTGATTCTTTTGTATTCCCCTGAGGCTAAATACTAGTTCTGTCTGGGCTAGTCCCATTATTGGTACAAATTAATCTGATGAACTATGAACAGGAAGTGGGGTAGAATGGGGTATGAAAAGAAACCAGAATTTTGTCCTTGCCCCATGCCCCAAAGTCATACAGCAATACAGCAGAGAAGTAGGAGAGGATGCAGGCATAGAAGTGTAGAGAAGTGCCCCATATGTCAGGTTTAGCTCCAGGGCTATCCTCCAGCCCTAGTTCCCTGGGGAGCTACTGTCATTTCAGTCCCTCCCTATGTTCGGGTGATCATTTCAACTTTACTTTTCTGTGTTTCTGGGGTTTTTTTGCTGCTTCTATTATTATGCTTAGTGGGATATTGGGAAGTTTGTATGGCATTTCATAATAATGAAGGTATTTCAAGAGCAAACTCCCCTGACTTTCTCACTGATAAACTATCTTTACTTTATCTTTATCTTTATCTTTACTGGATTCCTTAATAGATTTCAAGAGTGAATTTCAGAGAGTTCAATGCTTTTTGCGTCTCAGTTTCCCCATGTGTAAAATCCTACAGCTCTCTAGAGAAAGGGTAGGCCCAAAACGGGGCAGTTCATTGGAGAGGAACAGAAAGTTATCAAGAACAAAATTCTTACAGCACAAAAACAAATGACAAAAAAAAGAGGGACAATAAAGAAGAACACTGGTTGTATCATAAACCAATTTAGGTTGATAAAAAAGATCTGTTAAGAAAATAGAGGGGACAGCTAGGTGGTGCAGTGGGTAAAGCACTGGCCCTGGATTCAGGAGGACCTAAGTTCAAATATGGCCTCAGACACTTGACATTTACTAGATGTGTGACCCTGGGCAAGTCACTTAACCCTCATTGCTGAACAAAAAATAGAAAGAAAAGAAAATAGAAGCAAAGACAGGTAATTTAAGGATGAACATAAGAGAATGACACAAATTAGGAGAGGAAGGAATAGTTTACCTCTCAGATCTATGGAGAGGAGAGCAATTTATGACCAAACAAGAGATAGAGAATATTATGAAATGCAAAATGGATTCTTTTGATTACATTAAATTTAAAAGGGTTTGTACAAACAGAAGCAATGCAGCCAAAATTAGAAGGGAAGCAGAAAGCTGGGAAACAATTTTTACAGCCAATGTTTCTGCTAAAGGCCCCATTTCTAAAATATATAGGGAACTAAATTAAATTTATAAGAATGCAAATCATTCCCCAATTGAGAAATGGTCAAAGGATATGAACAGGCAGTTTTCAGATGAAGAAATCAAAGCTATCTATTGCCATATGAAAAAATGCTCTAAATTACTATTGATTAGAGAAATGCAAATTAAAACAACTCTGAGGTACCACCTGATACCTATCAGATTGGCTAATATGACAAAAAAGGAAAATAATAAATGTTGGAGAAGCTGTGGAAAAATTGGAACACTAATGCATTGTTGGTGGATTTGTGAACTGATCCAAACATTTTGGAAAGCAATTTGGAACTATGCCCAAAGGGCTATGGAACTATGCATACCCTTTGACACAGTAATACCACTACTAGGTCTGTATCCCAAAGAGATCATAGAAAAGGGAAAAGGACCAACATGTAGAAAAATATTTATAGCAGCTCTCTTTGTGGAGGCAAAGAATTGGAAATCAAGGGAATGCCCATTAATTGGGGAATGGCCGAACAAGTTGTGGCATATGAATGTAATGGAATACTGTTGTGCTGTAAGAAATGATGAGCAGTAGCTGTGTGATCCTGAACAAGTCACTTAACCCTCTTTGCCCTGCAAAAAACAAACAAAACAAACAAAAAAAGAAATGATGAGCAAGCAAATTTCAGAAAAACCTGGAAAGTTTTAAGTGGACTGATGCTGAGTGAAAGTGAGCAGAACCAGGGGAGGGAGGGGAGGAAGGGAGAAAAATTTGGAACTCAAAATCTTATGAAAATATCTTTCCATGTAACTGGAGAATAATAAAATATGTTTATGATAAAAACAAAAAGAAGAGAGTGGCACAGTCCTAGAATGATGATATCAAGAACACTAAAGACCAGAATGGGCATACTGACTGCTCAAAACATGAAGGACTTTTAATAGACTATGGTAAAGCAAAAGAAAGGAGGACCCCTGCTTGTGATGAATCAAAAGTGGAAAATGTGCAACAGAGAGAAGGCAAAATGACTCAACTATTTTACTGTATTATTAATTTAATTATAATCAATAGATACATCCTTACAAGGTCCTCACTCAGTCTGACATCCATATCACCTCTTGTTAACTCTCCTTCCTTAAGCTCTTTGAGAAATCTCTCTGTGCTCAGTGACTCCATTCTTTCACTACCTTCTAAATCCTATGCACTCTGAAACCACCTTCTTCAAAGTGACTGATGATCTCTTTTTTTTTTTTTTTTTTTGCGGGGTAATGGAGGTTAAGTGACTTGCCCAGAGTCACACGGCTAGTAAGTGTTAAGTGTCCGAGGCCGTATTTGAACTCAGGTCCTCCTGAGTCAAGGGCCGGTGCTTTATCCACTGCGCCACCCAGCCGCCCCCTGATGATCTCTTAATGGCCAAATCCAATGGCTTTTTCTCAATCCTTATCCTTTTTTAATTTGCTGCACTTGACTCTATTGAGACTCTCTTCTCTAGGTTTTCATTATACTGCTCTCTGCTGGTTCTCCTGTCTGTCTGACTGCTCTTTCTTCATCCATTTCATTCCAACTAACCAAGAGTTTCCTCCAGGGCTCTCCCCCTGACTCTTCTGGCTCTATAGTATTTCACTTAATGATTCCATCAGCTCCCCTGGATTCATTTATTATTTAAATGCAAATGATTCGCAGATCTACATATCTAGCTCTAGTCTCTCCTGAGCTACAGTCTCATACCAACTTGTGTCTTTTTGACATTTTGAACTGAGTTTTCTATAGGCATCTCAAATTCACCATGTCTGAAAAACAACTCAATATCTTTTCTCTCAAACCCTACCCTCTTTAGAACTTCCCTATTTCTGTCAAGGAAATACTATTCTCCAAGTTACCAAGTTCTGCAACTTTAGAGTCATCCTTGACTCTTAATTCTAATCCACTCTCCATATCCAATCTTATTGTCTCTCCTTTCACAATGTTTTCTGTTGTTTAGACCCTCATCACCTTTTGCCTCCCAATTAGTCTCCTTGCCTCAGGTGTCCCTCCACTCTATTCCATCCTCCATATAGCTTCCAGAGTAATTTTTCTAAAGCATGTCACTTTACTACTCCATAATCTTCAAGGGTTCCATATTACCTCCAAGATCAATTAAAAAGTTATTTGGCATGAAAGTTCTTCATACCTGACCTTTTCTTCCCTTTCTAGTCATCTTACACTTTATACCCCCCTATACATTTTGGTTTTAGTGAGGCAATTGGGGTTAAGTGACTTGCCCAGGGTCACACAGCTAGTAAGTGTTAAGTGTCTGAGGCGAGATTTGAACTCAGGTACTCCTGACTCCAGGGCCAGTGCTCTATCCACTGTGCCACCTAGCTGTGTACCCTCTATACATTTTTATGATCCAGCTACACTGATCCAAATGTTCAAAGTTCATTGATCAAGATGCCATCCTTTACCTGTTAGTTTCCATAGCTTGCTTCAAGACTCAGATGAAATCCCACCTTCTATAGTAGGATTTCCTCAGTTCCCAGATCTGCTAGTGTCTTCCCCTTTTAGGTTGTTACCTTCCATTACCTTCCATCTACTTTCTTTCTTTTTCCATCTATTTTCTGTGTATTTCTATGTATATACATTGTTATTTTCATGCTATCTTGATACCATTAGAATCTGAGTTTCTTTAGTGCAAATGAGGTTTTTTTTTACTCTCCACCCAGATTTTAGCACATAGTAAGTACTTAAAAATAATTACATACTGGGGGCAGCCAGGTGGCGCAGTGGATAAAGCACCGGCCCTGGATTCAGGAGTATCTGAGTTTAAATCTGGCCTCAGACACTTGACACTTATTAGCTGTGTGACCCTGGGCAAGTCACTTAACCCCTATTGCCCCGCACAAAAAAACCCAAACAAAAATAATAATAATAATTACATACTGAAATGCTTGTTAATAAACAACACCAAAAAAGCTGTTTATGAAATTGTGGATCTCTATGCTATACAGTTTATGTTTAAGTGTTAATTAAATTTAACAGGGTAGTAACATAATTACCCCCACTTGTTTATTTCTCCTAATTTTTTCTGTATATTCATATTTCATTTGTTTTTCCTTGAAATTTTTTTTTCACATTTCTATCACTATAACACTATATGAATTTACCCATCCCCCAAATAGAAGCCCTTCCTTGTAACAAATAAGTATAGTCAAGCAAAATAAATCAATACATTGTCCAAATCTAAAAGATATCTGTGTGTGTATAAATGTATATATCTCATTCTTCACAGTTTTTCATCACCTCTCTACCAAGAAATGGAAAACATGTTTCATCATAAGTCTTTTAAGATCATGATTAAATATATACTTTTATCAAAGTTCTGAAGCCTTCCGGAGCTATTATACTTTACAGTATTGTAAGTAATCATCAACTTCCAGCAAAGATGGCTACCTGAACAGAGAAGCAGACCACCCAACTTCTATATAACTATTCCAACAAAAACCTGAAATTCTTCCCAGACCTTAATAATATCAAGAGATCCAATAAGAGACTGAAGCAATTTTTTTCTATCCCAGAACTGCCCAAAAAAGCAGTCAAAAGACCATGGCCAGTAGGAAAGGGGGCTGATAGTAAAGCCAGCACCAGCACTGGCAAATAAGCCAGCAAATCTCCCAGTGCAACCAGAGACATCCCAGAAACATTTGTAATTTACAAGGTTCTCTTTCCAGAGACAGCAAATGGGGATAGCACTTCACCCTGAGAAAGCCCCAGGTGGGAACCTTGGAAGTCAAGTATAGTATCTTTGACCATTGTTGTATAGCAGTTCACAAACTGGGATACCCTATGCACTATAATCTGTGAGTTTCCTAGTACTCTGTCCTGAAACATAATAGGAGGCCCTAAAGATAATGCTCTGAGCCTCTCAGAAGTCCAAGGTGACCTAACCCTGGAAGACAGAGATCGGTGCAAAGACCAAGAATGAGATGAAGTATGACTGACCATCCAGTCCAAAGACTACAGGAATACCTAAAAGAAATAAAGCAAGAAATTTAAAAGTGAAACAAAAGCTTCTGGAAGAAAGAATTGAGTGGAAAATAAATAGTTTAAAAGAGAAAGTGGCAAACTATCCAAGTAATAGACTCCCTGAGGGACAGCTAGGTAGCACAGTGGATAGAGCACTGGCCCTGAAGTTTGAAGGAACTAAGTTCTAATCTCACCTCAGACACTAGCTATGTGACCCTGGCCAAGTCACTTAACCCCAATTGCCTCAAACATCTAGGGCCATCTCCATTCATCTTGATGTATATCTTGCCACTGGACCTAGATGGCTCTAGAGGAGAGAGTGAGGTTAGTGACCTTGCATAGCCCTCCCTCACTTAAATCCAATTCACTCCAAGTCATGACATCACCCAATGTCATGGTCCTCTTTGGGAATGAAGGACAAACAACAAGACTCCCCGAAAACTAAAATAGACCAGACAGAATCAGTGACTCCATGAGGCAGCAAGAAATATTAGAATAAAAATCAAAAGATTGAAAATAAAAGAAAATCTAAGATCTAATGAAAAACAGCCACTTGGAAAAGACATCAAGGAAAGATAATTTAAGAATCATTGGACTCCTTTATCCCATGATTTTAAAAAAAGAAGCCTGGACACTGTATTTAAAGAAATCATAAATAAAAAGTGCATTAGAGGACAAAGTGAAAATAGAAAAAATCCACCCATCACCTAGTAAAAGAATCTCTAAAGGGAAAAGCCCCAATGTCAGAGCCAAAATCCAGAGGTACCACCTCAAACAAAATAGCACAATATAGTTAGGATCATATAAGACCTGGCAGCTTTTACCCTAAAAGAGAGGAGATTTATTAATACAATATTCAAAAAGGCAAAAAGATACAGGCTTTTTACAATGACGAATAACTTACCCTGCAAATCTGAGTATAATTCTATTAGGGGAAAATGGATCTTTAATGGAATAGAGGACTTTTCAAGAATTTCTGTTGAAAGAACCAGAGCTGAATAGGAAGTTTGAAATACAAATATAAGAGTCAAGGGAAACCTAGACAGGTAAATTTATTTGAATAATCAGATGGAGCTGTTTGATGATGTTATGCTAACATTCTAATAAGAGGAGAAAAATCAAATGTCAAAATATAAATTTCTTCAAAGGGTATTGAGGGAATAAATTTTAAAAGGCAATAAAAAAGGGGTTGACTGATTATGTTCTTAGGGATTGAAAAGAAGGAAAGAAAAAATACAAGAAATACAAGAAAGTATACTATAGTTATTTCCTTTTGACTGTACATGTTTATTATAAGAGCTTTGTTTTTCTTTCTTTTTCAGTTAGAGGAGGGGAAAAAAGAGAAGGCAAATTTTAATTAATTTTTCAAAATTTTAATTTAAAATGTAAATGAGTATGTGGAATATTTTGGAGGCTATTGTGGAAGAAGGTCTTGACCAGAGGCTCTTTGACAGTCTGGTGAAACCTGTGAACCTGTTCTCAGAATATTCTTATTAAATGCATAAAATAAAATTCATAATTATTTCAAAGACCATATTGTGATGCAGTTATCATTTTTTTAAAGTTCACAGACTTAAAGTTGAGAACCCCGATATCTAGACTTCTGTTTGTTCTAAGAAAGCAAAACTAAGACCAGTAAATATGAGCTACAGACAATTAGATTTCAGGTGGATGTAAGGCAATACTTCCTAACAACGAGAGCTGTCTGAAAGTAGAATGGGCTGCTTCAGCAGGTTCCCCATTGCTGCACATCTTGAGTAGAAGATTCATGGCTGCATGTTGAAGATAATTTAGAGGAGGAGATAGATGCCTGGTCGAGTTTGGGTTGTACTAAATGACCTCCGAGGTCCCTTGCTACTCTAATATTCTGTGATTCTAGCTTGGAATAATATTTATCCCCAAACTGGGTCATGATTCTAGGAGTTCAGGATAGTTTGGCTTCAGAGTACAGTTGACAGGATTTTCCTTGATGAGTTCAGTGCTCTATACTTGCCATGGGCGTTATTACTCTCAGAGGTTTCTAAATACTCTTCCTGTCTATCCTTTCAATCATCTCTTTGTTAGCAAATATAAAACTGCCTCTTTATAGTAGCATACACTAATCACAGTTTCAATTCTTTTGAATATCTAATATGAAATTTTAAATTATAAAGGGTGATAGCAAATGGCAGAGTAATCTAAATTCCTCCTGTTTATTTTGTAATTTCATGTTGAGTCCAGATATCAGCTCAGTGGTGCATCTTTTTATATTGCAGGAACTGGAGATATTGTTGCTGTGATGATTACAGAATTGAGGGGTAAGGACATTTTGAGTTATCTGGAGAAGAACATCTCTGTACAAATGACAATAGCTGTTGGGACTCGTATACCAGCAAAGAACTTCAGCCGTGGGTCTCTAGTCTTCGTGTCAATATCCTTTATTGTTTTGATGATTATTTCTTCAGCATGGCTGATATTTTACTTCATACAGAAGATCAGATACACAAATGCCCGGGACAGGAACCAGGTGAGCTGCCAATTCTCTACAAGATTAATGCTTGAGAATAGTAATCCATGTAGACATTATGTGACAAAGAACACCTAATTATTTTTTACTTCTGTTTTTAAACTTACAATGAGGCCCTAGTTGTTCTACATCCACAATTGAGAAAAAATTCAAAATCTACCTTTTTTAAAGGATGCTAACACTTTAAAAGAAATATTTCAGCAAATTAAAATTGATAATAGTCACTGATTCATTTCTAGAAAAAATAATAGTTTGATTCTTAAGCCTAACTTATCTTCACTTCAGTACTTTGAGTTCCATGAGTTAATCATAGTGAGGATTTCCTCCACCTATGCAGATTGCAGCTCCTGAATACATTAAACCATCTTTCTAAGTTTTTGTGACCATAAACTTCATTACTTGGTAACCAATATTTTGATAATGAGCCTCATTGCACTTAGCTTCCTCCATAGATTAGACATAGTACATCACTGGGGCTACTGTCAAAGCCTTTCCAGCTTAATAGGACCTTTTTAGAGTCTGTGTTTCATTAGTATAGCCCTTCAGAACCCAAGGTCACCTTTATGCCATAGTAACATGTGGAAGCAGGACTTGGTACAGAGAGAGCTAGCTAGACAGATAGAGCTTAAAGATTAACACATCTAGAAAAGTGCTCTGACTTAACTTTTTTACCACTCAGCTGAACTGTTATGTTATAATTCATGTAAATTTGTGTTGAGGTTGATTTATGAATTCTCATGAAATTCAGTCAACTAAGGATTAGAAAATATGCTAATGTCTATGAAGGCAAGTTGTTTATCCCAAACACAACAAGCATTTCTCAATATTGGGTATTGGTATTGAAATTGATCTTCTTCAAAATATTATTCCACACTAGAAATTAATTTAGAAAGAAAAAATTTGTTGCTGCAAACAGATAATTTTGCTGATAATAAACTGATAATAAATTTACCTTCCTTTTTAAGGAGATATAGCCTCTATAAATCCCTTCAGAGGTAAACAAAAAATAATTTTGTGCCTAGAGAACTACCCAGTAATTGGGTTATTTGTCTGTGGATTTATCATTATGGGGAATTCCTAGTATGGAGCTGATAAAGATTTTTCAAAATCAAGCATTTATTTTATTTTTTAAATAGGTTTTTATGGCTCTTTTGTTTTTATGATGCCCTGATTTTACCCTTGTACCCGTCCTCTTTCCTCCTCTAAGAGAGTCATCCCTTATTACAAAGAATTTTTGTAAAGGAAAAGGAAGAAAAAAAATTTAGCAAAACCTATTAATACATTACATGCTCTCTTTATAGATCTTGATCTCTATCTAAAGACATTTTATGCAATGTTCCACACCCATGGATATCCCCTACGTCTTTGTAAAAATATGAAGGGAGTTGTCATATTTCTTCTTTGTGGCCAAGCTTGTTCTTTATAATTTTACAGCATTCATTTTTTATTGTTTTGTAATTGTTGTTCTTTCCATTTATATTGACACCGTGTATATTTTTCTCTAGTTCTGCTTACTTCACTCTGCATCAGTTCATGTAGATCTTTTCATATTTCTCTGTTTTTATCACATTCTTTATTTTTTACAGCACGGTAATATTCCATTACATTAACTTACTGCAATTTGTTTAGCTACTCCCTAATTAATAAACACATGATGCAAATAGTAAAATAAGTACAAAAAATACTGAAGAAATTAACTCCTTAAAAATCAGAATTGACCAAATGGTAACAGAGGGTACAGACAGCTAAGAAGAGAACCAAGAAAGAATAGTGTCAGGGAAGCCAGAGAATATCTAGAAAGAAGAGGTGGTCAGCAGTGCCAAAGGTTGCAGGCAAGTCAAGAAGGGGAAATTGGATGAGATTTAGCAATAGATTATTGGCAGCCTCTGAGCAGGCAATTTTAGTACAGTGGTGTGTTCAAAAGTCAGAGTGATAACCGTTATAATAAAAGTTATCAATTATGAGCTCCAAAACAGATTTCTTTCCCTCTCTGACTGAGGCCAGCCAGAGCTAAACTGGTTTAGAAATCTCAGCTGTTAGGACCATTAAGGTAGTTTTGGGCTAATTTCTTATATCATTTAGATTCATGCAGCTCCCATACCATTAGTTGAAGAATAAACATAATATAATGGAAAAACAACTTGATAAAATCTCATAAGGCTTCGGTTCTGCTACTGGCTCTGCTTTTTACTAAATGCCAAAAGCAACTTACTTAATATCTCTGAATGTCCGTTTTCTTCTTCTACAAAATGGGGATAACATCCATGCCCTGTCTGCTTCATAGAACTCTTCTGAGGATCAGATCAAATGAAGTAATGGATGTGAAAGCTCCAAATGCCATACAGATATGAATGCTTGTTTTCACCTGCTCTCTAATAATAATAGTTAAACCCAGAGTGTAAGTGAAAGTCCCTGGTGCCCATCAGGAACTTCTGTCCTGCATCCCCTGTGCTCGGTAACTATCTCTCCTTGGATGCTGTTTCAGGAAACCCTTAGCTATGCTTTACTTCATTTCCTCCTCAGTCATAGGCCTCAAGAGGTTTATGGAGGAAGTACCCCCAAAACCATGCCCCATCCACCTACGGTTCTGGAACCATGAAATACAATATGATCAAATCACCTCTACCATTATTCCTGGATGAAGTATGTCATACTACAGCCCCTTTTACTTTTCCCTGGAACTTTCTGGACCAAAGTACCCTCCTTCCCTACTACTCTACTATGTGTTATTTCTCCTTTCCCCCTTATAATGTAAGTTCTTTGAAGAAAGGACTTTCTTTGCTTTTGTATTTGTGTCACCATTGCTTACCACATGGTAAGCATTTAATACATCTTTTTTCATCCATTCTCCAATGTAATAACTGTGTCCAAAAAAGTAAAAAAAAAAATGGGTAAGTCTGGAATAACCTGTCCAACCTGAACCCTGGCTCTCTCCTTCCCTTTTAAATGTTATATTTTTTTCAATTCTGAAATTAAACACCAAAAAAGACCATTTTGGGGGCAGCTAGATGGCGCAGTGGATAGAGCACCGGCCCTGGAATCAGGAGGACCTGTGTTCAAATCCGGTCTCTGACACTTGACACTAGCTGTGTGACCCTGGGCAAGTCACTTAACCCTGATTGCCCTACCAAAAAAAAAAAAAAAGACTATTTCCACATATAAAGCCTAATACCCCAAAAAAGGATTGTAGGTGAAACAATGAATCTCTGTTTTATATTGTTTGCTTTAAAAAAAAAAAAAGGTATAGTTATTTCCACACATTACTGTTAACACTGTCCTTCTTGTCTTTGCTTCCTTCTGAACTTTCTTCTGTTGTCTTTTATGTATTTAAAAATATATGTATTTCAAAGGGCTTTTTGGGGGGGAGGGGACAGGAGAAACATCACTATTACTAATCTCCCCCACTTCCAATTAAAAAACTTAAAGAAAGTGTAGGGGGGAACCCTTGTAATAAATATGCATGGTCAAGCAGTAGAAACCCATAAGTGAGAAAAGTATGTCTCATTCTTCATCATGAGTTCATCACTCTTCTGTTAAGAAGTGGGTAATATGTTTCATTGTGGGTCCCCTGGAGACATTGCATTGATCAGAATTCTTCATTCTCCCCCCAGAAATTTTCATGACAACATTGTTGTGCTTGTACAAATTTTCCTTGTCCTTCTCACTTCACTTTGCATCAGTTCATACTATCTAGGATTCTCTACCTTCATCTGTCATTTTTTATAGTATAGTAATATTCCATTATATTCATATACCACAGTTCAGCTGTTCCCCAAAATTATGCATACTTCCTTAAATTATTGTTCTTTTTTTATTCCCTCTCCCTCAGTCAGGATCAGGAAGTTAATTTTGTTTGCAACTATTCCCTCGCACACTTTCCTTTTTAAATTGTCAGAAAGTATTCCTTTAATCATAGAGTCTAGGAAAAATCAATACTGTTAAAATGAGAAAGGAAACAGTTAACTAGGAAAAAGTCTTTGAAGCAAATTTCTCTGATAAATGTCTCATTTCCCAAGATCTATAAGGAGTTGATTCCAGTTTATAAAGAATAAGAACCATTTCCCCATTTGATGTGTGGCCAAAGGATATGAAGATGCAGTTCTCATAGATATTATCAGCCAACTTGCAAAAAAAAATGTTCCAAATCACTGTTATTAGAGAAATGAAAATTAAAGCAACTCTGAAGTTCCACCTCATAGCCATCAGATTGGCAAAGCCGACAAAAAGGGAAAATGATAAATATTGGAGGGGCTATGGAAAAACAGGCACATTAGTACACTGATAGTGGAGCTGTGAATTGTATCTACTCTAGAAAGCATTTTGGAAATGTGTCCCCAATGTCACCAAATTGAGTACCATTCAACCTAGCAGCACCACTACTAATTAAGCTTGTATGCCAAAGGGATCAAAGAAAGAAGAAAAAGACCTGTCTGTACAAAAACACTTATTGCAACTCTTTTTTTGTAGTAGCAAAGAACTGGAAATTAATGGTGTACCCATCATTTGGGGACTAGCTGGATAAATTTTGGTATATGAATAGAATGGAATACTATTGTGCCATAAAAAAGTGACAAAAGGAATGAATTCAAATAAACCTAGAAAGATTTGGGGGAACTGATGATGCAGGGTCAAGAAAGTAGAAGCAGGAAAACTTGTGTAATAACAACATTGTAGAATTAAGATGAAGGCAGGTTTGTAGAGAGCACAGTGAAAAGGGTGGGTAGATCTAGTAAGCAATATTTGGAGGGTAAGGTTGAGGGGAATGGGAGTAAGAGAACAGTCAGTGGGGAATGGAGAATAAGGTTTGTACAGATACAACTAGAGGAGTCAGAATCACTGGGATGGAGAGGGTATGCTAACCATTAAGGAATGAATCCTGACAGAATATCAGTGGTTGGAGAGGGATCTGTTGAAGGAGGCAGGTGATTAATCTTCAAGGCTCTTCTTTGAGATCTAACATCAGAACAAGTGATGATATTATGTCCTGGGAGGCCCACCTCAGAGAAGACCAGCGTATGGGAAGATACAGCCTAGGAGAGCTTAGACAGGAAGTAGGACCTGGCAATTTGAGGTAGATATGATCAGGGATGGCCACTGGATTGCCCCAGAGCAAAGATAAAGACCATAACCAGGTGAACTGGATCCAGAATTGATGTAGGATTCTCTGGGGAGTTTCAGGGATAAAGACTGAAGCTACAGGTGATACTGTAAAATAAGATTAGGAAGGTAGATTGAATCCACGTTATATAGAGCCTTTTAAATGTCAAGCAAAAGCATCTGTGTATTATCCATTGGCGTACTGCAGCGCCACTGAAGGTTTTGAGCAAGGTATGTATGGTCTGACCTCTGCATTGGAAATTTATTTTGGCAGAATGGTTTGGAGAGGGGAAAGACTAGAGGCAGGGAAACTACATAGGCTCTTACAATAATTCATTTGAGAAGCAATAAAGGCCTAAATTAGGGTGGTAGATTGCAGGGGTATAGTCATGAAAAGCTTCCTTGGGTAAACTAGCAGACAACATAGAGTTTATAAGTTTTGACATAGATCCCACCAAAATCACGTCTAAAGATCCATGTCTAAACTCTCATGTGGTGGTTAGATATGAACTTATATCTTGAATAGATTCATTAGTCTGCCTAAAAAGTGACACAACACTAAATAGAAAGATATCGTTTCCCATAGCATTCCAGAATCTAGGCGGTCAGCTTGGAAATAAAGGTTAGTGAAAACGAACCGTGTTTTACAAAATAGGTATAATAAAGAGATAAAAGGATATCCAAGCAGGCAGTGCTTTGTTCCTAGATGTTTTGCCACTTATGGCAAATTAAGATGTATCCTAAATTTTTCATAGAGGATCAGAAACTATTTTAATCATTTATCTGTGAAAATATGTGAATTTTGTTTTTGTTTTTCTTTGCAATAGATAAATATTCGTCAGAAGTAAATTGGGAGGAGGTGATTTTTCTTTTGGTCAGAAAAGTTAGAGACAACAAACTCTTGGATTTATTTTTAGGTACTACTGAAAGTTCTTTTGTTAGGCCTCATCATGGCAACTTGGCTATTCCAGTGAAGCACAAGATCCAGCAGGGTCTACCAAATATGAAAGTCTTAAAAATATTGTCTCAGGGGTAGACTGTTGGGTATCATCCAAATACAGCTGGGTTCAGAGAGTCTCCTCACCAGATTGGTTACCAGGTGATAAACATTTTTGGCCATGAAAGTTCACATAACGACCATCTACTAAGGCATAGAGAGGGTTGTGTTTTACTATTCTGTGTATAGTTTGCTCTTCTCTCCCATCAACTTGAATGGAGAATTTAGGTAACTTCTAATTCTACAAAGAAGAGTAGGAAACTTTAATTCCCTGAAAGTAAATTTACTAGGAGCAGAGGTAGAAATTTTATCTTAACAGTAGAAGCCCAAAACAGTGGGTGGGATGCAGTCAATCCCAAGGAGCTTTGAAAAAAACTTCATGGTTTGTCCCAGGAGTCTGTCATTCTATGATAGTACTTTAATTAGCACTCAGTGTGGTGCCTGTGGATGATGAGGGATTAAATATAATTGCCATCTGGTGCAGGCCACAAAAGTACAGAATTTATTTTAAGGCATTTGTTTTGCGACCAATCATAGACTCTTTTGAAAGCCCGACCTCTCTGCTCCACTGCAAAGTGATTTTATGACCTTTTCCCCTCCTTTAGTTTTTCCAAAGGTCAGAAGAAAGATGATGAAATTTTTATGTGGTTTAAAAAGCTTAGCTTATCAAAGTTTAATGAGAAAGTGGCAGCAGTTAGACTCTGTTTAATCCACTTGGGTATTGTAAAGGAGAAGCCAGGACTGTTAGCAGTGGGAAAAGAAGTGAGTTCAAAGGTAGACTTCCCCTGACAAAATGTCATTGTGAAGCAGATATCTATTTTTTATATACCAAATCTACTGCAAAGGAAAATTAGGGCGGGAAAGGGTCAAGAAAAATACATAAAGATACTGCAACCCAGTTGAGAATGGAAGGCATTTTTGTGTGATAGAAGGGAAGTAGAAATAACAAATTTTGGTGATTTAGTTAATCGTTTAGCTTGAATGCTTTGCTATTCTTAAGAGAACATTAGAAAGCTTTCTGATAAAAATTTTGAGATTTAACATAGAACAGATAATGGCTAAAGTAAAATTGGATGTCTAATTTGAATGTCTAAATAATTTGTTCTAATTTTGGATATAAAGATGAACAGTATATATATTTTTTTACAAATTTTTTCTAAGTTTTCTTAATTTTTCATTTTTTTCTTCAGTTGAGTATGAATTATTTGATTATTTGTTTCTGGTGTCTTCCTTTAATCCTAAAATGTCTCTTGGTATAAAGAAGTAAATCCCTTATCTGTTTTGGGGGCAGTATCAAAGCCTGAACTTTTATATTTCCCCTTGATGAAAGTGATTTTTAAATCCTGTTTTTGAATAGATATTTTTCAAATATACTTAAACAGGTCTTTCATATATATTTGGTAAGACTAGGATATGACACACAGGATAGTGTGAGTGTATGGGGGTATTCAGAAAACTTAGAAACAAGTCTCAAGCTCACTGAAATAGGATCAGTTTTTCTTATCTACGTGGAGAAGGGAAGAATTCCTTTAAAAATGGACTTTTATATCAGAGGGTGAGAAGAAAACATTTTCATGTTTTCATATTAGGGGAATTCCAAATGGAAAGCTAGTCATCCCTTGAAAACCCTTGGGAATTTTGGCTTCTTTCTTGTTATAGGCAGTTAGATAATACTGGATTCAGTTCTATTCAACTAATATTTCTTGAGTTCTTGTTTTCAATCTCTATCTTCCAAAACTGCTCAATTAATCCTTCTAAAAGTACACTCCCCTTTTCAAACTTTCAGTGACTCCTTATTGCTTATCAAATAAAATCCGTACTCCTTTGTCTGCAATTAAGGCTTTCCACAATAAGGCCCCATCATCCCTTTCCAGCCTTAGCACCCACCACCACTCCCCTTCATGTTACCTGTGTCTAACCAAACTGAGATAATCATTATTCTTTTAACATAACCCATGTTTTCTTGACTTTGTATTTGCACAAGCTACTAGATCTATCTGCTTAGTTCCTCCTCAGACTTTCCAAGTCCAAATTGAGTGCTTTATTCTTTTTTTTTTTTATGTATGAGGTATTTTATTTTTTCCATTACATGTAAAGATAGTTCTCAACTTTTGTTTATACATGCTTTACAATTTCAGATTTTTCTCCCTCCCTCCCCTCCCTCCCCCCTCCCCTAGACAGCAGGTAATCTGATATAGGTTACATCTATATATCTCTATACATATACATATAGATATAGATATATATACACACACACACATATATATACACATAATAACATTAATCCTATTTCTGCATTAATCCTGTTACAAGAGAAAGAATCAGAGCAGTGATGCAAAACCTCAAGATAGAAAGAAAAAAAAAACCAACAGCACCCAAAACAAAAGAAATAATATGGTTCAATCAGCATCTATACTCCACAGTTCTTTCTTTCTTTTTTTTTTCTTGGATTTGGAGATCCTCTTCTATCATGAGTTCCCTGGAACTCTTCTGTACCATTGCATTGGTGAGAAGAATATAGTCCATCACAGTAGGTCAACACTCAATGTTGATGATACTGTGTACAATGTTCTTCTGGTTCTGCTCATCTCACTCATCATCAGCTCACGTAAGACCCTCCAGGTTTCTCTGAACTCTTCCTGCTCATCATTTCTTATGAGTGCTTTATTCTTGAAGCATTCCTTAATTTTCCCCAGAACCATAGCTAATATCTTCCTTCTTAAAAGTCTCCTAGTTCTTTGTACCTGATTTTCTGTACTTTTACATCCTGATTTCTATTACAATTATTTGTACTCGTAGTCATCCTATTCTTCTAGCCTGTAAGGTCTATAAAACTAGTCCCTGCCTTACTTTGTCTTTGTACCCATCCTCTCCCCACTCAATCTTATACATATAGGGTTTAGCCATTTTTCAGTCATGTCTGACTCTTCTTGACCCTATTTGGGATCTCCTTGATAAAGATACTGGAGTGGTTTGCCATTTCCTTCTCCAGCTCATTTTACAGATGAAGAAACTGAGGCAAACAGGGTTAAGTGACTTGCCAGGATTACACAGCTAGCAAGCGTCAGAGAGTAGAATTGAACTCATAAAGATGGGTCTTCCTGACTCCAGGCCCAGCACTCTATCCACCCCTCATATATAATAGGTGCTATCAAAACATTTGTTGGTTGAATGATAAAAATAATTTACTATAAATAAGCAGATTTGCCTCCTACATTTATATATTCAGTTTGATTTTTATTTTTGACATGAAAAAGTATATTTGGTTTTGTTCCTTGGGGATGTGTAGGTTTTTAGCTATTTAAAAGTCACTGGATTTGCATTCATCATTAAGTCTTTTACCTGCTTGTATGTTGCTTTTTAACACTAGAAGAACCAGGTGCATCAATTGGTACAAAAAAAAGTTTTTATAATTTACCATTATTTCTCATCTCTGTATAAATGTACTTTAAATACAAATGATCACAGATATTATAATTTTACTTTGAAATAAAAATTTTCTTTCTACTATCTCTATTTTCTTCGGCTTATGAATAAAAAAAAATCCATTACATCAATTGGTACAACTTGATCCTTCCAGGTATTCTTAAATTCTGATCCTTCTATAATTTGTTCTCTTGTTATTTGATGTACATATGTCTTATCTTTGAAATTCCATTGTAAGCTACTCAAGCAAGGAGGTTTTATTTTCTTCTTTTGTCTTCTTCATTAGCCTCTAAGATAATAATCTCCAGAAAGTAGGTGCTTAAATAAATTCTTAGTGAGTAAATAAGGGCCTATAGTACTATCAATTGCTGTCCATTCTTTCAAATAAATATTTCGTAGATAACTATTATGTTCAAAGTGAGCTGCACATTAAGAAAAATATTAGAGCAATCAATAAGCATGTACTCATGCTATGTTAATAATAATGATAAGAATAATAAACTAAGACTTCTATAGCACTTACTATATGCCAGGTACTGTGCTAAGCACTTTACAGTTATCTTATTTGATCCTCATAACAACCCTATGAGGTAGGTGTATTATCCTCATTTTATAGTTGAGGAAACTGAGACAAACAGGTAAAATGACTTGCTCAGGGTCACACAGCCAGTAATCTGAGGTCAGATTGGAATCAGAGGACCCGAGTTCAAATTCTGCCACTGACAGTTACTGTCTGTGACCTTGGGCAGCTAGTCAGTTAATCATCCTAGGCCTCAATTTATTCATCTGTAGAATAAGGGAATTAGTCTCTGAGTCCTTCCTAACTCTAGAACTATGTTCCTATGTGACAGGCAGTATACTAGTTAGTAGTAATGCAATACAAAGACTAAAATGGAACAGCCCCTGCCTTTCCGTTGTATCAGAGGTGGAATGTACATGTAAAAGTAGATGCAAAATAAATTCAGGATACAGACACACTAGAAGGATGAAGAAGGTTAAAGGTCATTTCAGAAGATAATTTGTAAAAGCCCTAGATATCCCTAATTGTTTAAAAAGAAGAACTAGCTCCTACATGCTTATTTACATGTGTGGATATACATACACATACATACGTATTCTGTTTCTATGTGATGTTCTGGTTACTGAACTGTAGAAATCAGAATGATCTCTCTCTCTCTCTCTCTCTCTCTCTCTCTCTCTCTCTCTCTCTCTCTCTCTCTCTCTTCCCCCCCCCCCCCCATGAACCATCTGGTAAACAGCCATTCTAAACTAGCTTAGAACAAATTGTTATTACTATACTAGAGTGAGCATTTGGACTAATCTAAGTGTTTTTCTGCCTATTTGAAAATAAAATTAGTTTTTATAGCTAATATAGGATAATCTTTATTGATAGTGCAGCTTTGTTCAAGTTATTTTCTGACTGCTAAAATCAACATTCCTTTGTATGGTAATGTATATTAAATATTCTTTATCCTACAACATTAGTCAGTCACATATAGAATGTTCTAACTAAAGTATTCATGTTGATGACCCTTCAGACACCCTGGCCTCCAGCTTCACCTGTCAGTCCCCAAGACTTCCATCTCCACTCAGCCACTCAAAGGAATGGTCATAAGTAACCTCATTGTCACCAAAAACTTTTCAACCTTCATAGTCTTGAACTCTGAAATTACGCTCAAAATCTTATAAAAATGAATATTGGGGCAGCTAGGTGGCGCAGTGGATAAAGCACCGGCCCTGGATTCAGGAGGACCTGAGTTCAAATCCAGCCTTAGATACTTGACACTTACTAGCTGTGTGACCCTGGGCAAGTCATTTAACCCTCATTGCCTCACCAACCCCCCCCCAAATGAATATTAAACTATCTTTACATATAATTGGAAAAAATAAAATACTATTAAGTAGGGAAAAGGAATGAGGATTGAGAGGTACTTTAGGTTTGGTGACTAAGAGATCATTGGTAGAGAAAAAGAAATCATTGGAAATTTTGGAGAAAACAACCCCAGTTAAATAATGAGTTTGGAAGCCAGATTTCAGAGTACTTAGAACAGAGTGAGAGAAGAGGAAGAGACGGCAAAGAAAGATATAGGTTGATAGCTAGTGGAAATGTCAGGATCTAGTGAGGATGTTTTTAAGAAAGAAGGAGACATGGGCATGTTTACTGGCAATAAGGAAAGAGCCAATAGATAAGGAGAGATTGAAGATGAGAGAAAGAGTAGGGCAATCTGCCAGAAAGTCAGAAGATTGTATAAAGGGTGGTTGGCATTGACAGGAACTAGGGCCACGTCATCAGAGACTAGAATGAAGGAGGAATGAATAAGTGATTTGGTCAAAGTAATATAACATAAATGAGAAAAGTAGAAGAGACTGCTCTTGGATCTTGTCTATGCCATCATAGTTTTGGGGGAAGAGAGGTGAAATATGAAATATGGCCCTCTATTGAGAGGGCAGGGGAATTAGTTCTGTGAGAGCCTCGAGTAGAGAAGACAAGATTTGAAATGGCTGCTTCAGTGAATGGAATAGAGAATTGATTAAGAAGGAATTAGCCCTTCACCCCCAGCAGCCAACATGGGTCGCGTTCGGACCAAGACCGTGAAGAAGGCGGCGCGGGTCATCATCGAAAAGTACTACAC
Organism: Dromiciops gliroides; assembly: GCF_019393635.1. Taxonomy (NCBI): domain Eukaryota; kingdom Metazoa; phylum Chordata; class Mammalia; order Microbiotheria; family Microbiotheriidae; genus Dromiciops; species Dromiciops gliroides. The sequence goes on from NC_057862.1 coordinate 357,745,441, forward strand.
CCGCCTGGGTAACGACTTCCACACCAACAAGCGCGTGTGCGAGGAGATCGCCATCATCCCCAGCAAGAAGCTCCGCAACAAGATCGCCGGATATGTTACTCATCTGATGAAGCGCATCCAGAGAGGCCCTGTGAGAGGTATCTCCATCAAGTTGCAGGAAGAAGAAAGAGAAAGGAGGGATAACTATGTCCCTGAGGTCTCTGCTTTGGATCAGGAGATCATTGAAGTGGACCCTGATACCAAAGAAATGTTGAAACTCCTGGACTTTGGCAGTTTGTCCAACCTGCAAGTTACCCAGCCCACGGTTGGGATGAACTTCAAAACACCAAGAGGAGCTGTTTAATGTTTACTTTTGTGTTCTTTGCAATAAACTTGGGAACCCCCCAGAAAAAAAAAAAAAAAAAAAAAGAAGGAATTAAAGGGCAGCTAGGTGGTGCAGTGGATAGAGCACCGGCCCTGGATTCAGGAGTACCTGAGTTCAAATCCAGTCTCAGACACTTAACACTTACTAGCTGTGTGACCCTGGGCAAGTCACTTAAGCCCAATTGCCTCACTAAAAAAAAAAAAGAAGAAGGAATTAAAGCATTTCCTTTTACCACTGAAGGCCCATTTGAAATTAGATCACACAAATCTTGCAAAGATGCACTCTGTCAGCATGGTTTTGTAACTTCATTCAGCAATATGTAAATAGGAGCAAAGGCTGTGGATAATCGGAATAATTCAAGGTTAGGGTTTGGCAAAATTGACAAGAAATTCAAGTGTAGAACGTGCTGTAGAGTTAAACTGGGTCACCAAGGTGTCGGTATCTGGGTTAGGGAGGAGGAGAATGCAACCAATATAGGGAGGTGTGAGAAAGTACTGAGAGGTAAAGGGATTGAATGAAGATCATGGTGAATATGAAAAACAGGTTTAGGGGCCCAAGGCAAAAAAAAAAAAAAAAGATGGAATTATAAAAGATTATGATGAAATAAAGGAATTTTGAAGTTCTTAAACATAGAAGTGGAACACTTTGGGGTGATGGTAGTATCAAGGGTATGGCCATCCTTGTTTGGGATGGAGGTGGAATGGAGGTTAAAGGAGTAGAGTCGATTGAAGAACTAGGAAGTTAAGGTATTTGAAAGAACCTCTCTATGTATGTTGAAGACCCCTAATATTATGGCAAGCATTGAAATAAATAAAGAAGACTGTCAGGGGCAGGGGTTATGGCAAGGGTAGTTGTCAATTGATAATGGTCACCAGCATTGTCCAGATGGAAGTTAAATTTGGATAGCATGAACCTCAGTGAACCTCATGGAAGAGATTACTGAATAATAGTGGTAAAAATACAATGATAAGCAAGGAGTACTCTACCTCCCCTACCATAATCACTGAGTCCATGGCTATGAGAGAAGGCACATCCCTTACTGGAAAGGGTTGCAGTATCTTCCAGAGGGGGCCAAGTATTAATAAGTGCCAGAAGATGGAAGGAGCAAGAATGAGGTTCAACATAAGAAGTGTAATTATTGAGTAGGCCTTCTAGAGGGCACAGTTCAAGGAGTGAGCAAATCTGCAGTGAAATATTGTCAAGGGTTGTGATGGATGGGAATGAGAGAACAAATAGCAAGAGTTAGGGAATGGAATTCTTTGGCAGCTTGGACTTAGTATCACTGAGATGGGGAGAGAGGGATAAGAGTATGATAACTATTAGGAGTTAAGTATAGGTAGAGTACCAGTGGATGAAGAGAATTCCACCGAAGGAAGGTATTAGAAGACTCAGGGTTGTCTCTCAGGGTTCCAACAACTTGATAGCCATTGTGGCTGTGTCCACTTCATGGCAGGTCTGAACAGGAGAAAGTGTTTTCTAGGGAGTCTGGTATTCCTGTCAGAACAGGCCCTGTCCTGGGCCCTTCTCTCTATATACTTTAATAATCTTGTCTTCTTTCATAAATTCCATTATCATCTCTACAAGGTGACTCTGAGGTATATGTATGTATGTGACTACTTGTGTGTGTACATGTGTATATAAAATCCCTTCCTCTCTCTCTAAACTTTATTCCTACTGCTTTAGTTGCATGCTGGACAGCTCCACCTGCATAGTTTATATATTTTGCCAACATCACAATACTCAGCATTTGTTGTTGGTAGTATCCCCATCAGGTCTAAAACCCAAGTTACCTTTGATTCTTCCCTCTCTCATCCCCCCATAACCAGTCATTTGGTAAGTTTTTTAGATTCCACCTTCATGACATCCCATACATCTATCCTTATCTTTCTATTACACTTAATGTTATTTTAGTTCTGACTCTCATTACCTCTCACCTACATTATTATAATAGTCCTGCATTGGTTTCCCTTCAATTTCTCTCCAATTCATCATTTACATAGCTTCCAAAATTACTTTTCTGAGGAACCATATCCTTCCCATGTCCAAATATCTTCAGTGACTCTCAATTACCTCGTGAATAAAATAAAAACTTCTTATTTAAGATCCTAAATGTATTATTCAGGGGGCAGCTAGGTGGCGTAGTGGATAAAGCACCGGCCCTGGATTCAGGAGGACCTGAGTTCAAATCCGGCCTTGGACACTTGACATTTACTAACTGTGTGACCCTGGGCAAGTCACTTAACCCCCATTGCCCTGAAAAAAATGTATTATTCTATTTCTTAGTCCTTATTTAAGGTACTTAGGGTTCTATAAATTTAGCCTCAACCTACTTCTCCACTTTTATTTCATATTATTCTCCCTCATATAATCAATCTATTTCAGTCAAACTGCATCCTATTAGATGTTCCACCAAATGAGACATGTCATCACTGACATCTATGTATTGCCACAAAATGTCTCCCAGTGCTTGGAATGTAATTTCTTCCTTAAAAATTCCTTATCTTCCATCAACGCTTGGCTTAGATGCTACCTTTTCTAAGTAGCTTTCCCTAATCCCACTGGCTGAAAGTGTTCTTTTCTTCATCAGCTATTCCTAGGATACTTTGTCTGGATTTTTCCTTTGCTCAGTCACTCCCTTCTTTGGGTTATAATTATCTGTGTTCGAGCTGTGGCCTCTCTGGTAGAATGTAAGTTCCTTGAGAGTAGAGACTGTCACTTTTATCACTTTTGAATTTATTCAGTTCTATGAAAACCTAGTTAATATTCTTTATATAGTTATGGTAGCTGTGATCCAGGCAATTGAGAAGCTAATATTCTTCTAATACGAAGGCAATATAGACAAATATAGACAACTGAGTGACATAATGGATAGAGCACTGGAGGACTAGAGTCAGGAAAACCTGAGTTCAAATTCAGCCTTAGACACTTACTGTGTAAGTCATTTAACCTCACTGTGCCTCCACACTTCATTTGTAAAATGATGATGGTAATAACACCTCTCTACCAGGGTTGTTGTGAGAAATAAATGAGGCAATATTTATAAAGTACTTTACAAATCTTGAAGCACTATGTAAATGCTAGCTATTATTATTAGAGTCGAAATAGATTGGGTAGAATAAATACTTAGAAGAAAAATAGTTCTTATGTATGTAACTAAGTAGAATATGTTAGGTACAGTAGAATCATAGGCTATGAATTGAGCCGGGAGGGTTCCTTGGAGGGATATGGAATGGCAAAGAAAAGGCAGAAGACAGAATGGTCTGTGAGTAATAAGTTTAGCTCAGAATCAGAAGAAGGAAAAAATTGGATTCTATGTGAGGATAGGAGTAGAACAGGAATCTGGATGGTGCTCTGCAGAGCAGAGTCGGAAGCTTCTGATTTGTAGTAGAATGTCCATTTGATAGTATTTTCAAATTAGGAAGTAAATTTCAGGTTAGAGAGGTAAAGCTTTGGAAGTAATCTGTATAAAGATAGTTAAAACCACAAGAGTGGATGATCTCTTTCGGAAGGATGGTATAAGGGCTCCTGGACAACATCCAAAATAAGGTCATAAGAAACTGGCAAAATAGAAAAATAGGAAAGGAACCCAGGAGAGGACAGTACTACAGAAAATTAAAACGAGCATGATTGTTCAGACGAGAATGATTGATATGCTCACTATATCATGAGAGGTGTGGGGACCAATTTTTAATTGGGGAATGTTAGCTAAACGGCTCGCCGCAATACTGGGGCAAGGAAGGAGACCAGCAGCCTCCCTCAAAACAGAACAGGATTTATTTTAACAAGGACGAACTTAAAAAAAAAACACACACACACACAAACAGGATCAGTAGGATCAAGGGAAAGGAAATAAAATGGGGAAAGGAAAATTATACAACCTGAAAAATACTACCACCCAGGAATCAGCTGAGAATATGCAGCAGAGCTCCTGTCGCCTTCCAGCTTCTAGCTAGAATGCTGAATTCTCCCTGTTCCCAGAAACCCCACACAGCCCCCAACCAATTGTCTGGCCGCTCTGACAGTCACAGGACTGCCTTCACTAGGCTTCCAATCATTATAATTTTGCCAGGCCCATGTAGGTGTCAGCGAGTGGTGATGACATGAGGTGCCAGCGCCATGGCAATGGCTACAACCAGTGGGTGGAGCACCGTGCGGTTTGTGGAGCCCCAGGCCAGTGCACACCGAGGCATAAAAACCTCAAATAACAATTAATTCTTTACAGAGGTCAAACAAAATGTTATTAGAGATGGGGCTCATAACATTTTTAGAAATCATGAAGTAGGGGTATTTTCCATTGGGAAGAAATTCCAGTGTGAGGAATTTCATTTTACTAAAACAAGGTTTATTCATAGAATAGTGATTGGTTCCACCATTTTACAGTGAAATTAAATAAAGTTCATGGAGTTTAGGATAATGTTCACAGTTCTTATAATATCAAAAAAGTATTTTTACATGGCATGGTATTTTGAACTCAAAAAAATGCAGACAGACCTTTATACGGTAGTAACTCTTGACACTTGATTCTCTTAATAATGCCATTGAAATTTTGTCTTCTTTGGGATGTCTGTTGTCACAGCAGTGCTGGACAAATGATCTGTTTGTTCTGCTACAGCTGCTGTCTGTCTTCATCTGGCTCCTAGACTCTGGCTGCTGCCCATTTCTAAATTTGGAACCCTTTTAGGAATCTTCTACTCTGAGACCTCACTGATATGGCAGAGAGAATGAGGCAGGATATTAGTACCTGAACAAATTAAATTATTTAAAAGAAAAAAATTGTTTGAAGCCTTGACATTTTAATACCTGCTTTTTCTTTTCAATTTTTATAGCGTCGTCTTGGAGATGCAGCCAAGAAAGCCATCAGCAAATTGACAACAAGAACAGTAAAGAAGGGTGATAAGGTATGATAATGAAGGAATGTAACAATATCAAATAGTAAATGAAGTTCATTTTTGTTTTGGTGTGCAAAAATACTTCTGTTATGGTTTTAGTTTGATTTATTATAATTTTTAAAGATACAGTATATCTGGGGCGGCTAGGTAGCGCAGTGGATAAAGCACCGGCCCTGGATTCAGGAGTACCTGAGTTCAAATCCAGCCTCAGACACTTGACACTTACTAGCTGTGTGACCCTGGGCAAGTCACTTAACCCCTATTGCCCCGCAAAAAAAAAAAAAAGATACAGTATATCCTTTCAAACAAATTTCCCTTTCAAGTCTTGGCTACATTGTATCATTCTGAAAACTTTTCATAAAAGTCTCTAGCTCTCCCAAAGGATAAATTCTCTTGCCATTTTGTTGTTTTTCAGTCGTTTTCAGTCATGTCTAACTCTTCGTAACCCCATCCGGGTTTTTCTTGATTAAAGATATTGGAGTGATTTGCCACTTCCTTCTCCAGCTCATTTTATAGATGAGGATACTGAGACAAAGAGGGTTAAGTGACTTGACCGGGGTCACACAGCTGATAATTGTCTGACACCAGATTTGAACTCACAAAGATGAGTCTTCCTGACTCCAGGCCCAGCACTCCATCCACTGTACCACCTGGCTGCCATTAATACCACTGAAATGACCTTAGCCTGCTCTGATTCCTTTTTTCCCAAGTATAGTTAGCTTTCCTTCTGCTAACGTTTGATGTTCTTTTAAAAATTATTATAATGGTAGGATTGTTAGGCAGATGGGACAACTTAATTCTCTTCCTGCCTACCTCAAACCATGTCAGAGCTTATGTTATGATCTTTTCCCCTGCTACCATTGAAAGGAGGGAACTGCTTAGACATTCTTCAAGTATGGGCTAGGTAGTAGAGTAGAAAGGTTGGAGTTCCTTACAGGTTCACTTATGTAAACCAAGTTCTTGGTTTGCTCACTTAAACCCAGAGAGGTAAATAGACAATTGAAGCCCTACAGAGCTCTTCACTCTTCCAGATAGCATATAAAGTTAGGAAACTTCAAAGAACAATATCAAAGTTATATTTGCAAAGGCTAAATTCCAATACCAAAAAAATATTCAGGAGCAGCTAGGTGGCACAGTGGATAGAGCACCAGCCCTGGAGTCAGGAGGACCTGAGTTCAAATCCCACTCAGACACTTGACTCTTACTAGCTGTGTGACCCTGGGCAAGTCACTTAACCACAATTGCCTCACCAAAAAAACCAAAACAAAACTGCAGAAACTACCCATAATCCTTTAAGTGTACCACAGGAATACATTAACTTCCAATCCCCCAGGTGACAGCTAGGTGGCACAGTGGATAAAGCACTGGCCCTGGATTCAGGAGGACCCGAGTTCAAATTTCACCTCAGACACTTGACACTTAATAGCTGTGTGACCCAGGGCAAGTCACTTAACCTTCATTGCCCTGCAAAAACAAAAATAACAACAGCTTCCAAACTCCTAAAAACTGTTGACTCAGTATATTCACTATTAACAAAAACCATTCCTTTATTGATATGAGAAATCAAATATATCTAACTTGATCACAGATTTAGACCTGAAAGGGGTCATCTAGTCCAACCCCCTAATCACAGAGATGAGGACCTGAGACCCAGAGAGAATAATTGGCTTTCTCAGTGGTCAAACAGCAAGTGGCAGAGACAGAATTCAAACAGTCAAATCATCTGATTCTCAGATACAGCACTCTTTTTTTCTGTATCATGCTGTATTCCAGAAGTCTAGAAGGGGTGGAAGGTCAAAGAGTTTCTAGGAATAGAAATGAGAGGGTGAGTTTACGTCCTAGGGCAGAAGACTGAGAATTTTGGGGAGCTGGCAAGGGGGTGTGCGAGGGGACAGAAAGCAAGAAGGCCCTGGATACAATGAAGCATTTCATTGTGAAAGCATATTTTTATAGATAATGACTTTGTAAAGAATAAGATAGTCCCAGGGCAGCTAGGTGGCGCAGTGGATAGAGCACCAGCCCTGGATTCAGGAGGACCTGAGTTCAAATCCAGCCTCAGACACTTAACACTTACCAGCTGTGTGACCGTGGGCAAGTCACTTAACCCCAATTGCCTCACTAGAAAAAAAAATTTTAAAAAAAGAATAAGATAGTCCCACAAGATGACTGCATCTTGATGCTCTTCTGCAATAGGCCGGTCCCAAAGAGCAACAGTATATGCAAGTATCCATTTTCTTTCTTTTTTCTTTCTTTTTTTTGTTTTTGTTTTGTTTTGTTTTGTTTTTTTGTGGAGCAATGAGGGTTAAGTGACTTACCCAGGGTCACACAGCTAGTATCAAGTGTCTGAGGCTGGATTTGAACTCAGGTCCTTCTGAATCCAGGGCCAGTGCTTTATCCACTGCACCCCCCAGCTGCCCCCAAGTATCCATTTTCTCCATAAATCTTTAAAATAGAAAAATTCATTATCACAGAGTGATTTCCATGAGGCAACCTGGTTCAAAATCAGAAAAGGGTCTTTTTCTTTGGAATTTAAGTTAGAAAATTCAGTTCAGTGATCTTTTAGCCTAAATATATACCTATCATCTGGTAAGGTATGCTATGTAAGGAACATCAAAACTTATTACCTGTAACAATTGGAATGACGCCACCTGCTGGAGACTTACTGTAGCAAATCTCCGCCATGAGGAGAAGGCATCTGAGGGCAAGACATATGGCTCTTTGGCATCAGGAAGTGACATTTGCTGGTGGGAGGAAGAGGGGGCAAGGCTGGTGCTCTCGCTCTCTTTCGCCAGGACTCTTGTGGAGAGTGGAGCAGAACTGTAGCTCTCCGAGATAGATAGAGGAATCTAGGCCTTTCTCTCTCTCTTTACCAAATTCTTATTCTCCTTAATAAATGCTTAAAAGTCTAACTCTTGCTAAAGCTTATAATTTATTTGCGACCACTCATTAGATATTTTAGACAGTATAGCTAGAATTTTAGCCCCTTTACATACCCTAGATAGGGGGGATATAATCTTCATAACATCTAATATTACATAGTGCTTTAATGACAGAATTTTACATGTATAATCATTTACCCTTGCAACAGTCCTATGAAGGAAGTAATAAACAAATCATCTATTATACTACTCTCCAGATTCTACAGATGCGGCAACTGAGGCTCAGCAAAGTTAAATGACTTGGCCATAGTTACAGAACAGTCAGCATGAGAGGTGGGATTTAAACCCTGATGGTCTTGACTCCAGACTCAATACTATCCATTATGCACTTAATATGATGAAAAATGTGCTCATTGTTTTATAGTCATTATACATAAAAAAACTAGTGGTCCATTTTAAGGTAGTATATAAACAAACATGTATATGTCACATATACGGATGCATGCACACACACATACATACTGTGGGGATTCAGTATAAAAAGATATAATGGAAACCTTCCTGAAAGAAGAGGTCTTGAGTTATAGATTATAGTCTGATAATTATTTTAGCTTGTTAACCTAAAGTTTAAAATATACCACTAATTTCTATTTTAATTTTAATTAAACTTTGACTATTTTAATTTTTCCTTCTAAAAAAGCTACTTGTATTTCTCTGTAGTTTGGCTTAATGTATTTGAAGTACAAATATACTACATATGAAAAAAGAAATACTTTGAAATATAAAAATACTTATCCTGTACAGTTAGTGCTGTGATATGTTATTCCTTTTACTTCCTTTTCCTCTACTAGAAATGTTCTTTTTTTTTAATTAATAAAGTATTTTATTTTTTTTTCATTACATGTAAAGATAGTTCTCAACTTTTGTTTATACAAGCTTTACAATTTCAGATTTTTCTCCCTCCCCCCTCCCCTAGACAGCAGGTAATCTGATATAGGTTATATATATATAGAGAGAGAGACATAATAACATTAAACATATTTCTGCATTAGTCATGTTATAAGAGAAAAAAATCAGAGCAATGATGAAAAACCTCAAAATAGAAAAAAAACAACAGCATCAAAAACAAAAGAAATAGTATGGTTCATTCAGCATCTATACTCCTCAAGTCTTTTTTTTCTTTTTCTTGGATTTGGAGATCCTCTTCCATCACAAGTTCCCTGGAACTCTTTTGTGCCATTGCATTGGTGAGAAGAATATAGTCCATCACAGTAGATCAACACTCAATGTTGATGATACTGTGTACAATGCTCTTCTGGTTCTGCTCATCTCACTCATCATCAGCTCACGCAAGACCCTCCAGGTTTCTCTGAACTCCTCCTGCTCATCATTTCTTACAGCACAATAGTATTCCATTGTATTCATATACCACAACTTGTCCAGCCATTCCCCAATTGATGGGTACCCCCTCAACTTCCAATTCCTTGCCACCATGTAAAGAGCATACTAGCAATGTTCTTAATGTTAATTTGTACCAAAATTCTTAAGTAAATTGCAGATTTGCCTTGTTACAGAATGTATGTGTGTCTGTCTGAAAACTCTTGAGACATTGAAATATATAAGCAAATTTATCATTTTTATTCTTCATTTTGTATTGTATATTTGGATGTATTCCAAATATTTCTTCATATTAAATTAAGAATTCAGAATTTAATTGAAATAAAAACTTGTCTTAAGAAATAAAACTTGTCATAATAACTTGTCATAGCTTCTATGAGTGAAAGGTAATAAGAAAATAGCATTCTAATTTATCTGGAGTCTTTGTATCCCCAATACCCAGTGCCTGTCAAATAATAGACATTTAATAAATCCCTTTATTAAATTGAATAATTCAGACCGAGTTGCTTATCTAAATTTGAAATAAATATTTTCTAAAGGGACACTATACACAAACTTGAGAAATCTCTTATCTTAGTAGGGAAAACTATTTCCAGATATTCAAAAGGTATCCATTATGTGTTCATTCTCATCCATTCGTTAAAGCATGTTGTCCCCCAGTAATTTCCCATTGCTTTCACTTTACTATGTGAAATTGAAAGTTTAAAAAAAACCCTTCATTTCTTGCAAATCATATCCTGTAATTCAGATTAATTCAGACTGTATTCCCCTCTAATTCAAATTAAAACATTTCATTACTTCTGATTTTGGCTCTGGCACTTTCTCCCTCTGTGACTTTGGGCAAGTCCCTTCACTCCTCTCAGTCTCAGTTTTCATACTTCAATAAACTCTGAACCGAACAATCAATCCTCAAGGACTACCTCAATAGGGCTCAACAGGAAAGCAGCATATAGTATATTGAAATACACAGTGACTCTTGAGTGTAAGTTTTGCCTCAGAAACTTATTACCTTTGTGACCTTGGACAAGCCACTTCACCCCTCTGGTCCTGAGTTTCCTCATCTTTAAAGAAATTCTGCAAATGAAACAATTCTGAAGTTCACCTCACACATATCTGATTGGCAAAAATGATAAACATAGGGGAATGTCTGAACAAGTTGTGGTATATGATTGTGATGGAATCCTATTGTGCTATAAAAAATGATAAGCAAGATGCTCTTAGAAAAACCTGAACTTACATCAACTAATGCAAAGTGAATTGAGCAAAACCAGGTAAACAGCATACAGATTAATGGCCATATTGTATGATGATCAGCTATGAATGACTTGGTTATTCTCAGCAATACAGTGATCTAAAACAGTTCCAAAGGACTCAGAATGAAAAATGCCATCCATCTCCAGAGAAAGAACTGCTGGTATATTAATGCAAATTGAGGCATACTTTTTTTTGTTTTATTGTTCTTGGGGGGTGGGTTGGTCTTTGTTTTCTTTTGGAACATGGCTAATATGGAAATGTTTTGCATGACTATACATTTATTATCTATATCAAATTACTTACCTTCTCAAGGAATGAGGAGCAGATGAGGAGAGGGAGAGAATTTGAAACTCAAATTTTTTTAGAAAACGCTAAAAAATTATGTTTCTATGTAATTGAGAAAAATAAAATTGAATTGAAAAGGAGGCAGCTAGGTGGCACAGTGGATAAAGCACCGGCCCTGGATTCAGGAGGACCTGAATTCAAATCTGGCCTCAGACACTTGGCACTTACTAGTTGTGTGACCTTGGGCAAGTCACTTAACCCTCATTGCCCCACCAAAACAAAAATTAAATTGAAAAGAGAAAATCATAAACATTGGAGAGGCTGCGGATAAACATATACACTGATGCACTTTTGATCAAGCTGTGATTTGTTCCATTTATTCTGGAACTATGCCCCAAAGTCACTTGCATACCTTTTGACCCAACTATACTACTACTAGGTCTATACCACCAAAATATAAAAGAAATAGGAAATGGACCCATGTGTACAAATTTCATGTCAGATCTTTTTATGTCGCAAAAACCAAGGGAGTGCCCACCTACCGGAAAATAAACAAATTATAGCATATGAACATAACAGAGAATATTGTTGTCCTATAAGAAATGAGTAATGGACAATTTCAGAGGAAATTGAGAATATCAGTATGAACAAAGGCAGAGTGAAGTGAGCAGAAATAAGAGAACAATTTATACGATGACAAAACTTTGAAAGCCTTTAGAATTCTGATCAGTGCCATGATAAACTGCAATTCCAGAGATCTGTGTTACCTAGCTCTTGACAGTGAGGTTATAGATTCAAGATATAGAATGAAACATGTTTTTGGACATGGCCAATGCAGGAATTTGTTTTACTTAACCTTGTAGATTCCTTACAAGGGTTTGATTTTGTTTTTCCATTAAAAGGGTGGGAGAAAAGGAAGGAAAAATAAATAAATGCCTTGTTATTTGAAAAAAAATTAATAAAATTAAAGGATTGGGTTCAAGGGTTTAAGAAATCTCTTCCAACTCTAAATCTATAAACCTGTTTCTATAATTTTAAGTATTATATTAAAATGATTACACTTTGTATCTGCCTCTCTCTGGAAAACATTCTCTGACTAAATATGTCATATTCAAATTGAACAAGAATTTATTAAGTGCCTACTATGTACAGTTTCAGAGGTAGCTCAATCAGCTGTGATCTCCCCTCTTCACACCATAACCTGAAGTTCAGTTCTGGGTGCTACATTTTAGGCATCACATTGATAAAATGGAGCAGATCAAGAAGAAAGTAAACCAAGATTTTGAAAAGACCAGAGAATATATCAAATGCTAGCGCATCATATTTGTTGAAAGATCTAAGGATGTTTATCCTGAAAAAGAAAATTCCGAGGAAGGACATTAATAAATAGGGGTGAGGAGCATTTATTAAACACTTTATGTGAGGTACTGTGCCAAGTGCTGGGAATACATATACAAAACAGTTCCTGCCTTCAAGGAGTTTATATTTTTTAATTCTTTATTTTCAGATCCAAACTCTCTCCCTCCCTTCACCCAATGGGCAAAAAATACACTATAATACATATGAAGTCATGTAAAACATATTTCCAATTAGCCATGCCACCATAAATAAATAAATGGATGAATAGTGCAGGAAAAATTGGGTGAAAAATGTGCTTCAATTTGCACTCAGAGTTCATTACTTCTCTTTTGGGAGGTGGATAGCATTTTTCATCAAGAGTCCTTTGAGGGGCGGCTAGGTGGCGCAGTGGATAAAGCACTGGCCCTGGAGTCAGGAGTACCTGAGTTCAAATCCGGCCTCAGACACTTGACACTTACTAGCTGTGTGACCCTGGGCAAGTCACTTAACCCCAATTGCCTCACTTAAAAAAAAAACAAAAAAAAACAAAAAAAAAGAGTCCTTTGAAATGGTCATGGATTATTGTATTGATCAGTGTAGCTACATCTTTCTCAGTTGATCACAATATTGCTACTACTACATACAGTATTCTAGGAGTTTATATTCTAATAGGGAGAGACAACACATAAAAGAGAGTGTGAAGGCCAAGTAAAAGAGTTTGGGAATGAGAAGTCACAGAAATGGTGAGTTGATCCATAAGCTAGCTGATTGACACACCCTTTCCAGAATCGGTGGCTTTACTGATTTGATAACCAGTGCAAAAGATAGAAATGGGGGTAGAGAGTGTCTCTTTCAACTCTGAGACGCTGTGATCTTTCACCAACAGTATTTCTTTCCATCTGTCTCTCCACAAATATGTGCCATCTTTTACTACTCCCCAAGGCAATCATGTCTGACAGAACAAGAACCCATGCTAGATGGGTGATTAGAACAGACAGATTTGTGGCCAGTCAGCCAGGCTGCATTTTATGAGAAATAGTCAGGTACTTCCCGCCTCTTTTCTTGGTCACATCCCAGGCATGAGGTGAGGAAGATTTAAAGTTACAGTGGTGTTGGGAGGAATCAATAGAAAGGAATGGATTCAAGAGATGCTGGCTAGAGAAGGGAAAGCATTGACAGGCTTGGTGATTGGTTGAGTGGCTGAAAAGAGACAAGGAGAAAAGAGGTATCAAACGTTATTTCAAAACTGGTTGACCAAGAGAATCATAAAACCAATAATAAAAACAGAAATTTCAGTTGGAAAAAATAATTTGTGAGAAAGAGTTAATGGTCTAGTGTTCAGTTTTAGATAAGTAGTTTGAAATGCTGGTAGGAAATCCAAGTGAATGTGTCTGGTAAGCAGTCGTAAATATTAATTTGGGAATGTGGTCAGGACTGGAGATGTATACTTGAGAGTTATCCACAGAAAAATAACAGTTGAAGCCACATAAACAGGAGAGAGAGAGAGATAAGTAATCCTAGGTCAGGACTTTGGAAAATACCTATGTCTATGGGGCGGAAATGGGAGGAGGTACTGGTGTAGTAAATAGAGCAAAAAGCAGTCAGGAAGTTAGAACCACCAAGAAAGTGCAGCCAAAAGCAGGAGTTAGTAAAATAGTAAATAGTATCAGCTTCTGCAGTGGTGTCATTGAAGGGGAAGACTGAAATTCATTAGATTTGATACTAATATGCTATTAGTGATATATAGAGAGCAATTTCATTCCTACGATGGAAGCAGAAGCCAGACAACAAGGGTTAAAGGAGTTGAGGTTGTTTAAGGAAGTAGAGGCAATAAATGTAGAAAATTTTATAGAAAAAAATGATGGTGAAGGAATGGTGGTTGTGATTTTAACCTTTTTTGTAACATCTTTTTTCATAACCAACTTGCATATTTTATATCCACTCGAAAATCTTAAGTCTGATAATAACGGTGTCTTCTTTCATTGCTATGTAATTTCAGCACCTTACTTCTTGCTTTTGTGCCATTTGTTTCAGGAAACAGACCCAGACTTTGATCATTGTGCTGTGTGCATAGAGAGCTACAAGCAAAATGATATTGTCCGAATTCTGCCCTGCAAGTAAGCCCTTGTTTGACCTGTTTGTTATAGAAATCAATTTTGTTTTTAAATTGAGATTATTTTGAGATCATAGACTATGAAATGTTAAAGTTGGAATGGATCTTCAACACCATTTATTTTATTTATTTATTCATTTATTCATTTATTTATTTATTTTTGTGGGGCAGTTAGGGTTAAGTGACTTGCCCAGGGTCACACAGCTAGAACACCATTTATTTAGTCCAACCCCCAACCCCTTTTTACAGATGGATCCTAGAGAGGTGAAATGATTTGCCCAGGATCTTAGTGGCAATGCCTAGATTCAATTTTCTGTTTTCATTTTGAAAAATTCTTTTTAGAATGGATACCATGTTTCACTTTTAAGGATCTAATTGATGCACTCATACAAAAAAGTTTAAGTGCCTACTGTGATATTTAAGGAAGACAATGTAGTGCAATGCCTTGAGCAAGTCACTTAACTCTCTGGGCCTCTACTTCCTCATCTATAGGATGAAGGGGGTGAAGCTAGAAGAGTTCCAAGGTAATTTACAGTTCTAAATCTATGATCCTATGCTCAGAATGCTTGTAAACTGAATTCAAAGTTTATATAAAACCAAATCTATTTTCCTTAAGGAGCTTTACATAACAAAATCTTATCTTATTTTATTATTAAATTATACATGCCTAAGAAGTGTACAAAATTTTGGGAGATCATAACTGAAAAATTACTTTCAGCTGAGATCAGAGGTTTCCACAGAGAATGTGATGTGGAACTAGGTCTCGAAAGATAGGTAATGTGGCCACAAGTAGAAATGAGAACATTCCAGGTTTAGGAGACATCAAGGGGAAAAATGGAGAAGTGGAGAAATATGGGACAGGTTTGAAGGTTGGTAAATGTTATAGCTTGGTCCAGAGCATGAAGTGTTTTTGATTAAGAAAATGCTTTGTAAATCTTAAAGTGCTATATAAATTAGTCTTTTTAAAAAAGAGGATTAATGTGACATAAACCATACTATAAGAGGATAGGTTGAAGTAACTATAGATGTTTATCTTAGAGAAGAAAAGACTTAGAAGGACATGAAAGCTATCCTCAGGTGTTTGAAAGGATGTCATATGAAAATGAAATTAGAATCATTCTACCTGGCCCTAAAGGATGAACTTTTAGTGCTATTTACAGTATCTAAATGTTAGGGGGGGAAATTAAAAGGGCATCTAATCCAAGCCATTCCTGATCAAGAATTACTTCTACAACATTCCCAACAATTCATCATCTAACCTCTGCTTGAAAACTTCTGGTGAGAGAGGATTTCTTTCCTAAGTCAGCCCATTTTACTTTTGGATAGTTCTAATTGTTAGAGGCAGCTAGGTGCAGTTGATAGAGCATTAACCCTGAAATTGGGAGGACCTGAGTTCAGATCTCACCTCAGATGCTTACTAGCTATGTGTGACCCTGGACAAGTCACTTAACCCCAATTGCCTTAAACATCCGGGCCATCTTCAGTCATCCTGATATATATCTTGCCACTGGACCCAGATGGCTCTGAAGGAGAGAGTGAGGCTGGTGACTTTGCACAGCCCTCCCTCACTTAAGTCCAATTCACTTCAAGTCATAACACCACGACAAACAACAGTTCTAATTTTTAGGATACTTTTCTTTACATGAAGTCTAAAGTTCTCTCTTTTTAAACTCTCACCCATTATTCATAGTTCTTCCTCCTCCTGGGGTCAAGAACAAGTATAATCCCTATTTCATATGACAATCCTTCAGATATTTGAGGATAGCTATTATGTCTTCCCAAATCATCTCCTTTCCAGCCTGAATATCCCTAGTTCCTTCAGCCAATCCTCTTATAACATTTCCGGTCATCTCAAATCGCCTGGACCAAACATATTACTCCAGACATGACCTGACCAGGACAGAGCTTAATGAAACGATATCCCTTGATTCTATTTCTCTGGATATACTCTCGTATGGCATTAGCTTCTTTGGCTGCCATGTCATATAAATGACTCAGTAGAGTTTATGATCCACTAAAAAGATCAATTTCACAGGAACTATTTGTTATCTAACTATATCTCTCTCACCTAACACTCATGACATTGATTTTTTTAACCCAAATATAGAACTTTACATTTATCCTAACTAAATATCATTTTATTTGCTATAACCTAACATTCTAACTTGTTGAAATCCTTTTGGATCCTGATTCTGTCATCCAGTCTATTGGCTCCCCCTCCCATCTTTGTGTTATCTATTTGACGTGTGCCTTTGTGGCTTCATCCAAGTAATTAACTAAAATGTTGAATGGTACAAGGCCAAGGATAGATCTTTGAGTCACACCATTAGTAACCTCTTTCTGATTAGATATTAGCCTATTATGACCACTTTTTAAAAATTAAAAATCCACTTTCTCTTTATCTCACTTCCCTCCCCCATTGATAAAGAAAAACAAAAAAACACTTGTAATAAATATATGTAATAATCATTACTCTTTTATTCAATATCAAAATCTACCCAACTCTACTATCTAATACCAAAAACAACAGAAAACAAATGAAGGCAAAATAATTTAAGAACCATTGGACAGGGCAGCTAGGTGGTGCAGTGGATGAAGCACCGGCCCTGGATTCAGGAGGACCCGAGTTCAAATCCAGCCTCAGACACCTGACACTTACTAGCTGTGTGACCTTGGGCAAGTCACTTAACCCTCATTGCCCCACAAAAAAAAAAAAGAAGAAGAAGAAGAACCATTGGACATCCCTGTAGCTGAGATTTCAGAGAGAGAGAGAGAGAGAGAGAGAGAGAAAGAACACACTCTCTCCCTCTTCCTAGCTCAGCACTCATTGAGGCGGTGCCATGTCCAGCTCCAGCACCAAGATCATGAAGCCCAATGGCAAGAAGCCAGACGAGTTCGAGTCTGGTATTTCATGGCTCTCCTAGAGTTGGAGATGAACTCTGACTTAAAGGCTCAATTAAGAAAGCTGAATATCACAGCAACTAGGAAATTGAAGTTGGTGGTGGCAGAAAAGCTATCATCATTTTTGTTCCAGTTCCTCAGCTAAAATCTTTTCAGAAGATCCAAGTACAACTAGTTTGTGAATTGGAGAAAACCTTCAGTGGCAAACATGTGGTCTTTATTGCTCAGAGGAGAATTCTTCATAAGCCAACAAGAAAAAGCCATACAAAAAATAAGTAAAAGCGTCCCAGGAGCCGTACTCTGACTGCTGTGCATGATGCAGTCCTTGAAGACCTTGTCTTTCCAGGTGAAATTGTTGGCAAGAGAATCCATGTGAAACTAGATGGCAGCAGGTTCATAAAGGTCCATTTGGATAAAACACAGCAGAACAGTGTAGAGCATAGATAGAAACATTTTCTGGTGTTTATAAGAAGCTGACGGGCAAAGATGTTAATTTCGAATTCTCAGAGTTCCAGCTGTAAATGCAGAAATGATTAAATAAAATCCGTTGTTCATTTAAAAAAAAGAACCATTGGACACCTTAAAAACCGTGATTCTTTTTTAGAGCCTAGATATATTTCATGAAATGAGAAATCATAAGTATTCAGAATGGCAAAGTGAAAAATAGAAAGATTCCACCAATAACCTTCTGAAAGGAACCCCAAAAGAATAAAACCTAGCTAAAATCTAGGACTTCCACATCAAATTAAAAATATTGTAATCATGCAGAAAGAACCAGTTCAGGTACCAAGTAGCTGCAATCAGGATCACATAATACCTGGCAATTTCTACTCTAAATAAGAAGAGATCTTGAAATACAATATTTCCAAAAGGCAAGAGAGGCTTACAATCAAGAATAACTTACTTTGCAAAGCTGAGTATAATTCTACAAGGAAAAATGTACCATTAATGGAATAGAAGACTAACAAGAATTCCTGATGAATAGATCAGAGCTGAGGAGGAACAGTGAATTATAAATATAAGAGTCAAGAGAAACCCCAAAAAGTCAATTTAATTAAGTGATTGGAAGGATACAGTGTAGTGCCAGCATTCTCATGGGGGAGAATTGTGTCCCTTCAGAACCTGAATATCTTCAAAGGTTATTGATAAAATCAAATAAGAAAAATAGAGGTTTTAGGGTTGGATCAATTCTTGCCCTGAGGGCTTGTGGGAGAGAACAAGTAAAGAGGAATATGGGAGTATAAGAAGGAGGGGGGGAAAAGGGAGGAAAAACTTATTATTTCTCAGAATTGGAGGGAGGGAGGGAGGGTGGAGGGAAGAAGGAGGAGCAGGAGGAATAAGGGGAGTAAGCATGAAATGAACCTCACATCTGAAATAGTCTTTTATCTGAAACAGGCAATGGAGAATTGATCATTCACACTCATGAATAGTTTGGTATGGAAATACATCAAATTCAGTGGGGAAACAAAAGGAATGGGAAAGGAGAAAAGTGAGGAAGAATAATATTGGGGAAAGAATAGTCACAAGCAAAACAAACTTCCTGATTTTGAAGGAGAGCGATTAAAAGGAGTAAAAAAGAAAAAAATTACAAAGAACTACAGTATAAAGGGGTATCTCAGCTTCCTCTACAATTAGGGAATGCCTAAACAAATTGGTGGTATATGAATGTAATGGTATATTAGTGTGCTGTTTGAAGTGATAAAAGAAACTGTTTCAGGGAATCCTAAATAGTGTAAACAGATGCAGAGGAAAGTGAGCAAAACCAGAAGAACAATTTATAAAATAACAGCAACATTGTATAGGAAAACAATACAGTGATCAGCAATATTTGCAGAAGCTCTTATGATGACACATATTTCCCACTTCCTGACAGATGATGGACACAAGGTGCAGAAAAAGATGTTCATTTTTAGACACGGCCACTGTGTGGATGCATTTTTTTTTTTACTGTGCTTATTTGTTATGAGGGCTTTTTCTCCTTCTTTGTCTTATGTTTTAAGGGTAGGATAGGGCCAGGGAAGAGAGGTTAGCAGTAGTGATTCCAGGAAAAAAACACCACATTTTTTCAATGCACAAAAGACAACAAAAGAATGTTCAAGGAGAAATGACAGACTACTTGTCTGTTTTGAAATTAATGTATAGAATATATTTTGTATGTATTTTTTGCTTGTTTTTTGGTGAGGCAATTGGGGTTAAGTGACTTGCCCAGGGTCACACAGCTAGTAAGTGTTAAGTGTCTGAGGCCAGATTTGAACTTACCACCAAGCTGCCCCATTAT
Organism: Dromiciops gliroides; assembly: GCF_019393635.1. Lineage (NCBI taxonomy): Eukaryota > Metazoa > Chordata > Mammalia > Microbiotheria > Microbiotheriidae > Dromiciops > Dromiciops gliroides. Next base: position 357,765,140 of record NC_057862.1, read on the forward strand.
ATGTATTTTAAAAAACAAACTATATGAAGAGGAGAGTCACGATTTCATATCAAATTCTCTTTTTGTCTGTTTTGCATATGGAAATGTCCTTTTTTGGTGTTTAAGTTCAGAATAAAAAAATTCTAATTATCTCAAGATTATAAATGAAAAAGCATCAAGCATTTAGTGTATACAGAGTATTTTTGCTAAGCTCTGGCAACACAAATAGAAAAGCAAAGTGGTTCCTCATTTCTTGGAGCTCATATTCCAATTGGAAAAGACAACACATGTAGGATGTTTTAGCTACAAGTTAGCCCCAGTGGTCCTTGGGGTGCAACAGTAAAGTGTATTACAATATCTCTTCTGTAATGTTATGTCCACTAATAGAGCTCTCAGTTTCTGATGTTGAATCATTTGTCAGTGGCAAGAACTTTGGTGTTGAGAACTTGCTTTTCTTACTCTTAAGTAGCTGTGGCTATTAAGGAAATGGGAGATACAACACCTGCAGAGGAAGTTATCAGGTTGCATCTTCAAAAGAGTTGCTTCCCTTGACTAGAGCTTCAGGGTTCAAACTAGAAGCAGAGCTAGCAGTATGTGTGGTGCTACAGTTCCTAGGGCACTTGGACTCACTTTCAGTGGTTAGTGGTATTGAGAGCCCAGAGGTTGAACCCTTTCTCCACAAGGTTTGTTCCCCTTGATAATACCTACAAGAGGGGGGCAACTAGGTGGCACAGTGGATAAAAGCGCCAGCCCTGGATTCAGGAGGACCTGAGTTCAAATCCAGCCTCGGACACTTGACACTGGGCAAGTGTGTGACTCTGGGCAAGTCACTTAACCCTCATTGCCCCACCCAAAAAAAAAAAAATACCTACGAGAGCCAAATTGGAAACGGGGTCCTTGGTTTATTGGGCATTACAATTGGAGGGGCTGTTAAACTCAGGGTCTTAGGATGTCTACCTACACCATTGTCTGAGGTGAAGTGATGATCAAGGTGGTTTGACTTGCCTGGCACATAGCACCTCCTGTCTCTCCCTCAGAATTCCTTGCACTTCATTAAGGCTGGCTTCTCTGTCCCAAAAGTGGCAGTGAGTCAGTAGTTGATACTGGTGGATGGTGACCCATTCTCCCCTTGATGATGTCTGCTGGGGCTGGGCTTAATATAGTGACAGTAGTTTGGCAGGCTCTCTTACCCCCTAGGAATTTAGACTTGGTGTCTTGAGCTATATCCACCAAAGACTGAGGGAAGGTAGATAGTGGTAGCTGTGGTTTGAACTTTTGAAACACATGCCAGCTGCTTCCTGTCTCTCACCTATGGTGACTTGCTGCTTCATCTAGGCTAGTGGCCTGTCCCATCAGTTTTAGTCAACAGCTGATTCCTGTAATGGTGGAGAATGTGGGCCCCTTCTCTAAAAGGGTTTTATCATTGTTTTGAGCTTTGTTTCCCCTTTACTGAACCAAATGTAGAAGATAAAGAAGACTGATAAGACTTTGTTCTGACCCCAAGACATTCCCTGAGTAAATACCTAATATTACTCTTCTTGAGACTTGCCTTTTTCTCCAAAAAGGAACAAAAAAGTTAGCTGTATAATTAATGATTTGAATTCTGGTTAGTAATGTTTAATTCTATATGATTGCTATAATAAGATTCTTTTTTATTTAACAGGCATGTTTTTCACAAATCCTGTGTGGACCCCTGGCTTAGTGAACATTGTACTTGTCCAATGTGCAAATTGAACATTTTGAAGGCTTTGGGAATTATGGTATGTTTCTTAATGGATTCCTTATCCAGATTCTTTTCTATATTTAACATAATAATTTATATTTGTATAGTACTTTTAAAGTGCTCCACATACATTAACTCAGTTTGACTACAGTAGTTATGATGCTTTTAGGAAGAAAGATAAACAGCATACCAGGAAACTCCAGAGTTATTTGGTAAAAATCATTTAATATCTCTTAAGGTTTTTTAAAGTCTTGATCCATCAAATAGTGAAAAATAGCATGTTTATCACATAACTGCATAATTAGATTTGTATAACACTTTTCTCCAAATAGCTTAAAGCTCTAGTTAAACTCATGATACTCACAGAAAAGCATTAACAGCTATTGTGTCACTTTGAAGAGGAGAAGGGCAGGAATGTCTGAAATTTCAAATGGGCAAATGTGACTTTCTTAAATCTGACGCCAAGAAAAAAGTAAAACTGGAACAGAGATACAAGTTTTGGTGAGTGTTTTCCAAAGAATGGGTGATAAACAAGATGAAATTAAAGTAAGAAGGTATCACTTGAGATTCGATGGAATGAAATCTATGACTGGAACACTTCATTCAAAAGAAACCAGATAAAGTGGGGGTAAGGGTATAGCATTGTATGTTAAGAAGATGTACTCATGTAAGAAAATGTAGAAACCAAAGCAGAAGCCTTGTGGGAACAGGAGAAAGTCTTTGTGTAAATATCAATAAAAAACAGAACCAGAAGTGCTGTTGTCTCAGAGTTTACTGTAGACCAGAGATGTCAAACTCAGCCCATAGGGATCCATTTTGATTTGAGTTTGACATCACTGCTATAGACCACTTGGATAGAAAAAGAAAATAAATAAAGTTGAGAAACATCACAAACCTAGCACAGAAGCATAATAGAATAATGGTAGGGGACTTAAATTACCTAGGCATCTGTTCAAGCTATCTCTACAAAAATCATTGCAGCCTGACTTGACTTCATGATAATTTCATCCTTCAAAAGTCAGAGTAAACAAGAAGGGGAGCTTTTACTCAAGATAAACTGGCTACTGGTATAGAAATGATGGGAGCCATAAAAGCAAGTAACCACTCCACCCTAGAATTTGTGAAAGAGGAGAGGAAAGCCAAGAATAGTCTAATATATAACCTAGATTTGGAGAGAGAAGATTTTAACGGGTTCACAGAGGGGATAAGTGGAATCCTGTTAACTAAAATTCTATAAGAGAAGCCAGTCCAAGAGAGATAGAAAGCTTTCAACAATGAAATTCTGAAGACAAGAAGAAAAACAATTCTGATAAGAACAGAAAGGGGGAATTGTCTCAGAAACCAATGTGGATGCACAGGGAACTCATCAACAATTTACAGTGGTATACAAATTACTTGTCACAAGCAATAATTTTGATATGTTTTCATTTTGTGAAAGCAGTGGTCATGCATGTTTGCTTCTACTGACACCAGGTTGTCACAGGACAGTTGTCCTTGACCAAATGAAACAAGATTGAGCTGATTTCCCTACTTTTAGTTAGCTATCATTTGAGTCCTGGATTTTGTGCCATTGATCTCATGTTTTTAACTCTGATTTTTCTTTTTTGAGGCAATTGGGGTTAGTGAATTTCCCAGGGTCACACAGCTAATAAATGGCTGAGGCTGGATTTGAACTCATGTCTTCTTAACTCCAGGGCCAGTGATCTATCTACTGTGCCACCTAGCTGCTGCAATTCTCTGATTTTAAAGGTTGGATATTATTCCAAGAAACCTTGCCAAAGTTTTAGGTTTTTAAAGAGCAAACTTCATTGGTTGTTAGAGGTATTACAAGTACTGTTGGTATGAGGAAGTCAAGTGTTTCAAGGATCATTCAAGCCCACAATGACACAAGGTCATTTGCACTAAAACACAAAGAAAAGTGTGATCAGAAATGAAAAACAGCCAATAAATGACAAACTTGCTCTAAAAATAAATAAATAAATCTCAGAAGACAAGCAGAAATCTTTGGGAGGACCTAGCAGGTGGAGGGGTTGTTATTGATTCCTTTACAATGTAGCATAGGCTTATTACAGTTGGAAAAACAGCAAGAAGATTCATAAAACCATTGCCAACCATTACTCTGAAGAAAAAAACATTGGTCATAGATAAAACAATACAAAGATGAGAGTACTGAGGCATGGGAAAAGGTCATTTTTATTGATGCCATTCACTTTTTCATTCAAGGCTCTTATGACAAATTGTTATGATGAGAAATCTAGGTGAATCTTTAAGAGCCGGGCATTTTTCTCAGACTGTATAACATGCACCCAAAAATTCCTTTGGGGATTTTTTTGCTTCCAGAGGGCCTATAAGTACCATTTCCAATTAAATATAATGATATACTGAGAAGCAGGATTATTATAGAAATTCCCAAATAGAGAAAGAAGACAGCAACATAGCCTTGCACCATGACATGTCATGAAAGGTTAAGAAATGTATCCAAGAATGGAGATAAACATGCTTTAATATCTCCAGTGTACTGTGTTATTTAATGATAAAGAATTAAAGAATATATGCTAAAATCTTGTGAATTCAGTGCCAAATATTGTAAAATAACAATTAGTTGCACCAAAAGAAGGACATTATATATGTAGATTTTTTAAGTTGTGAGGTTTATTGCATATAAGCAAATTTTGTTATTTTACTTCCTCCCAGTAATTCATACAACATGGTTGGTTGAAAAAATATAGGTATAGAAGATGGCAGCAAAGGCAGGTATAGGAAGTTGAAGATCAAAGTATGGCATAGCTCTTAAGGAATGGTATCGGGAGTGCCAGTGCTCAGAATGACCTGAGATTGTCAAGGAAAGCTATGGATAACAGGATCATCAGGGGAGGGAAAAGGATTCAAGTTGAAGGAGAAGTGAGTGCCCTTTGGCACAGGGGGAATGATGACAAGTAGAGAGAAAACAACTTCAAGGAAAACGATGTTTGGACTAGAAAGGCCAAACTAAAAATAAGTAATAATAGTTAAGTGACTGAAATAAATAAGGAATATTAAGAGAGCACCTGGCAGCCTTTGATGAATTCCAAGGGTCTTGGATCCAATGAACCACAATAGGTTACTACAAGATTTGGCAAACATGATGACTGAGCTGTGATGTGATCTTTGAAACATTCTGGAGAACTCTAGATGGTACAAGAGGATCGGAAAAGGACAAATATGTCAATGGGAAGAAAATGCAGTCTACAAACTACTGGACAATAAGGTTAACTTTGATTCTTAAAAGGATCCTAGAATATTTCATTACCGGGATAGTTAGTGAACATCCAGATAAGGATTCAGTGATTACAAAAAGCTAGCATAGCTTAAACAATCATGCCATACCAGCCTTATTTCCTTTTTTTAAAGGGTTACTATTGGGGTGATAGAGTGCTGTGGTATAAGCAAGACTATTCTTAGGTTAATAGTCATGTTATTCAATATTTATTTCCTCCAGCTCCTCAGGCATCTTTGGAAGGTAGAAGTCCATCTCTTGTAACATATGTGGAAACCCATTGGCCTTGGATATCTAAGAAACCAGTTATGCAGGCTTTGCAGATTTGTACATAGCAATAAATTTGTTTTGCTTAAGTACAAAGCAAGTCAAACAGGCCATTCTTGTTTCCCCCACAGGAAGCATTTGTGTACATTTAATTAGATCATGCTCAACATATAGACATAAAGCAGTAAATAAAATGGGAAGACAGATTTTAGGTCCAGGTAATCCACTACTTGAAAAATGCTATAAATGCAATTTACCTAGATTTTTAGCAAGCGTTCTTCAAAGTCTGTTGTGCTTTTCTCATAAACTCAATGAAGCAATGTGACCTAGACAATGCATTTAGGTGGAATAAATGGACACAAAAAGCAACTATTAATGGTTTGACATAACCCTGGGAAAAAGTCTCTGTTGGAGAGCTTAGCTCTAAGCTGGTGAACATCAGCTAACTTAAGGAATAAAAGAAAATATGAGAAAAATAAAAGAAAGGTACACAGAAACTGTGACAAACCCACACAATTGTATTCAAGCATTGCGTGGAAAATTCTGATATTAAATTACTTGTGCATGACCCCACAGTCCTATAAGCATACAGGGTTGCTACAAGGAAATGTTTCTTGTAAGAAAAGGAGTACTTCAAAGAAGACAATAATTTGAAGAGGTAGATTAGAATCAAAATCTATGTCAGGTTGGAGGATAGAAAAGGATGACGCAAAAATATGGATAGAAGGCTCTTGAAACCTATGGAACTATGTTGGGTTGTTTGTTTAAACATGGACCTAGACCTTCTAAGAAGAAAGCAGCCTCTGCTGTTCCACTGAATGATGATGAGTATCCCCATCAGGAGATAGAATATTTATTCTTTATCAGAAGAATAGATAAATCGTGATAGATAGCAGCTCTTGTCTGAGGGATACAGCAATGGCCAAGTTGACTTGACATGAACAGTTAAGATAGTATGCTGTCTTCCCAGAGCATCACAGAAAGTCTCCTGATTAAAACACATAATCACGTCCACTTGTAGTGAGTCACAGGGGGATATTTTATGAGTTAGAAGGAATCCAGAAAGTATCTTTCAGATTATATGACACTAAGAAAAAAAAAAATGAAGACCTTATAACACAGCTAACATTTTCAACATTGCAAATGGTTGAAAGTAGAGGCTTCAGAAATGGGCATACAAGAAGTAAAATAGTAAATTAAGATGCTTTTAAAGAATGGGATTTGGATTTCTGGGTGAGAGCTTTGATATGAAATAATTGTTTTGTATTGACTCTCAGCCAGGAGTACATCTTCTAAGGAATTGAATCTTCTGGTTCTTGGGAAGAATATATTTGCTTTTGAAGACTTACAAATCTGATCAAGAGTTTCTTAAGCTGAAGAAGAGAAAATTGCCCATATACATCTATTACCATAGATCCCACAGAGTGTCCAGGGACAGAATACGAATATCAGTGGAGAGGTGTAGTAAGTTAGAGGTGATTTCCCAGAAAAGGGACAATAAAAATATTCATGGCCTCAGGTGTCTGTACACCCTGGGTTTTAGAAAAGTAAATACATAAGCAGTCATTAGGCCACTGCTGAGTGGTGGGAATACAAAGAAAGCAAGATCCGTTTCTGCCCTTAAGGAGCTTATATTCTAATGGGAAAGACAACACTAAGAGTTGGAAAGCAAAAAAGAAGAGAGGGAAGTATCATGGCTTGGAGATGACCTAGAAGTGGTATAGCAAGCCCAAGACCCAGTAAGATAAAGTGAGAGTTTACCAATAAGTGTTCAGGGTCCCAGGGGCAGGAGTCCAGGGTCTGAAAGGGGAGGAAGCTGGAGTTTAGGAGACTTTCTGGCAACATGACACCAGTAAGCAGAACGATAGACCCAAGACCAGTAAGATAAAATGAAAGCTCACCAATCAGAGCCTGGGGTTCTAAGGGCACAAGCATGAATTCTGGTGGAAGCAGGCAGCGCGGCTTGGGGATGACCAGGAAATGGCAATTTCAAAGAGTTGAGATAAGATTCTGTGTCCTAAAATTCTGTCAAAGTCGGCTCCAGAGGGATATTCTTAAGAACAAAATTCTGCTGAAACAAACAGATGGATCTGAGGAAGAAAATAGTGAGCTGCCTAAGAGATACGTGTGGCTACAGCAGGAACTCATCAGCCAATACACATTTCTGAAAAGTGTATAGAAAATGAATGCGTGGACAGAAAACTAAGGATTTACTAACAAGTAGCAAGGTTTTCTACAAATGCTAAGAAAGCCAAAACCCAGAACAAGTTAAGGTTTGTGGTGAATATTAAGGACAACAAAAAGGGCTCTTTTAAGTACCTATGCGGGGGAGAGGAAGAGCAAAAAGGAAATGAGGGTGACTATGGAGGATGATAACAAATGAGGGAGAAAAGGCAGTGAAGTGTATAAAATTAAAAATGTTAACAAGGAATTGAGAGTACCTGGTTGACCTAAATGAATTTGGGTCATCAGAATCATCTCTCAGAGAAATGAAAACATGGGGGTGTGATTGTTGGGCCAATATAGATGATCTTTTTAAAATTATGTCACAGTTATACTGGGTTGTTGTTTTTTTAACGATGAAGTGGATTCTTCAAACCAGGGGCTGGTAATTTAACATAATTCCTCACAAAAATTCTAAAATGTGTTATTAAATATGGTCTGTGAGTCCTAAGAAAGGAAACAAAAAGCACTAAGAACTAGCTTGAGTTCATTAAATACATATCATGCCCAACTTAACCTTGTTCCCTTTCTTGACAGGATTACTAGATTCAGGTGAATACCTTAGACATAGGATACCTGGATTTCCATGAGATCTCACAGGATGTCATGATATTCTTGTGGGTAAAATGGAAAGCTGTAAACTGAAAATAAAGTTAGATAAATTATGTAACTGTACCCAAAATGGTAATTGATGTATGGAGGTCAGTTTTGTTGGAGGCCTTTAGTGGAATGCCCCAGGAATCTATCTGTCCTTGACCCTACTCTATTCAGCATATTAATCAATGATCTGGGTAAAGATATAGTTGAAATACTAAGCATTCAGATGATAGGCAGCTTGATGGGGTTTTCCTAACACGTAGAATGAGAAATCATGGATCTAAAAAGATATTTTTAGAACATTTGCATGATAGGTCAAATCCAATAAGATGAAATTTAATAGGGATTAATATAAAATTTTATGATTGGGTCTAAAAAATCAATTGTGTGGCTACAGGATGGGGTAGACGTAGACAACAGTCTTTGTGAAATTATCTCAGACTACAAGCTCTTCATAGACTACAAGCTCCATATGAAATAATGATAAATTATAATAATAGCCCACTTATATAGTTCTTTATGGTTTGAAAGGCATTTTACACATATTATTGCATTTGATCCTCACAACAACCCCATGAAGTAGCTATTATAGCTGTTGCTATTCCTTTTTTAAGGATTAAGAAACTAATGCTCAGGAAAAAAAAAAAAGAAACTAATGCTCAGAAAGCATGTTCACACAAGTTAGCATCAAAGGTAGGATTCAACCCCAAGTCTTGCCTGACTCCAAGTTCAAGCTCAAGATCTTCCCATTACACTACCTTGGCTTTGGACCAGCTATTTTTCTCACTCAGAATTCTTTTTCACATCATGGTTTTTGTTTTGGATGGTTGTGTTTGTCTAACCACCCTAAATGAATCATTACTTTAAATCTGTATTGTTAAAGAAAAATAGAATGAATTTGGATGTTTTAAATAACACTTTATTATTCACCACCAAACTAAATAATTTAGCCAAATTAGTATGATTCTTGCTTTTCACATTGGGTTTCAGCTTTGTAATGAAGACTCCAGCTTCTTTTTAATCTACCTTTGAGCCAGAACTCTAGTTTTATTCCCCCCAAAAAGTCTGTAACCATCTTATAAAGGTATAATAATTAATTTTATCAGTACTGCAATGCATAACAATGTTACTTTGTAGTAATGTGCCTTCGTTGAAATTTTTTAAGCCTTTTAAAAGAATTCATTTTCAAAGCTCTCTTAGGGAAAAGATTGATAAAAACATGAAAAAAAGTTGGTGGGGGAATATTTTTTCCACCAGATAACTTAGAAACTGATTCTCTAAAACCCTGTTTAAGATTTCTTATTTTTAATCTTATTATTTTATTCATATTTATAAAAATAAATATGTGTAATTTTTAATCTGAAAATATTTTTCAGCCAAATTTGCCATGTACTGATAATGTAGCTTTTGACATGGAAAGGCTTACCAGAAGCCAAGCTGCTAATCGAAGATCAGCACTTGGTGACCTTGCCAGTGACAGCTCCCTTGGCCTTGAGCCACTGCGCACTTCGGGGATGTCTCAACTTCCTCAGGATGGGGAGCTCACTCCTCGAACAGGAGAAATCAACATTGCAGTAACAAGTAAGTGGTAATCTTTCACTTAAAGTGCTGAGTGCTTTTCCTTCACTGTTCAGGAACCTCAGCTTAACATAGCACAACCCTACAAGACAATTCAGGTATCCTTGGGGGTTCTTGAATACATAACTCTATATCTTCAACCACTTGAGGAATTTTTAGATGCTTTTATTGAAATAGATCATCTATATATGCTTTGCACAACAAATTATTTTAAGACTTATTTGAATCTATGGGGAATAAGTTTTGAGTCTATACAGAAATTAATTGTGGCAGTATTGAATGTAGGAGTCTTAGTTGTCCTTAACAATCATTGGTTTACAAATATGAGACAGAGTGAATGATGTAGTGGAAAGAATGGTAGACTTAGTTGAAAGGCATGAAAGCAAGTCCCAGCTCTACCACATATTAACCTTGGGCAACTCACTTTTCTGAACCTCAGTTTCCTTACCTGTCAATGGAAAGAATAATACCTAGTCTTCCTACCTCACAGGGCTGTTGTGAGGGTTAAATGAGCTAATGTGTATTGTAATTGCTTTAGAAATTGTAATGTTCTATTACATATATGAATAGTTGATGTTTTGAAATCATTATTTCTCAAAAAGAAATCATGGAAAATGTTAGAACTAAAATTACTTCAGGCTATCACCTTTTTGGGGGGTGTTGTTACAAATATTAGCACTGGTACCTCGAATTTCCAGAAATGAATTATAAAAGAAGTCCCAGAAGTAAAGAGTTGAGTCTAGACTTTGAACTTATGTAATATGAATTTCTCTGTATCTTTGGGAATTGTTAGCAAAGTCTTTGTTGTTTCTTGCTTTGATATTTTTATGCTAATTTATTTTCCTTTCTTTCTTTTTGGCTTAATATTAAAGTCTCCAAATTGGAAGACTTGAAGTGGTACAGGTCCCTTAGCAATGAACCCTTTGATCCAGTTCTCTACAAGACCCTCTCAATAGAAAAATGAAGGGCAATCTGCTGAGCTGCTAATGCTAAGCAAAGCTGAGTACAACATCTCATAGTTTCCTAAATGTTAGCAAAGTAGTCACAGCCATAAGCAGATTTTCAGAGAACAGTAAAGAATTTGATTTTGACCACATCACAAAAAAAAACTTATCTATGTCTCAAAAGAGCTGCTTTCCTACCCCACTCCTCACACATTTTTATGAACAACTTTTACTTTCCTTTGCACATTTCAGACTATGCCCCATATATTGATTGCACTCTGTTCAATCAGGACTGTTTGCTCCTTTTGTTCTGTCAGCACAATATGTGATGGGAAACTATTGCTTTTATAGGAATAAAGCAAAGCCCTATTTTTTATTAAAATGTCCAGATTCACAAGGCATAAGTATTTGAATTAGTAACATGTCTCACTATAAACTCTTACCAAAACCTAATTCCAGATTTTTGTACTATCACTATCATTTTGTGCTATCATTTCCTGATATTAATCCATCTTTTATTTGTCACAAAGTGCAGGAGCAGAACTTAATTTTTAGGGTTTTTTCACCTTTTTTTCATTTTTTTAAATCATAAAAGTATTTTATTATTTTCTAGTTATATGTAAAGATAATTTTCAACATTCATTTTCATAAGATTTTTAGTTCGAAATGTTTCTCCTTCCCTCCCCCCTCCCCAAAACAGAAAGCAATATGATATAGGTTATATATGTACAATCATATTAAACCTATTTCTGCATTATTCATGTTGTGAAAGAAGAATCAGAACACAAGGGAAAACCTCAAAAAAGAAAAAAAAACAACCAAAAAGTAGAAACGGTATGATTCAACCTGCATTCAGAATCCACAGTTCTTTTTTCTGGATGTGGAGAACATTTTCCATCATGAGTTCTTTGAAATTGTTTTGCATCATTGCACTGCTGAGAAGAGCCAAGTCTATCACAGTTGATCATCACACAATGTTGCCGTTACTGTGTACAATGTTCTCCTGGTTAGCAGAACTTAATTTTTATCACAAACTACTAGGTTAATGTTTTGGTGGGGGGGAGTTCATATTTCTTATATTATCATATGCAGGTTTTTTTAGTCTAGACCATTTTTATTGCCCCTGGTCCAATAGCAATAAGGAAGACAAGCTTTATCCAAAAGTCTGTGGCTTTGTAGGTGGTACTTTTTCATGAAATCTTTCTGTGTAGGATAGAAATGAAGTATACTTATGGTGCATTGTAGTGCTGCCACCATACATCCATATTAGAACACAGCTGCAGACAAATCTGCTTTATCTGGTGGCTGATTTTTTAGTACAGTTGTGCCCCATAGACTCATTCAGAATTCATTGAGAATCAAGTAATCTAAACAGAATCAAACCTCTGAAAATCCATATATGTTACATATGCAAAAGTCATAGAAAAAAATTCCAATTCCCTTGGTGGTGGTAAATATTACTATTCCATAATCAAGATGAATGACAACTGCTTTTGATGAAACACCAACAATACGTTGTGTTGGTTTTGTTCAGTAGTGTGAATGTGTACATAAAGAGGGGAAAATAATAAAGATTGTCATAATGTCATCATGAAAACTAATGAAAGTTCAGGCTACAAACTGCCTGGAATCTCCGTGGATCACGCTCTTGAGAATTGTTCTTCTCTGCAACTAAAGTCTTCTCTAAGTAGGGGTGACTTCGTGAAGTTTTCACACCGAAGAAGGGGAAAAGCCCGAAACTTGGCTGGACAGTTTGACTTAGTTGTAATTAACAAAAATCTATTTCCATGAATATTTTTTCTTATTTTACATTTGTCACTTCACACTGTTTGGTGACTACATCATTCTCACAAATCTCAGGGTGTTGGCAGACAGAAATGGCCAGGCCCTGCTTTTCTTTTCCCCTTGTATTTCTCACCACAACTTCTTCCAATTAGTAACTCTCTGGCAAACCTCCTTCTACTACACTTCCTTGTGCCAGTCATGGCTTACACCTGCGTTGCCTCCGCCAATGACATTTGAGAGAAATATTGACATCGATATGACATAAGCCTTCTCCCACGAGTGATTGCCTCCCTTTCCTTTGTCAACAGAAGAATGGTTTATTATTGCCAGTTTTGGCCTCCTCAGCGCCTTCACTCTCTGCTACATGATCATCAGAGCCACAGCTAGCTTGAAAGCTAACGAGTAAGTATAATGATTGTTCAGTTTGTTCTTCTGGTTTATGTTTTTGGGTGATGGGGAAAAACATTGATAATTTTTTTTTAAGATCGAGAAAACAGGTTTCCATAGCACAAGCACCATTTTCAAACTGATGCCAATAGCACCACATCTAATAAAACTGTGATGAGCACAGTTCATAAATCAGTAATTCAGGAGACAAGGTGTGACAATTAAAACCTAAAGGTTTTAGCTGACCACAAGCTCATTGTGAGCCAACAGTGGTATACAGCAGCCAAAAAATACTAATGCTTTTTTTACATTGCATGTGTTACTAGAAGACAAGTGAGAGAAAACAGCACAGTGAGTAGCTATAAAATGGTCAGGGAGTCCACAATTAATGTCACTGAAGGAATAGGCAAAAGAACTGGGAATGTGTAGTCTAGAGAAGTGAAAGCAACAACCACTTATTTACTACTGATTTACCTACTTCATGTCAGGCACAGTGCAAAATGCTGGGGATACAGAGAAAGGCAAAAACCAGTCCCTGCCATCAAGGAGCTCACAGTCTAATAGCAGAGGTAACATGCAAACAACTGTGTATAAATGAGTCATGTGCAGGATAAGGTGGAGATCTTCAACAAGAGGCAGACCCTGGCATTAAGGGCATCAGAAAAGACTTCTTGTACAGGTGGGATCTTGAAGAAAACCAGGAGATGAGTGGGACCAAGGGAGTGCAGGAGAGTCTTAAAATACTTAAGGGTTCTTCAGCAGCCTGAGGGAGAAGTCAAGCACGCTTTGTTTGCCTCTATACTATAGAACTGGGAGTTTTATGAGATGGGAGGAGGAGTGCTGGATGTGCAGTTAGAATCACAGCTCTGCCACTTACTGTCGTGTGGCCTTGGGCAAATCCTTCTCCTCTCTGGGCCTCAGTTTCTTCAGCTTTAGGGCTATGGACTAGATGATTGCTGAGTTCTCTTCTACTTCTAAATTTAGATGGGTGGGTAGGGAGAAACAGAGAGACAGAGACAGAGACAGAATTGAAGCACTGACTACAAGCTAGTCACCATGCTAAGCACTGGGGATAGATGCAGACAAGCAAGCCATCTCTGTCCCCCAGGAGCTTGCATTCCAGTGGGGGAAGATGTCACATAAAAAAGAGCTAGAAGGTGGCCGGCTGTCAGGGAACAAGGCAGAAGGATAGCATATGGGGCATGGCAAGCAGACTGCCAGAAGTAGGACAGAGGCCTGTGTCCTGGCAAAATAAAGCCAAGGTTTACTTCTGTTAAAGTCAGGGATCCCAGGGATGGTATCCAAGTTTTGGTGGAATGGAGGCAGACTCCAGCAAGATAAGGCAAAGGTTCCCCTCTCAGAGCTGAGTGGCCCGAGAACAATGATACCTATAGAACAACCTACTTCACAGAGTGGTCATGGGGCTCAAATGCAATCGTGTTTGTAAAACCTGGTGCAAACTTTACCTAAATAAATGTCAAAAGGGGGGCAGCTAGATGGCGTAGTGGATAGAGCACTGGCCCTGGAGTCAGGAGTACCTGAGTTCAAATCCAGCCTCAGACACTTAACACTTACTAGCTGTGTGACCCTGGGCAAGTCACTTAACCCCAATTGCCTCACTAAAAAAAAAAATTAAAATAAAATAAATAAATAAATGTCAAATAGTTGTAGTCATAAGCAAGTCTCTAGTCATTGGACCTGATCAAATAGAAAAGGTCTGTCAGAGGTCTCATAAATGGTTTTTTTGCGTTGGGTTAGAATTCCTTTAAGTTTCTTCCAGTTCTGAGACACTATGATTTTCCAAGAGCAACCTTCCCCAGCAACAAGAAGTTATTTTTATGTTATTCAGTGTGATTAGTGCTTTGCTGTATAAACTATTACCAACATCCATGTGACTTATTTACAAATGAAAGCAACATTTGGGCATTGCTCAGCATTTGCTCCATGGTGGTTAAGATAAAAACTAATTTCTTAAAATTTTTGGTTAGCTGTGTCCTAATCCCCCTTCATCATTTACATCCAAACAACTAAATAGATTAATCAGATATAAGAATGTCAATCTGCTATAACAATCAGGAAGATAAGCATCTTTCTCTATACTAATTGACCTGGTTTTATTCTTTCAACTAAAAATAGGCTTAAGCAGTTGAATTTGTTGGTTCTCTGTAATGTTAAAAAGGAAAATTTTCTTTAGTTTTATCAAAACCGAAATTGCTATTTGTTAGGGATCTTCCAACTTTTAAGTAGGCTATCTTAAATAAGATTTAGCAGCTCAATTAATTTGCTTATTTTGAATCATGTATGAAACTAACATGTAAGCTGGGCAGACTCCACAAGATATAATTTTAGTTAAAATAAGATATTCTGTAATAGCCGTACTGAAGTTCTCTTATAGATAAGGCAAGTAACAAGTCAGTAATACTTGCTTTTTAAAATATCCTTGAAACTAAGGTTATCTCTTTACTCTTGTGTAGTACAGAACTCCCAGATCTTAACAACATAATTGTACAAGTACTTAAGGATTTGAGCCTTTTTTCTAAGTAAAGTTTTAGGTTTACTTACAGGCACCCCTTCTGCCTACACATACTGAAATGGATTAGTTTTTTGTTTGAGTAAGGATGCTGTCTAGACTTACCTTAAAATAGCAGCATGATAACAGTGCCTACCCCATGTCTGGGATCCAAAGCATACTGTCCTTACCTTGAGAAATAATGGACTATGTGCATATTTGTTAGAGAATTTAATTATGAATTAAAATCCATCCAACAGCCATCAAAGGCCCACTAAAGAGAGTTGATATTTTAAAGTATCAGTCTAATGGACTTGGTAGCTATTCATTTTTCTAAATCCTCCAAGATCAATTTCCTTATTGAATTAAATGATTAGAAATCAGCCTCCATAAAGGACCTACTTAGCTGGCCTATTATGGGGTAGATGACCCATTATGGGGTAGATGCCCCCAGGTTTTCAAATGAGATTATATCAAGCACTTTGCAAACTCTAAAGGCCCATACAAATGTTGATTATTATGATTCTCAACATCTGTGACTACATAGTCCAAATTCTCTCAAATTTTAAAGGTTTTGTATACAGGTCTAGTGATCAGCTTTATTACTCAAGGACTAGCCCATTTAGAATGGGTGCACCAGAGATTTTGCTATCAGATTTTTTTTCAGCCACTACAACAAAGCCTTTGTCGTACACACAAACAACTTCATTGAGTTACTATAATCAAATATTTGAAGTGTTACTTTCTTTTGTAAAACTCATCAGAGACCTTCTCTGCTACTATGTTATCTAATGTCTCTATACCAGAACCCACCTGATAAACTCCTACTTTTAGTTCCAAGAAAAGTTTATCTATATATATTCAGATGTATTCTTTTGTAAGAACAAATTATGCCCAGTGTCTTTCTTTTTGTCTTGTTTACTATCCAGCAATAGAAGTTATCTTAAGTGCCTGTCTGGGTTCCAATTCGATCCATCAGAAATTAAAATACTTTACTGTAGAAGAGAAGAGAATTCATTTTCTTTTTCAATAGCATTATTAGACTCGTAGCTTGAGGAAAACGTTTAACAAACAGTATTACCTTGATTTCAGCAAAGGGATTGACAGAATCACTAGAGAAATGTGAGGTCAGTGATAGTCATAATGGCTAACATTTAGATGGCACTTAAAGGTTTGCATACAACATCTCATTTCAAGCCTCACAACAACCTTGTGAGGATGGGTATCATTGGTATCATCCCCATTTTACAGATGAAGAAACTAAAACTTAGATTAAGTGACTTGTTTGTGGTTCTAGAGCTAGTTAAGTGCTAGAGGGGGGTGGGATGGGCAAGGTGGAGAGGACAGTTCAGCTCTTTGTAGCTGGTTAAAGGACTGAACACAGGAAATATCCAAATCACCCTGGAGGTAGGGCTCTTCACCTCGCCCTGGCCTGGTTAATGTTTTTATCAACCATTCGGGTGAAGAAATAGAACCTACTGTTAGAAATCTCTGTGTTTAGAGACCTATTGTTAAGCACCTGCTTAGAAATGACATTAGCAATTAATTTAATAACATTTAAATGATACACAGCTTTCAAAAATAGTTTTTTAATTGACCATTTATATCAGAAACTGCTGACATCAGTACTGAAATATTTAACCAATGTAGTTTAATGGTAGGAGACAAACCCAGGAATATGAAGTAATTACACATGATTATTAGAATTAGTTTCTTTCCCCAGAACTCCAGAAAGAAAGGATAAGTGTCCCACCTCCAAAGAAAGTTATTGGGGGATTTTCCCCTTGCTTTAGTATTTAACTATCACAATACTCAATAAATAATAATGGCTAGCATTTATATTGGACTTTAAGGTTTGCCAGGTTTTATACATATATTATCTTATTTAACCCTCACAGCAACTCATTGAGGTAGATGCTATTATTGTCTCCATTGTATAGATGAAAAACTCAGGCTGAGAAAGGTTTAGTGACTTGCTCAGTGTCATACAACTAAAGTAGGTATCAGAGGCAGGATTTGAATTCAGATCTTCTGATTACAAATCTAGCACTCTATCCACTAAACACCAAATTTCTCAGCCTGCATAATCTTTTGGTTCCTCTTAGGAAATACAGATTTTTTTTTTAAAAATAAGCATTTTACTTATTGATCCTCTTTATGTGTGACTAATTGCCTCATGAGAGGCAGCCTGGGATAGTGAATCCAAAAGCCAGCCTTAAAGTGAAGTCCCAGCCCTGACACATATCGGCTGTGTGACCTGAGCAGGTCACAAGAATGGAGACTATAGAGTAGCAGCCAGAGCACATCCATGGGGAGAGATTCCACACCTGTGAGTACTCGGGTCTGGACCAAACAGAAAGACTTGCCTTCTGTGTAAATGGGGGGAGGGTGTTAGACCTCCAGTGCCCAGTCCAGTCTGAAGATTCTGTGTGCACAGACACAAAAACAGTGCCACCTTCTGTCTTCCTGTCATGGGTAAGTGAATGGAGAAATCATTTTCCTCTCCTCACTTGCCCACAGAGAAGACCAAAAATGGAAAAGCCCTTGAAAGGGCATGGAATACTAGGAAAATGTGAGGTGGTATTAAAAGCCTCCTCATAATGATTCAGGCATCCTAGAGTGGATTTGGTAGCGGAGGAAGGATCAGGAAGCGACCACCTTTTTACATATAGAGAAACATGTAGAAAATGTAAAAGTATAGAAAAACACCTGAAAAAACACATAGAAAAGTTTAGAATTGTGAATATAATCCTTTCAAAACACTGAACTTTTATGTCCCATGAAAACCATGTTATTGATTTTCAAGAACTTTGAAATAATACAGTGAAAGAGAGTCCCTTCTATGCATGTGATGACAAGGTGGGAGTAAAAGGTAATAGTATCTGTCCTTCCTTTGCCACCCAAGCTATAATAAACTATTCAGAAACACCTTAAATGTTATAGCTACATTACTTATTTTTCATTTTAAAGCAGTGTCATCATAACAGGAAGTTTACAAATTTCAGTCCTTACTAAGAAAAGCCTCTCAGCTTTTGGTATTTAAATACTTATATTTAGTCAGATAGAAAAACATCTCCCTCTTTGGTTATTTTTCTTCAGCAGCCTTCTCAGAAGGAGAATAGCATAAATCATGGCAAGGTATAAATGGATAAATTAATAAATTAAAGTATTTTCTGTTAAATTTCAATATAATTTCAAGATATTTGTTACTCTTCTAGGTCCCGTGCTAGGTACTCTGAGATCATACAAAGATAAATGAAACACATTTCTTTCACTTTAAGAACTAATAGATGGAGGCAGCTAAATGGCAAAGTGGATAGAGCACTGGCCCTGGAGTCAGGAGGACCTGAGTTCAAATCTGGCCCCAAACACTTGACACTTTCTGGCAGTGTGACCCTGGGCAAGTCACATAACCCCAATTGCCTCACCCAAAAAAAAAAAAAGAACTAATAGATGGGGCAGCTAGGTGGCACAGTGGATAAAGCACTGGCCCTGGATTCAGGAGTACCTGAGTTCAAATCCAGCCTCAGACACTTGACACTTACTAGCTGTATGACCCTGGGCAAGTCACTTAATCCTCATTGCCCTGCCCCCCCAAAAAAATAAACTAATAGAGGGGTTAAGACAAGTATGTAAATAATTAATAACAAAAGTCAACACTTAAAATGCTTTGAGAGGTATAAATTGTTAAAAGTTGTTCAGAGAGGTCCAAGAGATCCAGGGCCTTGAAGGCTGGATAGGGTACTAATGGTGACAAGGTATTAGAGGCAAGAGAAATAACATGTGAACTGAAGCCCAAGATGTGTTCAGGGAGCACCCAGTTTGGTTGAACCCCAGGGTGTGTAGGGGTTGAGTGGGAAGTGAGTCTGGAGAGATCAGAGTAGGGTAGATCTGTTAGGGTCAGAGTACAGTAAACTTTAAATGCCAAGTTTAGGGGGTCTTAGAACTTATCCTGTAGTCAATAGGGAGCCAGGGAAAGATTGTTAATAGGGAAGTGATGAAATTAGAACTGGGCTATAAGACATCAGCAGGAACCAAGCACATGGCAAGTGCTGTACAAGGCAGTTACTGTGGACAGATTTCCCTCATGCCATTGCCTTCTCAACATTACCATGAGTAGCAGTTTAGGAAACTTTTCTAAGGGTGTTTTAAATTCTAGACGGAGCTCTGACTCTAGAACAGCTATGGGGGGGAGCTGTGTACATCTAGAAATGCGTTTGCCACTCAAACCATTCAAATCGGAACCCACTGTTTTTAATAAACAAGTGTTCATCTCAGGAGATATAGTATAAATGATAGGAACTCAGAGCAAAACATTCTGTGCAGGAAAGTATATTGTAAATTAGGGGAAATGTTGCTAAATTTATACAACTCATAATTATATTCTTAATCCCTCAGGAAATCTTTGAAGTATCCTGAAGCTACTAAGAAGCTGGGCTTCAGACCCAGAGTTAATCATTTGCTAAGAAATGCTGCTGACAGTTAATAATACTACCAATTAGTACTGGTCTCACACACACACACACACACACACACACACACACACACACACACACACACACACACACACTCCTTTAGCATTAACTCTGTTCTCACTTTTAGCTTGTGCAATTTCTGTTATTTTAATTGTTATCAGCCATTCTTTAACTAATCCTTGTCTTCTGTCCCTCTCTCCTTTCATCCCACAGAGCAGAATGGTTTTGAAGGAAGAAGTGGTTTCTGACAGCTTTGGAGAGAGAATCTATTTTTATGCGCATCATTTACCAAACATGCCACATAAGCATTTATTTTTAGTACATTTTATTTTTTCATAAAATTGCTAATGCCAAAGCTTTGTATTAAAATAAATAATAAAATAAAGCTGCTGCTGTTGGATTTTCTTTTACTCTCTTCTTTTGAGATAGTGTAGTGTCAAAAACGACTTTACTAATTTAGTTCTGTGAAAGAATGTGTATAAGACCATCTACATAGCCATTTGGGACATTTTCACTTTTACTTTGTCCCAAGTATGACTCAAAGAAATGGTGACTCTGATCAGCTGTAACACAAATACCCTTCTGTGTACGATGTTTTGTCATACTTGTATCTGCAGTTTCACTATGCAAGAAAATGAAGATTTTGCCATGTCTGATTTGAAACCATTTTCGATCCATTCTCATACCAGTAGATACAGTATTGGGGAAACTTCTTGGTGATTAAGAGTTGAAACATTCCCAGATTCATAGAATCTCAGTTGGAAAAGATCTTGGAAGTCACCTAGTCCAATGTGGCCTCCCTAAAATTCCCTCCTAAAGCATCCACATCAAGTGGTCATTCAGCCTTCCATTTTCTGCTGTTGAATTATGTACCTCTGTGGAAATCAATACAGTCAATGATGGGGCTTAGTAGTTCTTATCACATGCCAACCAGGAAGATGCTGATGGACCATCTTAAATTCATTTGACTTTATAGTACGAATGGAATCAACAGTTTTTCCATCTGCATCTGTAACCACAGAAAACTGGCGCTATCACTTTGGCCTCGGAAGCACTGTGAGAAGCAAACTGACCTCTTCCTACACCTGGTTTTATTTCCATGGAAAGCCAAGGTGTTATTTATTCTCCTTACTCTTCCATGCTGCACTACTATATGGAGAACAGAAGTGTTTTCATTCTAAGTTACAGGACCAAACTTCAGTAAAGTGACTGATAAAAGATACAGTGATATTTAATGATATAGTCCCAGCAGGACTAACATTCCCCTTTTCACGGTATTTCAAGTGTTTATGCCTGAATTTTAGAGTCTGAGCAGAAAATAAGAAGTAAACAAATTAGCATATGTAAATTCTTGGTCTGAGCATAAAACTTCCATGCTGTAGCTATAAGGCATGAGTTTTTTTTTTTTTTAGTGAGGCAATTGGGGTTAAGTGACTTGCCCAGGGTCACGCAGCTAGTAAGTGTCAAGTGTCTGAGGTCGGATTTGAACTCAAGTACTCCTGACTCCAGGGCCGGTGCTCTATCCACTTCGACACCCAGCTGCCCCAAGGCATGAGTCTTAATAGTATGGGGTTACTTCACCTACTTCATGGCTAGAGAATTACTAGTAATTGAAGCTAGAACTTGTTGTTTGTGACTTTCAATGGGAAAATGAAGTCTTTTTCCCAAGGTTACACAAATAGTGTTGGTTTGGGGGCAGCTAGGTAGCACAGCGGATAAAGCACCAGCCCTGGATTCAGGAGGACCTGAGTTCAAATCCGGACTCAGACACCTGACACTTATCAGCCGTGTGACCCCGGGCAAGTCACTTAACCCTCATTGCCCCACAAAAAAAAAAAAAAAAGGAAAAAAAGAAAAGAAATAGTGTTGGTTTTGGAATCCAAGAACCAGGGTTCAAATCCCAACGTTGCCACTTATTGTGTGATTTTTGCACAAGTTCCAGCCTCTCTGGGCCTTCATTATTTCCATCTGTGAGACGGAGATGAACTAGACCAGTGGTGTCAAACTCAAAAACATCCCTGTAGCAGTGTATTCACTTAGAAAACCACAAATTAAGATTCTCTGTGTTGTATTGATTGTTGTATTTTAATCTGCACCTGACCACACTTCAGAGATCTGATCCTCCCCATCCCCAGTGAGTTGGACACCTCTGGACTAGATGACCTCCAAGGGTCCCTTCCAGCTCTTAAATCTATGATCCTGTGTCTCCAGGTATTTGGACTCCAAACCCAGCGCTCTTTCCAGTACACCACAGCTGCTTCTCGGGGTTTTTAATGTATTATCAGGCTTTTAGTTTTTGCTTATTCTAGTTTTCAGGTAGCCAAGAAAACTTTTTGGAAGATAGAATTTAATTTTTAAAATGTAATGGAGATAGATTTTTTTTTAATTGGCACCATGGGAATTCCAGACAGCAGCCAAAATCTGAATCCAAATACTGTTGCTTAATTCAGAACAGATGCCATCAGTTGAAAAGGCAGTCTTATAATTAGAACCAAAATGTGTGAGGTTCAATAATTATTAACATTTTTAAGCAAGAGAATTAAATATCAGTTTAACACAGAATAAAATTGTTTCTAATCTGAAGGCCCAGCTTGCAAAGACTTTCACCTAGCACAATTTAGGACTGGATGCTTACAAAATGCAGTGTTTTAAAAATGAATAGTCTTTCCTAGGAAAGTGTGCTCTAGTGTGATATGCCTATGCTAAGGAGAAGTTTTAATGTTACTCATACAGGGTTGGGGCGGGGGGGGGGGGAGTTCATTTTATCCCAACCAACAGCATCAGGTAACTAAAGTGAATCAGAAGAGGATAAAATATCATTTCTCTGACAATGAATTCACTTATCAGGGCAGAGCACTGTGCCCCATGATGGTGGAGTTATAAAGATAATTAGGATGTGGGCCCTACACTAATGGATCTGATAGCCAAGCAACCAGATTGTGACCATAGAGTTTTAAAGTCACATTAAGAAGATATCGTGGGGGCAGCTAGGTGGCGCAGTGGATAGAGCACCGGCCCTGGAGTCAGGAGTACCTGAGTTCAAATCTGGCCTCAGACACTTAACACTTAACTAGCTGTGTGACCCTGGGCAAGTCACTTAACCCCAATTGCCTCACTTAAAAAAAAAAAAAGAAGAAGATATTGTAATGACTTCTTAGCTTGTATACAGCTGGAATACATGACTTTGCCTGAGCCCAGATCATCAACTCTTGAGGTCATCCAGTCCAACTATACAGTAATACCTCTAGAGCAGAGGTGGCAAACATGGAGATTTAAAATGCAGTTTGGAAATATTTAGCATAAGTCAATATTCATCTGCCTGGATCCTCACATATGGATGAGTTTGCCATGACTGCCCTACAGCATCCCTGACAAGTAGTCATGCACCTTTCACTTGAACAAGTCTTCAAGGGATAGCGGATCCACTATGTCTTGAGGCCTTTCCACTTTTAGACTGCTCTTGTTTTTAGGAAGATTTTCCTATCAACTTGACATCTTCCTCTCTGTAGTTTCTGCTCTGGCCTCTAGAACTACCCACCAGACCTAAGCAAAACTTCTTCAAGGCAGTCTAGTACAGTAGAAAGGGTTCTGGATTTGGATTCAGAGGACCTGGGTTCAAAATACCTATGTGATTTTGGACAAGTTATTTAAACTCTCAAGGCCTCATGTTTAAAAAGATGGGGGTTGGTTAAAAAAAATTTTGGTACCATTTTTCATCACAGGTTTTGGTTTTCAGGAATACCTAAGGTGCCAAAATAGAAAGTCTCTAGGAAAGTATCTGAAGTAGATGAAGTTCTCTTCAGGTTTTTTTTTTTTTAATTTTTTTTTTTTAGTGAGGCAATTGGGATTAAGTGACTTGCCCAGGGTCACACAGCTAGTAAGTGTTAAGCTTCTGAGGCTGGATTTGAACTCAGGTACTCCCGACTCCAAGGCCAGTGCTCTATCCACTGTGCCACCTAGCTGCCCCAAAGTTCTCTTCAGTTTTCTTGCTTTCTTCAGCAAAGAGTAACACTAGGATAGTAAGGTCTTCATAAAGCCCTTGAGCTGGTTTTGGATGTTAATTCCTCATGTTTTAGGTTGAATAAATATGTAGCAATGTTATAACAGACTAGATGGGAACTGTTCTTCCATTGGATGTGAACTTCAGTCTTGCTTACTACTCAATACAGTTTGCATTATCAACTATGATAGCCATTTTCTGTTCAAGTTAGAGTCTGAAATAAGAAAATGGCATGTACAACTAATGGTTTCATTGTCCAGAATTTGTAATAAATACCATTTACAGATTGTCTATCACCCCTGCATCTAAGTGATTAAAGAGCCCATTGCTTTTGTGAAGACCCAAATTTCTCAAAATAGCCAATGTATAGAAGCAATGTATGGCTTACAATTCAGAGACTTAATCATACTTTTGCACTTCGCATACTTGTAGCCTTACTAACCTCATGGTTTTTATTATAAATTCCACATTATGCAATTCCATAAAGCTAAGCTACTAAATATAACCCAAGCATGAAATCTACAGTTTGATCTGTACCCATTCCAATATTTCCTTGGACCTATAAATAGTCTGTGCTTCCCAATAAAATCCATCCATCCCTCCCTGTAAAATTTAGCCATTTGCTCCATCCCTGGGAAATACAAGGAAAGATTTTCCTTCTCATACACATCAAATGTGCCCAATTGGAGGATTATAGTGCAGGTGATTCAAAAAAATATTCATGGTTAGACTTTGTTTCAAAAGTTGAGCATGTCCTACCACCTCCAAAAAAAAGTCTTGAGAGATGTATGTAGATCCTAGCTTTGGTCCTCAGCAACTAGTACTTATAAGTAGTAATGAATCCTAGAGGAATCTACCACTCTACCTTAAGGGTATAGGTGCCTTAGTAGACCTTTTACTTGGAGCCAACCCCAAAAGCTAGATACGATGTGTTCTGATTTACTCCAAGTTTTTGTCTGATGACCTCTCAGACATTACCAAAAATGACTTGCACATGAGAAATAATGTCAGTGCTTGTCAGGAGGGATGTATATGAGCAGAAGAGGAAGTAGGTGGGCAAGAGTGAAGAATGGACAGCCTGAATGCTATACTGGTATCCATAAAAATAATAAAAGAACCAGAGAAAGACCCTCAGCACATTGAGTGACCAGTCGGTCCCTCAGTGGAAAATTTATGGAAAGACATGAACAGGAAATGCATGGAATAATGTTATGATATGCATCAATGAAGGTACTACCCACACTGATAAGACTGCATATCCCTCAAAGTAGACCTCTCAAAGGGCTAAAGTGGTTTGATGTTTCCATCATGATTGGAAAAAGACAATTTAGCTTGGTAGACTTTTAAAGGTTGGGTGAATCGTTATGCATTTAATTCTTCATCACATTGAATACTAAGGTTGCTAAATAATGTATGCATGGAAATGTCATTTTCCCCTTGATATCACTGCTGGAAACTATTCTTTAATAAAAGGGCAAGTGTCTTGAGACCATGTTTGGGGTTGTAGTGTGCAGTCTCCAAGACAAGGCCAGGGGGAAAAAATGGTTCATGCACAGCGATTATTGTGATAAATCTAAAAGAGAGGCACCGTCGCCATCAGCTCTTCACTGAAGAGCTTCCTTCTCAGTTCTATATCAAGTCGATTTGTAACCTAAAGGACAGAGAACACAAAACACAGCTGGTGCTAGAAGCAAGGGCAAGCTAAAGGGGATGGCCCATTCCTGTAATGCCAACTACTGGAGGGCTGATGCTGGCAGATCTCGAGTGGGGGAGTTCTCAGCTTCGGTGGATTATGCTGATCAGGGATCTGAACTAAGTTCAGCATTAAAAGAGTGAGCTCTTAGGGCAGCTAGGTGGTGCAATGGATAGAGCGCCAGCCCTGGATTCAGGAGGACCTGAGTTCAAATCCGGCCTCAGACTCTTGACACTTACTAGCTGTGTGACCCTGGGCAGATCATTTAACCCCAATTGCCTCACCAAAAAAAAAAAAAAAAAAAAAAGAAAGAAAGAAAAAAAGTGAGCTCTCAATTTCAGGAGACCACTAGGTTGCCTAAAGAGAGGCAAACTGGCCCAGGTCAGAAACAAAGCAGGTCAAGGCTCCTATGATAATCAATGATGGGGGGCAGCTAAGTGGCGCAGTGGATAGGGTGCTGGCCCTGGAGTCAGGAGGACCTGAGTTCAAATCTGGCCTCAGACACTTGGCACTTACTAGCTGTGTGACTCTGGGCAAGTCACTTAACCCCAATTGGCTTAGCATTAAAAAGAGAGAGAGAGAGAGAGAGAGAGAGAGAGAGAGAGAGAGCTGCTGATAATCATTGATGGGATTGGGCCCATGAGTAGCTTTTACTTCTAGCCTGGGCAAGATAGAGACCCAGTCTTTAAAATAATGATAACATTAACAAAAAGTCAATACTGGTATTCCCCTTCTCCCATTAGGATAACAGACAGCAGATACAATGTTAGTCCCAGTGTCTCCTTTGAAGCATATTGAGAGCTACTACTTAGTGAAACAAAAATGTAATAATATGTGCTACACTTTACATGAGTAGCACATTCCAGAAAAGATGTGTGAGTGAACCTCATTAATGAATTGAATTGTATTAAAGGCACTAGAGAAACCTGTTGTTTAAAGGGATAGCAAAGGTAAATCTTTTTGTAAAGCTGAATGGTCACCCCCTGACGTATAGGTTTTAACATATGCCATTTACTTCAAGGATCTATGATTCTGTCACTGTGATCCCTCCTCCAACAGAGATCACAGCCCTTCTGTGAGTTAGCAGACAATCTTTGAGAGCTGTTGGGTCATGAATGTATCAGGTATGCTTATACTGTATTGGTGTGGATAGCTTCTGTGCTGTCCCCATATGAAAAGCAAAGAACTGAAATGGATATTTGAATTCATGTGATGCTTCAGTGAGAATACATTTCTCTTTCTCCCCTGTGTCCCTGTGGCATTCATGCCTAATTCCTGACCATCTTTTTGCTCTCCTTTTTTTTACTTTTTAGGTGGGCACTTCTTTCATCGGAACTCTTTGTCCCCTCGAAGCCTGGTTTACGAGAGCGAATTCTCCATGATTGAGCCTTCCTTGGACATGTATGATGACAACAAAACCTGAAGAAACCTTGATGTTTGGGGTCACTCTTTTGTTGGTTTCTGATCATTCTTCTTTTGTATTCTTCTGTTGGTGTCTTGTCCTGGAGGAGGAGCTGCTGCATTTCCCACATGGGGGTTGGGTTTCCAGGCTAAGATCCAAAGTTCACCCCAAGATGGGACTACCCTGCAACAATGCACCATCACACATTGCCCTTCCACGGTTGTCCAATCTCACAAGAGGAGTGAGCTACAACTGGATACAAGAGGCTTAGCCCTGGCTCCCCAGGGTCGTTGTGTGCTGAAGATGTCTTCTTTTTTTTAAAATAAGCATGTACTGCTCTGTGTGAGTGGAGTTTGCCTTTCTAATAGTCCTTGTGATCAAGAGTTCCATTGTGTGCCCAAATCTACCAGGTGATGTGTGTTGGCTTTTTTCCAGTAAAGAAGATAATGAGCTGCTGCCCAGATCTCTCTCCATTATCTCCTTTCTCTTTTTGTGACAAGGCCTCTTTCTGAAGGGACTGGGGAAAGGCCATGTACCTTTGTCCTTGTCACATGACTACTGGCAAAGTGGCCTATCCTTAGAGCCATGATGGGTGCCAGCAGTGAAGAATGGACAGCCATCCACATGTTCATTTTCCAACTTCCATTTTTGAGCATGAAGTCACTTTTCCAGTCACTGGAATGTCGCTCCAGCCGTGCCTGCCAGCCCACGTTCTAAGGGAGATGGGACAAACATCCCTGTTCTTTTTGGTTGGTTCCTAAGTACTTGGAATCTCACGCAGGACGGCCAGTGGTTAGTGGATTCTTTTCACTGTGGGGTTAAACCATCCCATTCTCTGGTATGAGAGCAAATGAATACCACTCCCTGGTCTGGTTTGGTGTAGCAACAGTCTCTCTCCTGCCAGTACTTATAATGGAAAAGAAGACAGCAAAGTGGGACAAACAGGGAAGCTTACATATAGACATGCAGAAAGGAGGCATCTTGTATTCTTTTGTCCAGCAGGAAAAAAAGGAAATGCTCTCTTAAAGCAAAAACAATAAGGTTTGAGACAAGAAAGACATGTATGTGTGTGTTTGACACCTAACTGCCAGCATCCTTTGATGAGCAAATCAACCCAACATATCTATGCACCTTTTGCTATACTAGTTTAATCTGCTTCTCCATTTTAATCAAAGTTACTGTATGGAAAGTTACCGATGCTTTTGTATCATTATGTGAAGGAAAATTTGCATCTCTGTACATCTTGACTTAGTTCTAACGGGGAACCCAAAGAAAGGACTCCTCTGCCTGATTACTTTTATGGAATCTGTAGAGCATACATTGAAGAGGGGTACTTGCTTTTTTCCATATGCAACCAGTCATTTTTAGCATGTGTCCTACTCTATATAACGTGTTGAGGCTGTGACTTAAACACAAACAAAACCCTCAGTTTCAATCAAAACCCTCGGTGAAGTGAGGCAGTGATATTCTAGCAGAAGAGCCTTCCCTGACCTAATTCCACGTCTCTCCTCGTTATAGCTTGAGGCTGGAGAAAGGCAGACTTTTAAGGAATCGATGGATTCATATTTTACCGTTACTGAGCTAGGTGTGGTCTGATTGTTGGTGGGGGAAGGAGAGTTCCTTTTTATTATGCTCCTTATACTGTATAAATATTTTTTAGGGACTGGGTTTTAAAACAAAATGCAGGTTTGGCAAGGGAAGCCTTGACATTGTGGGTGGGCAGTTTCAGAGCAAAGTCAGTAATCATCATAGCTCAGTTATAGGGACCAGGGTGAGGGTGAGGGAGACCAGCCACCCAGTTTGGCTGGGAAGAAGCTTTCATTCAGTGTCTCAGTCATTGTTGGCTATGCAGCACCTAGGGAGCTCTTCCAGAAGAGCTACTTAGACTAACCTCAAATTTCAAACTGAGCCCCAGTTTTGTGAAAATGGTGGCCTTCTTTCTGTGCGAGCAAATAAAGAAATATCAAGTTCTCCATTGGAGAAGTGGACCTGAAAAAGTCAGTAGTGAAGACATGTAACTAAAGGGTGTCAGTCTTGACTTCAAGCAATTCCTTGGACTAAAGGAACTCTTGCCCAGGGAAAACTCAATTGCCATTCATACCACTGGGCTAGATGCCTCATCACCACTCTCTTTGGAACAGATTTCTCTGAGCAGAGTCGGGCTGGGCATGGTTTCCTCTCCAGGGGTTGGATTTGCCCATCTAGGACTCTTCTCTGGTTCTGCAGTGTTACCAGATTGACTCTTGTATCACCAGCAGAGTGGCTATCAACAACAGAAAATATGCCCATCTAATTTCAGAATTTCCTTCAAGAAAATGAGGTGCTTGGAGAAAGAAAATGAATCCAAATGGGGTGGTGGAGGGGGAGCCACTTGAGAAACAGACTAACTCCAGTAATCCCTCATTTTTACCACATTCTTCCCATCCTTATTCTGCACTCCATTTTCCCAGGGACAGTCAGAATCAGCCTATCCAAGTGTGCCTCATCATCAGATAGTTGGCCACCAAGTAATGATATTTTTTTTTTCAGCCTCAGCCATCCATGAAGAGCCTCTACTAATGTGTAAAGAGGTTTCAAACTGCACTGGTGGAGAGGGATGGGTTACCCACACTGATGAAATCGCCCCTCCCTTAAGTATTAAAGTGTTCTGAACCGCAGTATTCCCTGAGCCAGGGCTAACTGCGAAGCTGCTTCCTCCTCTGGCATTCGGTGGCTCCAGTACTATGGCCCCATGGGCATAAAATATTGGGATTAAGCCATGCAACAGGTGCTGATCAGGGGAGCCAGTAAATGAGTTGCTGGGTCTCAGTAGCTTCCTGAGGAAGAAGCTACCTTGGAGCCCTTTCCAATGCCCTTCCTCTGCTTCTGTACCACCTGGTACAGCCCCTGAGTACCTTGAACTGTTGATTCTACAGCTGATTCGAGAAAGTGGATAAAGGAAGCATGTTTCTTGTCAGCAAGCATGTTCTTTTTTTTTGCAAATCCCTGGGCTAACTGCTATACTTATAAGGCCCCCAGTGGTGTTAGTGGAGTTGTTTCCTCCCTAACTAGGAAAATTCATTCCTTCAGAAACATCATAGGAGAGAAACAAGCTGCCATTGCTTTTGTTCTCTTTAAGTTATGCTACCCACAGAATGCAATCATATGAATATGATGGTGGGATTGCCAACCAAATGCACTGACAAGTATGAGCAACGTCACTCTTTTGCAGGAAGAATTGGCTGTTTTCAATTAGCTCTTTCCCATCTGCTTTGTAAGAGTTGAATCCTGTCCTATTTGTATGGTCTTCTTACATTTGAGATATTTCACTGACTGTATTCAGTATTTATTGGTGGTCATACGTGCATCTTATTGCTAGACATCTCTAATCTCTAGGCAGCTATTTCTAATGCAGAGAAGCAGGCAGGTTCCATGTAAAAGGGCCTTGGGTCTTGCTGTTCTCCCTCAGCCTCCTGTTGATTCCAGTGCTGGATCATTTACAACTGACTGCTGTGACTTCGGATTCCCTAAATCAAATTCATTGTTCCAATTTGCAATCCCAGGCCCATTCTTGGCCAATCAGGAAACCTAGCGATTTACTTAATCTTGTGAGTGCCACCTGCATTCTTATCTAATCACTAATGACTTCCTTTCTTCCTAGACCATGAGGAAAGCAAAGAAGTTCAAAACAAGTAAAGCCAGGGATCCTATCTCCTCAAAAATGATACAAAGATTAAGTCCTTCCATGATATGCTTATAGATGTTAAACGGTGACCCAAACATAGAAATAATTCCCTTTCTATAGTATTTTACAGTTTATAAAGCACTTTCCTCACTACAATCCTGTAATATAAGTAGTTTCAAGTATGATTATCCCCATCATCTAGATGAGGAAACAATATCAGAAGTAGAATGATTTGCCTAGGGTCACAGGGCTAGAGAATGCTTGAACCTAGACTTAAACCTAGGCTCCTGACCCTAATAATAGGTTCTTTCTGGCACAACAGACTAACTCTGGTCCCCATGAGCTACTTGCATATATATATATAATTTCCTCCCCAAAGTGCAACATGCATGGTGTTGGAGAGAAAGTCCTGAACTTGGAGTAAGAAGTACAAAATCCAAGCTCTGTTACTTACTCTCTGCATGACATTAGGCAAATCACTTAACCTCTCTGAGCTTCATGTTCCTCTTTTATAAAAATGCTAACAAGAATCTCCCTATTGTCTATTTTAGAAAAAAAATACAATGCAGACATAGACCAGTAGATGTGCTTGCTATCTCTGCAGGAATTCTCCAAAGGCAACCTCTGTTAGGGAAAGAAATATAAACCTTGAAAATGATAGCATGTTTCCCTAGAAATCCAATGACAGTATTTGAAGCCCCACAGGGCCAGATATTATTAAGATTTGTAAATGATTGAACTCAAAGTCCACTCAGTCCTTAGAGGAAATATATGCTAACCGCAAATTCTAATAATAACTGATGGCTGGTGTTTTAAAGATTACAGGAGGCATATATATATATATAATTTGAAACTCACAATCCATAGTCCATGAGGTAGTTAATACAAATATTACTATCCCCATTTTACAGATGAGGAAACTGAGGTAAAAGAGGTTAAGTGATTTGCCCATGATCTCACAGCTAGGAAATGCCATTCTTCCTTAGAGAAGGTTAGCTTTAATTCAAAAAAGACAAATGCCCTCCCCTTTCTGATGACATGGATATCAGCTGCTTTGAGAATGAAGTTGTTTTCCCCCTTCATGTCTACCAACCTATTTACTCAGTATCTTAAAATCAACTAGCTCTTTAATAGGTCAGGTACATGGCCATGAGAAAGTCTGTGGAAGAGAAGCTGGAAAATGCTTCTTGGACCATAAACATTCCTATGATGTTCACTGATTGCTTAGTGTACTACAAATAGTAAAAGCTTAATAAATGCTCATGGAATGTTGAGTTAATATGAGTGGGGTTAGAACCAATTTTCTGGATAACAAGAAATGATAATTCACATGATGATAGTGCTTTTAGATTTTCAAAGCACTTTTCTCCTCTAAGGGAAGTACTACAAGTGTTACTATCCCCAGGACACCAAGGGACAGAAACAAAAATTATTTGCCCAAGGCCAGATGGCAGTGAGTGTCAGTCTTGGGATCTGAACCAATATCCCCTGACTCCAAGTCCAGGGTGCTTTCAACTACTCTATACTGCCTCTCAAGAGAACCGAAAAGGCTACATTGGGCATTGTGGGCAAAATGACAATAGAATAAAGACCAAAACAAAATAGGGTGAGGGAGAAAAAGGCAAGATCTGTTTCTGCATTTGGGAAATGGAATTGTCTCTTCTTGATTTGTGAAGCAGCAGAAAGAGGAAAGTGAAGACCACCAAATTCTCAAGAGTCCTTGTGCGTGGATATGTAATTTACTCAGTACTCTTGGGTTCTGTCCCCACATCTTTTCCATTAACTTGCCATGTGGCATGTCACTTAACTTCCTTGGCCTTACCTACCATGTCAGGTCAACCATCCTTGTGTTAAGGAAGAGGTTGAAGAGATGCCCTGGAAAAGGGGAGGTAGAAAGGCAAGTCAATTCAAGAAAGCCAATCTTCAGTAGTCTGACCTAGACACTGCCCTTTGTGGAATCATACTTTCTTGAGGTGGGCAGTAAATCCTTGGCATGTCACCCTCTGCAAATGCCCATGTTTTACCCCATGTGGTTCAGAAAGGAGCACCATTTTCCTTCAGGTGCCTCTGGGGAGTTTTAGGCACCTACCATAGCATCTAATTCTCCAGTGGAGAGATCCAACTGGCTCTTCCAGCCAGCAGGTCTTTTGCTGACCATGCACCACAACTAAATCAAGTACTTTGTGGAGCTCCCACCAATCTCTGATCTTGGCCATGTACACTGTCCCCTAGTCTGTGCATATCCCAGACTTTGTCTCACCTTCTGCACCCAGACACCAGCTGCCCCTTCCTGCCTATCCCTTTTGGGAATGCCAACCCTCATTCTGTGATCTGAGACTGAGTGAAGGTGTTTCTTTTCATCCAGTAAGCCCTGACAGCATTGAACAGCACTGAATTTGATTATTCCAAGTTGTTAGCAACTTGATTTGTGAATGCATTCTGTACGGCTCAGGTCCTCGTGTTTCTCTCTACTCTTGACCCAACACAGGGATGAATTAGAAGCAGGAATATATGAATCTCTTGAGAAAAACCAAATGTCTCTTCCTCTGGCCCTGGAGTGATATGAGGGGAAAATTCTCCTCCACACTTGGGACAAATGAGTCATGAGCAATCTTGTGGGGGATTTTCTTTCATAATCGGTTCATTCTGTACCCAGGATTAACAGTAGGAAAAGTTTAAAACAGGCAAGGCCAGAACCTTTGTAGAGTGGGGGGGGGGGAGAATCTTCCATCTGACCAGAATTCTCCAGGCCACAATTTCCTTATGAACATGGCTTGCTGTGCTCTCAGATCAGTAATGCTGGCGCAGTAGAACTGACACATTCCTGATCAATGCACCACTTTGCTTGCTAGGCAAGAGCATGTGTGTCAGGAAGGGAAGGATCAATGACCTTGGTGGGACTTAATTAGCTTTGTCTCAAGCTCAGCAAGGCCATTCACCAGCTACTAAAGACTTTTATGATCATCTGTTCTAAACCCCAGCATTCTTTCTAAATCAGCTGCTTGGGAGCCAGAGACAGTTTTAGTGAATTCTCAAGAGCTATTTTTACATAATTAACAGGATGCAAGAGCTCTTTCTGCTTTCCCTGCTTTCTGCACTGGCCACCTCCTTCCTCTGACTTTCATTTAGACCTAAAGGAAGTCAGTGTGTGCCCCACCAGGATATTACCAGTGACTGAAGAACTTGGCCCAAGAGGCACCACCACTCCTAAAAGTCATAATCCTTTCTTTCTTCTAAGCAAGCATCCTTTTACAGCCTGGACACAAGCAAATGGCTCCACTTCCAAGATTTATGCACCATCATGATCCAGTGCCACAGCTCTGCCTTTGGTGTGAGGTGAATGAGGCTGCAAGTCTGTGTCATGACCTCTTGGGCTAGAAAGAGTAGGTAAGACAGGGCCTCCATCTGGCCAACTAGCAATGGCAAGTTTTGGCAATAACTTCAACTCTCTTCTTCTTCTAAGATGTTATTCAGGGGAAGGACTTGATTTTCAGGGAATGGGGCGATCCTGCACAATTTTCAGTTAGGCTGAGTCTCAGAACATCACCTTCTCTTGGGTATAGAGTGGTCACTGATCCAGCTAAAGGGAGGGACAGAATAGAGGAGAAATGGCTCCACAAAGTAAAATATTAGTCATATAAAAAGGAAGAAAGAGCTACTGCCCAAAGTAGAAAAAAATCCCACTGAAAACCTTGACAACTGTAACCACAAGTCCATTAGGATGAGCTCACATCTAAGGTGCCCCAAGGTCATGCCATGATGAGCCCCTGGCCACAAGGATCCGTGTGAGATATTAAACCCACCAGTTGGGGCTTTGGGTCAGGAAAGACCTGCCAATCTAGGTCACCGATAACTATGCACAAAGTCTAAGAAGGTAAGAGACAAAAAATATTTTTCTACACTAGCACAGGAAACTCTTAGGAGGAGGAGAAGGGTCTTTCCAATAATCCTCAATATGGAAAGCAGCATATTGACTTTGTCCTAAAAGATGAGAGTCAAGATTCTATGCATTTGAAGCTGTATTTACTCCAGAATGGATGGAGACAGAAACAATGGGTATCCTATACTAAAAAACATATGGTTGATAACTGGATAGAATGAGAAGGCCTCTGCCTTGTATTGAGATGGCACCTGCAAGGAAGTTGTGGAAGCCCTTGGGAAATGCAGCTTGACAGCAGTAAAACTCAGTGCACATGTTTTGATGTCAGTATAATACAATAGTGATATTCTGCGGTATATGCTGACAGGTGTATACCTGTGGGTTTGGGTTTGCTAATGTAATACATTTCAATAAAAACCTACTGAAAACCTACTGGTGCCTGATCATGTCCAGTGTTTGACACAGGGGTGTGAGGGGAGAGATGAGGGGATTGGCCCATTTATATTTGTGTTGAGAAGCCCAGGGGATTAGTGTTTCTGTACTTGAGTCCTTGGCTCTTTCCAGTTTGCTCTTGGGAATGCTTAAAGAGCACTCTGGATTTACATGTAATTATAAATATATATATAATATATATGTATATGCACATTATATATAATACTATTAAGATGGGGGGGGGAGAATACTCTGGGATCTGCAACCTAGAGATGAAGTGAAAGCCTTTAACAAATCATCTGGATGATTATTGCTGATCTTGAATTTTTGGGGGGCGGTTCAATGAGGGTTAAGTGACTTACCCAGGGTCACACAGCTAGTAAGTGTCAAGTGTCTGAGGCCGGATTTGAACTCAGGTCCTCCTGAATCCAGGACCAGTGCTTTATCCATTGCGCCACCTAGCTTCCCCAACCTTAAATTTTTCTACTGAAGTGTCTAGGAAGTTTAGAGGAGCTGGAGCTGATCGCTCTAGATCTTCCATACTAATCAGTTTATGCCTACCAAGCTTTCTTCACAGTAGCTGAGTGAGATGGGCCAATGACGAATCACCACCTCCAAATGTGGCCAATTAAGAAGGCCCAGACAGAAGTGACTTAGCAAAGTCATGCACTTATGAGCACTTGGTAGAACTGAGACTTGATCCTTCTGATGCTAAGTCCAAGGCTCTTTCCTCTACATTACAATAAGGAAAAGGATGGATGTTTGTTGATTTTTTTTTAACTCTGTAATCAACAGTGTAGCATAATGGATAAAGAGCCACCCTCAGAGCTGGGAAAACTAGGGATCAAGTCACACCACTGACATATACATGTATGTATGTATACATGTGCATGTTTATATATATATGTGTGTGTACATACATTTGTATGTGTGTCCTATAAGTTTGCGTATATGTACTATGTATCTATGCCTGTACATTTCATGTGTGCATGTATATGTGTACGTGTGTGCTATACTTGCATGTGTATACGTGTGTGTATACACTCTCAGTCTCTCTGTTACAAAAGAGGTGCTAATTGACATTGATAGAGGGAAGGTCCTCCCTGGAAGTTCCCTGCCCCACCGAAGTCATAGATTTAGACCAAAACCCCCAAAACAAACCCTGTAATTATATATGCTGATTTGGTCTGAAACATGCTACTCATCTGAACATACTATTGGGAGAAGTCTTTCACTAGTCTCTATCCTATTCAGTTTTGGGGTTTTTTGCGGGGCAATGGGGGTTAAGTGACTTGCCCAGGGTCACACAGCTAGTAAGTGTCAAGTGTCTGAGGTCGGATTTGAACTCAGGAACTCCTGACTCCAGGGCTGGTGCTCTATCCACTGTGCCACCTAGCCGCCCCTATCCTATTCATTTTAAGTCATTTCTTCCCATGATTCTCTTCAGCCCCATGGCCACCCTCACCCAAAAGTACCACCCTTTCTTCCTCCCAAGACCCATCAGGCTGTCTCTGTGCTCCTACTTAAGCCCCTCTTCTTTCCCTGTCTACTTCTGGTTTCATGCTCATCAAAACCTGAGCCTGGCCCAGATGGAGGATTCCAAAGGCAAAGAGAAAGACTCACTCTTCTGATCCTACATAGTGGCAGTGCATCCTATAGGCTGATCAAGAAAATGGGGAAACAGAATGTAGACTCAGCTTATGGCTCTGTTTGTGATCCTGAATCTACCACCTCTGTGACTCGGGCAAGTTACTGGTCTATTTACTCCATGACTGATCCCCACCTGTTAGATGGGCGTAACAGCCTCTGCCTACTTAACAGCCTAATCACTCTCAGAAGGTACCACCCTGCTAGACCTGTCTGGCCTCTGCTCCCATGTTCCCTGACTCTGATGTGAAAAATTCTCATTTTCCCTCAGTTCAGACGAGACATGATTCCTTGCTGTTACTCCCCATTTGGAGTTTTCTTAGCAAAGATGTTGGAGTTTGCTACTTCCTTCTCCAGCTCATCCGAGGCAAACAGGGTTAAGTGACTTGCCCAAGGGTCACACAGCTAGTAAGTGTCTGAGGTCAGACTTGAAGATCTGATTTGAAATCAGATGAGTCTTCCTGACTCCAGGCCCAGCACTCTGCACTATGGCGCCATCTAGTGGCCCTGCACCACCTAGCTGCCCAAGCTTCCCTGCCCAGAAATGTAGTAAAAGGTCTGTCTGTGTATGTATATATGTGTGTGTGTGTGTATGTATGCATATGTGTATGTATATATATTTTAGAGGAGGGAAATTGATATAATAGAAAAGAACACTTTATGAAGTTAAAGGAAATGTTTCCACCTCTTACTATCTGTATGACCTTGGATAAGTCATTCAACCCCTTTAAGCCTCATTTTCCTCATCTGTAAAGCAAGGGGTTGATCTAGATGACATTTGAGGACCCCACGTGGAAGTGGGCACAGCTGAAAGTCCAATCCATCATTCATCAAGCTGAGGATCATTAGGTGGGCCCCACATATCCCTTAAATCCCACTTCTAATGGGACCAACCTGCTCCCTAGGCTGGGGGCATGGGGTGGGATAGGGGCAGTGTTGGCTCAAAGTTCCTTTCTTCTCCCTCCTTCCTGGTGCAAAGGCAAACTGCTACCACCTATGCTGTCTATCCAGCCTGATGATTTTTCCTTAGGTTCCTCTTCAACAAAATAATAGAGAAGGTGGACTAGATGACCTCTGAGGTCCCTTCTAATTCTATATCTATATCTTCTATCATAAAAGATGCCATCTAGTCTAATGCCCCCTTTTACAGATGAGGAAACTGAGACTCAGGGTAGATAAGAGACTTGCACAAGGTAACACAGGTGTTAAGTGTAAGAGGTGGAATCCAAACCCAACAGCATCACTGGAATAGCTTTTTTCCACTTGGGTTGTCCTTAAAGAATTTAATCAATAATGACTCACATTTACGTCATATTTCCCTTCTTGTCGTTAAGTTCAGCATCACCAAAGCATAGATAAGAGAATTTGAATTATGAAGCCTACCACTGTAGTCAGAAATTGCTATGACATCTTCAAAATGACAGAAATGTATTGCAAACACAGGAAAAACCAAAGACATTCCAACTCCTAGTCTTCCTTCCTAGGACTTTCCATCTCAGAATTTCCCCTCCTGGTTCTCTAGGATGTTCTCAAAGGACTGATTTCCTTTCAGTCAAATGGAAGGTCAGCAAGAGGAGGTAATAAAACCGTTAACTCAGCAAAAAATACTTCAGGCTTGCGATGAGCCAAGAGGAGCATAGCCCGACAGGAAACTATAAGAACAACCACAATGTAAAGAGCTGGCACTGTGAAACATATGGCATATTTAGCTAACCGACTAATACTAAGAATTTTTCAATTATTTTTGAGTTATGTATATATGTGTGTGTATATGTATGTATATATGCATATATATATGATGATTACAATTCTGAAAATTAAACTGACTCTCTAAATAGCAAACAGATTTCAAAATGTAGGATTACAGGCTTAAAGCCAAAAGGTGCTTCAAAAGATCATCTACGGAGCAGCTAGGTGGTGCAGTGGATAGAGCACCAGCCCTGGAGTCAGGAGTACCTGAGTTCAAATCCGGCCTCAGACATTTACTAGCTGTGTGACCCTGGGCAAGTCACTTAACCCCAATTGCCTCACTAAAAAAAAAAAAAGATCATCTAGGGGCAGCTAGGTGGCAAAGTGGATAGAGCACTGGCCCTGGATTCAGGAGGACCTGAGTTCAAATCCGGCCTCAGTCACTTGACACATTACTAGCTGTGTGACCCTGGGCAAGTCACTTAACCCCAATTGCCTCACACAAAAAAACCCACAAAAAACAAACAACCAACAACAAAAAAAAGATCATCTAGTCCAACTCCCTCATTTTACAGATAAAGAAACTAAGTCTTGAAGGGGTACACCCAGTCCACCCAGGTGGCAAATCAAGAATTCAAGCCAAATTTAGCACCCTCTCCAAGGGAGCAGGCTGTCCACTAGACAACATTGGTATGAGCTGATGAAGCACACACCCATCCTTTCTTTTTTTAAAAAATAGTGGGAGGGGGCAGCTAGGTGGCGCAGTGGATAGAGCACTGGCCCTGGAGTCAGGAGTACCTGAGTTCAAATCCGGCCTCAGACACTTAACACTTACTAGCTGTGTGACCCTGGGCAAGTCACTTAACCCCAATTACCTCACTAAAAAAAAAAATAGTGGGGTTTTTTCCAATTACATGTAAAGACCATTTTTAATATTCATTTTGATAAAATTTTGAGTTTAACATTTTCTTCCTCCTTTCCTACCTTCCCCTTCCCTAAAATGATAAGTAATTTGATAGAGGCCATATATGCACAACCATGTAAAACCTATTTCCATATTAGCTGTTAAAGAAGCAACAGTTTACAAAATAATTACAGTTTTCGAAAAGAAAAAGAAAAACATGAAAAAAATTACAAATAGTATGCCTCAATCTCCATTCAGATTCTATAGTTCTGGGGCAGCTGGGTGGTGCAGTGGATAAAGCACCGGCCCTGGATTCAGGAGTACCTGAATTCAAATCCGGCCTCAGACACTTTACACTTACTAGCTGTGTGACCCTGGGCAAGTCACTTAACCCCCATTGCCCCACAAAAAAAAAAAACAGATTCTATAGTTCTTTCTATAGATGTGAAGGGTATTTTCCATCATGAGTCCTTTGGAATTGTCTTGGATCATTGTATTGCTGAGAAGAGCTACATCAATCAGTTGATCATTATACAATATTGTTGTTACTCTATACAATATTCTGGTTCTGCTCATTTCAGTTTACATCAGTTCATGTAAGTTTTTCCAGGTTTTTCTGAAAGCATCCTGCTTGTTATTTCTCATGGCACAATAGTATAGTATTCCGTCACAATAATATACCACAACTTGTTCAGTCATTCCCCAGTTGATGGGCATCCCTTCAATTTCCAATTCTTTGCCACCACAAAAAGAGCTGCTACAAATATTTTTGGACACTAGGTCCTTTTTTCCATTTTTATGATCTACCCATCCTTTCTTGTAATCACTGGAAATCTACTAAAATATGACTGCTTATACCATTAGTCATGGTTACTCTTACATGTTGTTTTCAGGGATAGTACATTTCAGGTGGGTTAGTAGAAAATATCCTGAAGATTTGAATGATGTGATGGAATAAAATTCATCAATATAATTTTTAATATGAGTTATTGTTTTTATTGACAAAGACAGGGAAGTCAAAAGGAAGGCTGAGTTTTGAGGGAAGATAAATTCAGTTTTCAGTGTGTTTAGTTGGAGTTGCCACTGGGACCTGAAGGTAGAATTATTATAACTCAATCAACACTTATTGAACCCCAACTATGTGCAAAATGGGATAGGGAGTTCAAGAAGAAGAACTGGAAGTTGTAGCTAGAAATATGGATCTGGAAGTCATCTACATAGAGGTGATAGTTGAAGTGAATGAGATCCTGGAAGGAGACAATGCAGAGAGAGAAAAAAAAGGGCTGAATGTTGATTTAGGGGAAGAAAGAAAAGAATTCAGTGAAGGAGACAAAGAAGAAGCAGGGAGGCAAGAAGAAAGAGAACTTGGAAATCTCCCAATCGTGAGATTGGATGTACCTGAGTTCCAAACCTAAAAGCAAATTATTTGGGTTTTTTTTTTTCAGTAATTGTCTCTATCCCATCCTCTTCTTTGTGTCCTCAACCTTGAACAAGGAGGTGATGGGAAGGAAAGCCAGCCTGCTTTCTT
Source organism: Dromiciops gliroides (assembly GCF_019393635.1). Lineage (NCBI taxonomy): Eukaryota > Metazoa > Chordata > Mammalia > Microbiotheria > Microbiotheriidae > Dromiciops > Dromiciops gliroides. Next base: position 357,805,702 of record NC_057862.1, read on the forward strand.
GAATTTGGCAGTGAGCAAACGCAGCTCAACGCATTAATTAAGCACCTACTGTATACAAGACTCTGTGACAGGCACTGTAGACACAAAGAAAACAAAAAAAAAAAACCCATGACCTTCAGCATCTTACATTGAAATGAGATGGGGAACATCACATGTACACATATTTCTCCATGATTTGGTTGGTCGGTTGACATCCTTCGTTCTGGAAGAGGACCAGAATGACGTCACTCTATGCTTTAACCAAAAGAGGACTCAAGAGACAACAGAGGACTCAAGCTGCAATGGGTTTTCACCTGAACTGGGAGCAACTGAAGTGGTAATCCTTTCAGTTTTGCTTGGAGCCATCTCCTGACCTAGAACCAGCACTACCCTCTGGAAGAAGTCAGAGATCGTCCCTGACATCAGCACCCCTGATAATTAGCCTACAGAAGTTTGGGACTGGAGTGTTTCTGCTTAGCTCGCCAGCCAGAAGCAGGGCGTTCTCTTTCTCCCGTGAGACTCTGAAAGGGGGGTGGGGAGGCTAGGGAATGTCTTTCAAAAAAGATGTGCATGACTTCACAAATATAATTTCAAATTGTTTGCCTTCGCAAGGATGGGGAAGGGCGGGAGAGAAGGAGAGAATTTGGAACTCGAAATTTTTTTTAAATGACTGTTAAATTTTTTTACATATAATTGAGAAATATTTAACGGAATAAATAAAAATACATTTCAAAAATAAGATTAGATGGATAAAAAAAAATTTAATGAGCATTTGAAAGCCAGAAGAAGGAGAGGTGAGAAGAGTTAAAGATAGAAACCCTTAATCTTGATCCCAGATTTTTTCCTTTCATTCAGCAAATTTACTCTAATCGACATATGAGTGAATAATCCTTTCCGGTCACTCAAAATGGAGAATAGCTTGGAAACAGAGAAGTATGGATTAATACCAGGAATTAATTCATTTCCACGGAGGTACCAGTAGTGTGCTGGTAAATGTTGAACAACAGGTTTGGGGCCGCGCGGAGGAGGCGGGGGTGGAGTAGGAAGTAGGGGGAGTAACACACTTTTAAATTTAATCTGCATTTATCGTTTTCTCCATCACTTTCGTAAATCTAGTCAATCCTCAAAACAATCGGTCAAACCCTAATTTGCAGTTTGCTGATTTCCAAGGTGTAAATGCTCACACTTGAAAATTTAACAATCTGCTCCCCGGTCAAATTGACTGCAGACCATCCCTGTAACAGACTAGGGCAGAAACCCCAAGAAGCTAAAGGGAGGTACTATCCACGCCTGCGCAAAGGAATTGACCAACTAGGTCCTGCTCCTGCCTGTGGAGAGGACCAGCTCTAAAATAGCTTATGGTCGGAGCGCCATCTGGTGGCAAGTGCAGCGATTGCGCCCTGAGTAGCTACCTCAGACCTATAGGCCAATAAAAATCAAATGCTCCTGTGGATGGATGAAAGCATTCTGTTGTTATTGTTGTTGTTGTTGATTCACTTCCATTGTGTCCAAATCTTCATGACCCCAATTTGGAGTTTTCTTCACAGAAATACTGGAGTGGTTTGCCATTTCCTTCTCCAGCTCATTTTACAGATGAGGAAACTGAGGCAAACAAGATGAAGTGGCATGCCCAGGGTCACCCAGCTAGTAAGTGCCTAAGGCCAGATTTGAATTCAGGTCTTTCTAACTCTAAACCTGGTGCTCTAGCCAATGTACCACCTAGCTGTCCCAAAGTGAAAGAGAAAAGTGGTAGGTTATTGTTTGGTTGTGTCCAACCTCATTTCAAGTCCTTGCCTCTATACCAATACTATCTGTGATGGAGACTCTGCAATGTAGTGGGGAAACCACCATCCTGAAGTTAGAGGACCAGTGTTCAAATATTACTTCTGATGCTTCTGTTTTATGTGACCTTGGGCAAGTCATTAACTTCCCTAGACCTCAGGCTCATACGTTAAATGACAACACTGGCCTCAATTCTCTAAGAGCTCTCTTCTAGCTCTCCATCTACGATCCCTCACAAAACTTCTCAGTGCCTCCCAGGAACTGTCTAAGACCACTTGCAGAACTTCATTGGGAGAAGGAGTTCTCTCCTGGGAATTTACCTACACTAACAAAATCTCAAGTCCAGAACAGGAAGAAGAAGGAGGAGGAGGAGAAACCAAGGCAAAGCTGAGACAATAGCAAAACTTGATTGAAGTTAGTGAATTTTGTGAATGAGAGACTAGAGTTGGGAGAGGAGTCTACAACAGTGTCTACTGTTACCATGAGGTTAAAGGTACCCTGCTCTCAGCATATGGGTTGGTGGGAGCCTTGGAAGACATAGATGGGCTATCAAATTGTACATACCCTTTGATCCAGAAATACCACTGCTAGGTTTATATCCCAAAGACATCCCCAAAAGAAAAAAAGACCTATTTGTACAAAAATATTTCTAGCAGCTCTTTTTGTGGTGGCTATGAATTGGAAATCAAAGCAATGCCCATCAGTTGGGGAATGGCTAAACAAGCTGTGGTATATGATGGTGATGGAATATTGTTGTGCTATGAGAAATGACAAGCAGGATGGTTTTAGAAAGGCGTGAAAAGACTCATATGAACTGATGTATAGTGAAGTGAGCATAACCAAGAGAATGTTGTGCACAGAGACAGCAATACTGTTTGATGAAGAACTATGAATGACAACTATTCTCAGCAATACAATGATCCAAGACAATCCCAAAGAACGAATGATGAAGCATACTATCCATCTCCAAAGAAATAACTGATATTGATGGAACACATACTGAAGCAGGCTAATTTTTCACTTTCTTTCATTCATTTTTTTCATTTATTTGCATCTTCTTATATCAAATGCCTAATGTGGTCATGTTTTGTAATTGCACATGTATAACCTTACTTACTTACTTACTTGCTTGCTTGCTTGCTTGCTTGCTTACTGACTCAGGGACAAGAAAATGGAGGGAAGGAAAGAAAGAATTTGAAACTCAAAACTTTAAATAAAAGTGTTTATTATCCAACAAACTATAGATGACATTTTTTCTACACATAGATAAGCTCTAGGCACTATAACCCAGAAATCTGAATCTAATGGGAGAAGGAGAGAGAAGGATGGAACTTGGAAGAGGATAGGCTATGCATTTGAATTTATGGACCAGCAATAGAAGTTGAGTTCCCAAAGAGGCTCTGCTCAGGGAAAGAAGGGGAAACAAGGGAAATTACTTTCAAATGCAGCGAGCAAGGGTGTAGGCGAAAATCAGTCCCAGTGTGCCACTGGAGGTCTAGACAGAGGAAAGAAACACCTTTGGACTAATAGGAGAAAAAAGGTGGGATAGCCTAAAGCTGTTTCATTAAAAAAAAAAAGTTACAAACGCATGAATATGAGACAACTCTGAAGTCACTTTGTAAACTGCACCTGAGTGGGGGGTTAGGAAATAAATTCCAGTGGCACAGGAAAAGATTCTTTCCTTAGGCAGTCTTCTTTCTTCCCCACCCAAACACTCTAAGCCTACGTGTAGCCCTGTCCAGCATTTCCCAGGCATGGGAAAGTGGTCTGACTGCCATCTAGTCTGACTTAGAGGAGAAACAAACAGGTGGGAAGTTGCTGTAGCAAGGCAGAGGGCTTCATTGCTACTGGTCGTGGTGCTGCTGCTGCCTCATAAGGGGAGAAAACAAGCCAGTCTGCCTCTCAGAGGGGAGCAGATCAGCATCCCTTGGGTGAGGCAGCTTCCACTTACCCCAGTGGATGTTGGGATGGGCTGGGTGTAAAGAACACAAGGATACCCCACAACTCCTAACTCTGAGATTCCTTTCCTCCCTTCCTAGACTCCCCACCAAGTTCACTCTGGGGTATGGTATTGGCAGTGGATGAGTCATTCCCTTGCTCAGCTAGGATGGTTCCTTCCAGGGCGCAATATGTCAGCTGACAGGTCAATCGAGGTTCCTCAAAGCTGGCTCATCACTGGAGTCATCTACTGATGCCACTGGATGCCATGGTTTCTGTTACCTATGTTACCTCTGTTACAAGTGCTGATGGCTCTTCTGACCATTGAAATGCTGTTACAAAGGTTTCCTCTCCAGATAATCATGTATGAAAAGAATAAGCACAAAAAGAGAGAAAAGAAACTGAGGCAGTTCACAGACATCTGGAGGGCAGATGGGAGATCAGGCCTGTTACTCTTCCCCCAACCAGTGGCTCAGGTCCTTTTCCTCTTTAATCTCTTTAGGATCTCAATTTTTCAGTAAAGGAAGAGGCAAAGTCTTCAGCTGAGAAAGGGGGGAAAGGAAAGGTGGGGAGGCTTGAGGATGGAAGGTTGGTAAGAGCTTCTTTGAGACACAAAATAAGAAATCATTTCAGGAGGACTAAAGGACTGCCTGGCAGCAATGAGGACAAGTGGAAAACAGGAATTTGTACCCAAGCACCATAGTCATATTGGATCCTCAAGCTCTGTTCAGCAACCTATGAACAGATGTAGAGAAGGTGGATAGTGGAAGTAATCCAGGGCTAGGGTTTGGCATGTGACCATAAGGCTGGATAGAGCTGAAAATGGCTAACTATAGGGTTGAGATAGGAAAGGGAGAAAAAATGAAGTCAGAGCAATGCTAATGAGTGACCTGAGAAGGTATAAGGGTGAAGAATGGGTTTAGGAACAGTGAGGCAAAGGGAGAGATGGAATGGTAGGAAATTATGATCAGTCAGAGACTCTAATCAAGGAAGTAGCACGTTTGTGAGATCCTTCATGTGATCAGTCCTATGTGTGGCTAAGGTAGAATGGAGGGTGAGATTTAATGAGACTGAGGAATTGAGAGTTTAGGGAGTTAGAAGAAGCATGAATGTGAATGTAGATATGCCCAAGTATAAAGGCAAAAACTGGGGAGAAGACAATGATCAAAAAAAAGAAGGAAGTTAGAGGATGTAGGTTAAAATCTCAACCCTAAAATCATGTATACCCTTTGACCCAGCAATACCACTATTAGGTCTTTATCCCAAAAAGATCATAAAAAAGGGGAAAAGACACACATGTAAAATAATATTTATAGCTGTTCTTTTTCTGGTGGCAAAGAATTGAAAATTGAGGGGGTTACCCATCAATTGAGGAATGGCTAAACAAGTTGTGTTATATTAATGTAATGGAATACTATTGTGCTGCAAGAAACGATGAGCAGGAGTTCAGAGAAACCTGGAAGGACTTGCATGAACTGATGATGAGTGAGATGAGCAGAACCAGAACATTGTACACAGTATCATCAACATTATGTGTTGATGATAGACTTGATTCTTCTCAGGAATACAATGGTACAAGATAGTTCCAAAGGATTCATGATGGAAAATGCTCTCCAAATCCAGAGAAAAAGAACTGTGGAATCTGGATGCAGATTGAATCATGCTATTTCCATTTTCTTTGTTGTTGTTTTTGTTTTTTGAGGTTTTTCCTTTTTGCTCTGATTCTTCTTTCACAGCATGACTGATGCAGAAATGTGTTTAATGTGATTGTACATATATAACCTATATCAGATTACTTGCTGTCTTGGGGAGGGGGGGAGGGAAGAGAAGGAGAGGGAAAAAAATTTGAAACTAGAAATCTTATAAAAACAAATGTTGGGGCAGCTAGATGGTGCAGTGGATAGAGCACCAGCCCTGGAGTCAGGAGTACCTGAGTTCAAATCCGGCCTCAGACACTTAACACTTACTAGCTGTGTGACCCTGGGCAAGTCACTTAAACCCAACTGCCTCACTAAAAAAATTTTAAAATAAATTTAAAAAAAAAAACAAATGTTGAAAACTATCTCTACATGTAACTGGAAAATAATAAAATACTTTCACAATTTAAAAAAGGAAAGCTATTGCAATAGTCTAAGCTAAAGGTGTGGACATTTAAAAAAAAACAGAAAAAGACAAGATTCAGAAACTGATTGGATATTTTGATGAGGAAGAGTGAGAAGTCAAGGATGACACACCAAGATTATAAACTTGGGTGACTAGCAGTACACAAAACAATAGGAAAATTGGGGATGGAGGGAAAAGGAAAGATAATAAATTGTTTTGAAGGAGTTGAAATTAAGATGCCTATAGGACATCTAGTTTTAGATGTCCAAAAAGCAGTTGGTAATATGTGACTATAGCTCAGAAGAAAGACAAGGACTGGATATATACACCTGGGATCAACAGCATAGAGGCAATAATTGAACCCATGGGAACTGATGAAATCGCCAATGAAATAGTATTGAACAGGGCCCAGGACAAAGGCTTGAGAGATACTCAATAGTCCTCTATGTGCCCAACAATTCAACCAAACTGGTTTTCTTGCCATTCCTTAGACATGATATTTCCATCTCCATCTCTCCTTTCTTTGCATTGTCTGTCTCCCATACCTGAAACACATCCATCCTCACCTCCACTTCCTAGAATACCTAGTTTCCTTCAAATTCAAGCATGTCCTTGTATCATCATTTAATGGCTATGGAAGGTTGGTTTGCATTTAGGGCTTTTTAAAGCTAGCCATATCTAGTGCTATGTTTATTTTAAAGTGAAATAGGATTGGGAAAAAACCTTCTGTAATAAAAATGGTGAGGGGCAGCTAGGTGGCACAGTGGGTAGAGCACCGGCCCTGGAGTCAGGAGTATCTGAGTTCAAATCCGGCCTCAGACACTTAACACTTACTAGCTGTGTCACCCTGGGTAAGTCATTTAACCCCAATTGCCTCACGAAAAAAGAAAAAGAAAAAAAAGAAAAATGTTGGTAGTTTCCTTATTACAAAATTTTTAATACAGAAATACAAGATATCCAACAACTAGAAAATTCTCCTATACCAAGTAGTTGAAAGATTGAACAATTTGCCCATTTGCAAAACAGCACCAGGCAACATCTGGGGGCATGAAAAGACAATGCAACACAACCACGTATTCCTCTCATTGGGGAATTAGTTGAAGTCCCTAGTGACAAGGAAGAAAAACCTGGATGAAGAGTCAGTCAAGTGAGCTCCAAGAAAAACCTGTTTACCCACAGCAGAGAGACTGTAAAAACTGAATAGTAGCTCAGAAAAGAATTTTTTTGACTTTTTTTTTTTTTGGTGGGGCAATGGGGGTTAAGTGACATGTCAGGGCCACACAGCTAGTAAGTGTCAAGTGTCCAAGACCAGATTTGAACTCAGGTCCTCCTGAATCCAGGGCCAGTGCTTTATCCACTGCGCCACCTAGCTGCCCCCAGAAAAGAATTTTAATGAGGAGAAAACATTATGTTTGTACTCACCAGAGGACCAAGATATTCAACCATGTATATTCTGATTAGAGGGGAAGCTATGCCCAGACCAGGGGAGGGCTGAATCCAAAGGTTGCCCCTTTCCTGCCTAATCCTCATACTTTGGAGGGCCCTAAGGGACAGAGAATATTTCTAAACACCCAGAAAACAATGTTAGCCATCCTGGGCCATCCATAAGTCCAGATCTAGTACTGGAGGTAAGTAGGCTTGAAGCTACCATTTGGCCAATTAACAAATTAATTTATGATGTTCATTTCAATTCAACAGTCATTTATTAAGTGATGACTAGGTGTCAGATACTGGGCTAGGGACTGAGAACACAAAGACAAAAATGAAACGTATCCCTGCCTTTGAGAAGCTTACATTCCACTGGAAGGAAACAGCATGTACACTGATATGTAAACACAAAATAAAACAACTGAGAGAATCAGAAACAGCCTCTTGTAAGAAGTGGCACTTTAGCTAAATATTGGGGTAATTTAGAGATTCCGAGGAGGAGAGGAAGAAAAGGAGGAGGAGCATTCCAAGCATGGGGGAAAGGCCTGAGGAAAGGCACTAAGGCAAGAGAATGGAATGTCATGTCCTGAGGACAGCCAGGAGGCCAATTTGTCCAGAATACAGAGTGCCTGACAGAGAATTATGTGAAGTCAGATCATGAAGGGCTTTAAATACCAAACATATTTTGCCCTAGCAGCAATAGGGAGCCACCAAAGCTTCTAGAAGAGAAGAAGGACATGAGGTGGTAGGTAGTTGTGTGGAGAGGAAAGATTTTAAAAGGGAGAGACTGGAGGTCAGGGGACCAATAGGGAAGGTATGCAACAGTCTGGGTAAGAGGTAAGGAGAGACTGATCTATGGTAGTGACCATATACATAGAGAGAAGACTATGAATTTGAGAGATATCATGAAGGCAAAATCAACAAACTTTGGCATCTGTTTAGATATGGTGGGAAGCAAAGAATTCAAGTTGATTCTGAGGCTACAAACTTGGATATCTGGAAGAATGGTGGTGCTCTCAATAGAAATTGGGAGGTTAGGAAGAAGGGAAATTTCAGAGGGAAGGACAACCAGTTCTATTTTGGAAATGTTGAGTTTGAGATGCCTATACTAGGGGGTGTACTGAAGCCAGTTTGAACAAGCTCACCAGAGCCAATTGTTAAATTTTCAGTGTGAATATTTATACCTCAGAAGTTGGCAAATGCTACTAATGAGGATTTAATTTATTGTTTTACTGATTGTCTGAGAAAATGATAGAGAAAATTTTAATAATACAGATTAAACTTAAAAGTGTGTTAGGGGTACTTTTTTTTGAGAGTCAGTTATTAAACATTTGCCAGCATATCCTGCCTATGGAATATCCATATGAAAATATCCAGCAAGCTGTTATTGATGTAGATTGGACAGGAGATTAGAGATGCATTTACACAGATACAATAGTTGAACCCATGACAATTGATGGAATGAAAGACAACAGAAAGAGAAGAGACCCCCTCAGGAAAAAGCCCTGAGTTACATGCAAACATAGAGGGAGAGACCTGGAGAGTGATGATCCTGAAAAGAAACCCAAGATGGATTTATTAGAGAGGTAAGAAGAGAACCAGGAAAAGCCCAGCTTCATGAAAACCCGGGGTGGATAGAGAAGAAAACAGCTTGGGGTGCTCAGTCTATGAAGATCAACCCACACTACCCTGTTCAGTAAGAATTAAAGGGCCAAGCATGCAAGAGGCAGTGTGTGAATGACTGGGAAATCTCCCCTCTTCCCACTGAGCAGTAGAAAAGATATCCAAAGAAGTCAGGGGCCTATTGGTAAATATTAAAGCCAGCTCTTGTGGGGGAGTGCATATAATACATTTTTACACTTAATTTGTATTAATTAACATTTCCTCATAACTTTCTTCAGTCCAGACAATCAACAAAATATAAACCAAGCCCTGATTTGTAATGTTTGCTGATTCTTGAGGTATAAATGTTCACACTGAAAATTTAACAATCAGCACTCAGTCTGTTGGAGCTGACTCCAGGAAACCCCTGGATGAAGAATTGACAGTCTAGTTTCCCCTTCTTCCTCATACACAAAAATAGCAGGAGAAAAGGAGAGATAGGACCCACAATTTTCCTTTATGGTGGGATTTAGGAAGTGAGGTGGCTTGCTTTGGCCACGGTTGTTGAGTACTCACTATTCAATTTGGAACTATGCCCAAAAGGCTATAAAACTGTTCGTAGGCTTTGATACCACTACCAGGTCTGTATCTCAAAAAGATCATAAAAAAGGGAAAAGAGGGCAGCTAGGTGGTGCAGTGGCTAAAGCACTGGCCCTAGATTCAGGAGTTCCTGAGTTCAAATCTGGTCTCAGACACTTGACACTTACTAGCTGTGTGACCCTGAGCAAGTCACTTAACCCCCATTGCCCCGCCAAAAAATTTTTTAAAAAAATTTTAAAGGGAAAAGAACCCACACATACAAAAATATTTATAGTAGCTCTTTTTGCAGTGTCAAAGAATGGAAATTGGAAAATGGCTGCACAAGTTGTGATATATAAATGTAATGGAATCCATGTAAGAAATGATGAGCAGGCAGATTTCAGAAAAAATTAGAACGACTTCATGAACTGATGCTGAGTGAAATAAACAGAACCAAGAGAACATTGTACACAGTAACAGCAACTGTGCTCTTCTCAGCAATACAATGATCAAAGACAATTCCAAAAGACTCCTGATGTAAAGTTATCTCCACATCGAGAATAAAAACTATGGAATCTGAATGCAGATCCAAGCATACTATTTTCACTTTTTCTAGGTTTTTTTGTTTGTTTCTTCTTTCTTGTGGTTTTCCCCTTTTGTTCTAATTTGTTCTAATTTTGTTCTAATTCTGCTCTTGCAACATGACTAATGAGGAAATATGTTTAATATGATTGTGATATATAACCTATATATTAGATTGCTTGCTGTCTTGGGAAGGGGGAGGGAAGGGGGAGGGAAGGGAGAGAGGGAGAAACATTTGGACCTCAAAATATTATAAAAATGAATGTTGGGGGCAGCTCGGTGGCGCAGTGGATAGAGCACCAGCCCTGGAGTCAGGAGGACCTGAGTTCAAATCCGGCCTCAGACACTTACCAGCTGTGTGACCCTGGGCAAGTCACTTAACCCCAATTGCCTCACTAAAAAAACAAAAAAAAGAATGTTGAAAATTATCTTTTCATGTAATTAGAAAAAAATAAAATACTATTTAAAATTTTTCAAGAGTGCTTGCTACTAAAGTCTTCATCAACTTAAGTCTATGGACTTAGAGCTGGAAGGGACCTAACCCCCTTTTATAGATGAGGAAATTGCTTTAACAAGTCAACAAATTCTCTATTTTCAAAGTCAGTCACACCCAACAGGGTGGCAAGGTGTTTAGGAGGAGAGAACAGGTCTTGGAATCAGGAAGACCCAGGGTCAAGTCCTGTCTCCACATGATGTGGAAGTATGACTTTGGGCAAATAACTGCTGGGTGCCCTGGGCTAAGGTTGAAGAACCTGCATGGACAGAGTCAAGTTGAGTCAAGAAAACATTTATTATGCTCTCACTATGGGCCAGGCCCTGTGCTGGGGATACAGAGAAAAGAAGAAAACCAGTTCCTGCCCTGCAGGAACTCACAATCTAGGAGAGTATGCAAACAACTGTGTGCAAACAGGCTATATAGAGAATAAATTAGAGATGATCTTCAGAGAGAATGCACTAAGATTAAAGAGGACTTGGGAAGGCTTCCTAAGAAGACTGGATTTTAGCTGTGACACGAAAGAAAGAAGCCAGGAGGCCGAGGAGGAGGGGAGAGCATTCCACACATGGGGACAGCCAGGACCAGCAAAAAGGTACTGACTGGCCCTGGAATGTCTTGGGGTCAGGGAGAGTTCTGGGAGGAGTGACAAGGAGGCCAGTATCAATGAACCATACAATGTAAAGTATAATAAAAATGGAAAGACAGAAAGGAGACTTATGAAGAGCTTTAAAAGTCAAATAAAGGATTTTATATATGATCTTGAAGGCATTGAGGAGCCCACTGAAGGGCAGCTAAGCCTTCCACATCACAACTTTCCCCATCTCCATTTTGATGTATTGCAGATTAGTGTAAGAAATTAAATGGGGGAAAATGGAAATTAAATGGGAATTTGGGGGGAGTTTTGCAGGAGCCACAGATGACACATGAAGTCCTGCATACAACACAAAAAATATTTATAAACTCATAAATGCATAAAATATATGTATAGTATTACATAATATCAACATATTTTATCTTTTAATATCATAATAATTTAGAATTCTTCTCTGGTACAAAAGGAGGGCCAAAAAAATGTTATGCAGGTTTTCCAGATCACAGGCAATGCCCCTAACCCCCGTGAGGTGGAAAGGATAACTGTATATTGAAAAAGGAAATTATAGCTGTGTGATGTTGGGCAAATCGCTTAACCCTCATTGCCCTGCGAGAAAGAGAGAAAGAAAGAAAGAAAGAAAGAAAGAAAGAAAGAAAGAAAGAAAGAAAGAAAGAAAGAAAGAAAGAAAGAAAGAAAGAAGGAAGGAAAGAAAGAAAGAGAGAGAGAAAGAGAGAAAGAAAGAAAGAAAGAAAGAAAGAAAGAAAGAAAGAAAGAAAGAAAGAAAGAAAGAAAGAAAGAAAGAAAGAAAGAAGGAAGGAAAGAAAGAAAGAAAAAGAAAAAGGAAATTACATTGTCAGACCTGTACTTTAGGACTGACTGAAAGATGAACTAGAGTCAGGGAGATGAACCAGCAGGAAATTGCTATCGTTCAGGCATAAGGTGATGAGGACCTGCATCAGGGTGATCACAGGATCAGAGGAGAGAAGACAGTGGTATATGAGAGACATTCCAAATGTAGAATCAATAAGACTCAGTAACAGAGGGGTGAGAGAGCAAGGAGTTGAGGATGATACCTAGGTTTTGAGCCAAGGTGACTCTGAGGATGGTGTTACTCTCAACCGGAAGTTCAGAAAAGGGGAGGGTCTAGGGAAAAAATATTGTACTCTGTTTTGGACATGAGTTTAATATGGCTAGGTTAGATGTCCAACAGGCAATCTGAGAAGTAAGACTGGAAGTCAGCAGAGAGGGTAAAGAAGGATAAAAAGATCTGAGAATCATCTGGATAGAAATGTTAATTAAATCCACAGGAACCAAGATCAAGTGAAAATAGGAAAAAGAGAGCGAGAGAGAGAGAGAGGGGCAGCTAGGTAGTGCAGTGGCTAGAGCACCAGCCCTGGAATCAGGAGGGCATGAGTTCAAATCCGACCTCAGACACTTGACACTTAGTAGCTGTGTGACCCTGGGCAAGTCACTTAACCCCAATTGCCTCACCCAAATAAATAAAGGAATAGACAAACATAAATAAATGAATGAATGAATAAGAAAGAAAGAAATAAGAAAATAGGAAAGAGAAAGAAGTAAAGACAACCCAAGACAGAGTCTTGGAGGATACCCATGGTTGGCAGACAAGACCTAGATGAATAAAGATCCAGCAAAGAAGACTGAGGAGCCATCAGAAAGGGAGGAGGAAAACCAGAAAGGACCAGCATCACAAAAACCCAAAGAGAAGAAAGTATCAAGGAGAAGAGAGAGCTTGACAGTATCAAAGGCTGCAGAGAAATCAAGCAGGATGAAAAAGGGTAGAAAAGACTTTTTCTCACTAGGAGTTGCCTATTCCAATCACAAGTCTGATTCCCCCCACCCGAAAAAAATGCTATCAATTACTCTCTTTTCCATAGTTTCAATCCTCAGTAATTTCAACAGTAAGCTGAATAGTACAGTGGAAAGAGTGCTTTGGACCCAAAGGGCCTGGGTTCAAATCCTACCTTTGATACTATGACTAAGAGTAAGAGTCCCTTAATTTCTCAGTTTTCCCACCTATAAAATGAGGCATAGTAGTACATGCCTATGATCCCTGCTACGGGGGCTGCTAAGGCTGCAATTCTGAGTTGCAGGAGAGCTAAAGCTGACAAGGTGTCCAATCCATACTAAATCTGGCTCCAAGATGATAAGCCTCCAGCAACAGAGGGCTAACAGGCTACTTACACAGGGGCAAACCAGCCTGGAACAGAAACAAAGCCCTTGGGTCACTCGGTTTTCGGATTTGGCTCATGAGTATCTGCTGTGCTTCCAATTGAGGCAAGGTGAGGAGATCCAGTCTTCTCCCCACCCAAAAAAAAAGACAAATTTGACTAAATGACTTCGTAGGCCCCTTGCAATTCTAGATATATGAGGCCCAAAGAGGGTAAATACCACATAACTAGTAATGTCTAAGGCAGCATCGAAACCCAGGTATTTTCTTAATTTCCAGGTTCAGGACTCTATCCACTGACTAAAGCATGTTGTTTCTCTTTGATACTATGAAGCTAGGATAGAAATCTAGCACCCACTCCTTACTAGAATAACAGTGATTATCTCCTGAGCATCTAGTTGCCTGTTTCCCTAAAAATATAGGAAGTAACTGCTAACACCACTTTCCACATCCAGTGTCAGAATTCAGTAAATGAACTTTATTTCTCCCCCTTTCAACTTGACCAGCTGAAGAGATTAAAAATACTTGAAGGCGGGGCAGCTAGATGGTGCAGTGATAAAGCACCGGCCCTGGATTCAGGAGTACCTGAGTTCAAATCCGGCCTCAGACACTTGACACTTACTAGCTGTGTGACCCTGGGCAAGTCACTTAACCCTCATTGCCCTGCAAAAAAAACCAAAAAACAAAAAACTTGAAGGCAGTGTTGAAGCTGGAAAGTGATTAGAAATGTTCCACTACATGTTATATGTATCTAAAGTTCCTTAATAATATCATGATTTTATTAATCTAATTAAACTATTTGTTTGACTATAAATTTGAGGTTGGATTTACTAAAAATAACATGCTGGATCTGAAAGGCAAGAGCACCGTTGGGGGGGGGGGAGACAGATGCTACCACCTTCATTGTCAGATTTCCCCCATCAACATTTCCTAATATTTTGGACACGTTTAGGGCAATTTTTCGCAAAAGTCATTTCTCTGATACAGTGGACAAGAGGCTACCTGTCAAACATTTTCTGTCTCCTTTCCTGGTGCATCTTCCTCCTGGCCCCTAAGTGTGAATGTTCCCCCCAAAGCTCTGTTCTCTAATCCTCTCTCTAAGCTCTTTCCTTTGACAATTTCTTTCACTCTCAAAGCTTCAACTAATCACTTTGTGGTACTCAGTCCCTAGGCTGTTAAAACAGAGTTTCTGGACCAAGAACTGGCAGAGGAGATCTCAGATATACTAAGGGACAGAGAATCAGTTAGTTCCTCATGATCAAGCTACCAATTTGAGGGACAGTCATTGAGGAACTTCATTCAATATTAATGTGGAGGAGGTTAAGCTATCCAAACAGTACTAAGGGTTGAAATAGCTTTTAAAATATAATCCTGCGTGGGCGGTAAAGGCACCAAATGTACTCACCCTAGTTTACTGTTTTGCATCTCATCATGCCCCTATCCCCATCCCTACCCACAGAGCAATGGAAATTATTTACTTCAAAGCTTCAAGAAGGCAGCTCTGCCTTCCACCCCAAGCAGGGCAAAGCATGACCCCAGGAAGGAATCCTGGAATTCAGTTACTTCATGGTTGATGCAGACAGATCCCTGTTATCAGTCATCAAACATCTAATAATCACCTACTGCGTGCTAAGTAGGGATACAAAACCAAAAAATAAACAATCCCTGCCCTCAAGGAGCTTACATTCTGTGGGGGAGGGGATGTGTACATAAATAAGTATATACGAAGAAATTTCTGGGACCACCAGCAGCAGGGAGGAGGAGCAGGAAACGTGTGATGTAGAAGGTACTATCAACCCCTGGGAATCGCTGGGCCCCTACCCTGTTCTGGCCAGCAGTTCTAACTGGCCCCAAGAAGACGTTCCCCTCCTCCCCATACCCCAGCAGTTTCTAACCACCCCTGCTCCTGGACAGAGATAATCTCAAGGACACTTCTGCAGATTTGTTTTTCTTTTTTTCCTCTTTTCTCAGTGTGAGGGAAAACGACTCCTGCTCAATAATTCTCTAGAACTCTGGGGCAGTGATGTGTCAAAGGCTCATTTATTGTCATTCTCATGAGAATGGGCAACCCAGTGTGCAGCTGGTGGATGCAAAGAATGGGGGCTCGCAGCCCGTTTTAACCCCTAGTCCCTAACGCGAATGAACCCTCCCCTTTTTCATCACTGGTCCAATTACTCAAGGGTTACAATCTATGAGCAAAAATTAGCTAACCAGGATGCAGTATTCCTAACCCTAATTTCCATAAGTATTCTTTGCCTTCTTAGCCAGTGGGGGAGGTGACAGGGGCATTTCTTCAATCTTCCCTTATATGGACACAGCCCAGGAGAGGACCTAATTGAGACCAGCTCAGGGCTTCTTGAGCCATGTGATCTTGTTTGCTGTAGGGGAAGGAGGGGGACTAAGACCTTTTTCCTCAAACAGGTCCAGAAGAGTTTTTGAATGGTGACTATTATATCCTTATTGAGAGGAGACCCCATTTCCTCACACTCAGCACTGGCTGAAGTTTGGCTTTTCTGTGTATCCAACTATATGCCCATTTTCTATTTCCCACATTGCCCTGCAAAAAAAAAAAAAAATGCTGGTCAGAACAGGTTAAGGGCCCAGAGATTCCCAGGGGTTGACAGACTTAAGCTGAGAATTGAAGGAAGGGTAGAGATTCTAAGAGGTGAGGAGGGTCCATATTCCAGGAACAAGAGCCAGTTTATGCAACTTTGTAGAGACAGGAGATGAAATATTGTAAATAAGGAAAAATAAGAAGGCCTCCAGTGGAAGAGGTATAATGATACATAATAATCCTGGAAAGGTAGGCTGCTTTTACACATTGCTGGAATATGCCTTCTCTTCACAAGCTCTTTAATGCAACAAACAATTCATTAACCATGCAAGGTATGGTTGAAATCCTTTCTTCAAAGCCCAGCTCAGGTCAATTTCTTCGAAGAAATCTTGCCTGATCTCCCTCCAGCTCAAAGTGATCTTCCATTTCAGCTCTCTTTTCCCCATCACACACGTTTGTCTATACAACACAAAGATCCCAGTCGGCTGTAAATTCCTTGGGAACTGCTACTTTTCGTCCCTTTATTCGAAGATAAAGCATGGCTCCGTCCACACAGTAGGCACTTTATAAATATTTGTTGAATCCAACGGAATGTCATTGAGGAAGGCAAAGCTCAAGAGCCCAGGGAATGGCCCCGTGATCTCACCGCCTTCAGAGACATATGAGAGCAAGAGGTGTCTATGCAGTGTTCCCTGCCTTGGTGGGGGAGGGAGAGAGGTGAGGGAAAAGAAAAAGGAGGGAGAGGAACAGGGGGGAGAGAGAGGGAGGGGGGCAAGGGGAGGAGCAGAGGAAAGGCAGAATGTGAAAGAAGAGGGAAGAGGGGATCAAGGGGAGAAAGAAGAGGAGGGAAGGGTTAGAAGGAGAGAGGGAGGGAGGAAAAGGAAGGAGAAGATGAGGAAAGGGTTAAAGGGGGAGGGAAAGGGGGAAGAGGAGGGAGGGAAAGGAAAGAAGGAAGAAGAGAAGGGAAAGAGGAGGAAGGAGGACAGGGAAGGGGAGAGATAAGCGATAAGAGGGGACAGAGGAAAAAGAGGGAGGGGAGGAAAAGGGGGGAAGGGGAAAGAGAACCAAGGTGCAGGCGGGAGGGAAGAGCGGAGAAAGGGGGCGAGGCAGAGGCTGCGGGGCTGAGCCGGAGGAGGCCTGGGCTCAGTCTGGCCGGGGCGCCTCCGACGGCCGCCAGGGGGCGCTGGGCCCCGGGCGCCGCTGGCCCTCCCCGCCGAGCTGCGCTCGCTTTTCGTCGCGCTCGCTCCCGCGCTCTTTCCTGTGCTCCCGCCCGCTTCGCTTCCGCTTTTCCGGGGAGCTGGGCCCGGCCCGAACCCGACTGCTCCTGCAGCTTCGGGGAGTCCGGGGGGCTCCGGGCCCACAGGATGTGGCTGAGCCCGGAGGAGGTGCTGGTGGCGAATGCGCTGTGGGTGACAGAGCGCGCCAATCCCTTCTTCCTGCTGCAGCGGCGCCGCGGCCACGGCAAGGGAGGCGGCCTCACGGGTGAGGGCCGGGCCGGACCGGGGCCGGGGCCGGGGCCAGGGTCGGGGCAGCGGCAGCTAGGCTGCGGAAGGGGAAGCCCCAGGTCTGGGATTCACTGTCCAAGGAGAGGTCGAGGGGGGACCCCCGGGGAGGGGCGGGGACCACAGGTTTAAAGGAGGGCTGGGAGGGGCGGGGCCCGGTAACATCTGGAGACCCGCTTGGGGCAGCAGGACGGGGAGACGCTGATGCCGGGTCCGTGGATCCTTCGGGAAGGGCGGCTGCCCCAGCTGGAGCCTCAGTCCCCCACCTCCCCACCCCCCCTTCCCAATAGAACCGAGAGCTGCAAGACTCCTTAGAGATCGTGCCTGCATCTTGCTAATTACACTGATGGGGAAACTGAGCTACAGAGAGGGGAAGTCACTTGCCCATGATGACCAGCAGTTCCTGGCAACAGATAGCCTAAACCCAGGCCTCCAGACTCCTCACCCCAACCTGTCTTTGATACCATTGAGTCTTAATAAGGCCCAGGATTTCCACTCCCCTCCTGGTCCTGGGATATAACTACAGCCCCCTCAGTCCGCAGGCCTGTTGTTTTTTTTCCAGCTTTGTGGCTATAACCCTAAAAAGAAAGAGCAGGGTGCCCCCTTGGAGATATAGAGCCGGGAAGGTTACTGGGCCATCTGATGCCCGAGGTGCATTCTCAATGGAAATTTTTTGTAGTTTTCTGTTTCTTCCCTTCAGTCAGCTGTTGTTTCTCCCAGATGTCAAGGGTATCCACCGGTAAAATCTGCCCCCTTGTCAACAGCTCAGCCTGGTAATGAGTCAGGAGAGAAACTTGAACTTTCTTTTTGAAAATTCTGGTGCCAGTCCCTGGAAATATTGAAGTGTTAGCTCCAGAATCTAGACAAATTTCAAACCAGCTAATTGGATTCTACTCCTAGAAATTCTTTCTAACTACTTGATTGATTTTGCTGAACTTTTGGTATAAAATTATTTGGTTGAAATGTTAGACTGAATTTCCAGCTCCAGGCTGAAGGGGTTAAGTTTTGTTAAACAGATTTCCCATGCCCTGTATTTTGGAGGTAGAGGGAGAGTGGGAAAGTGTCCCAGTCATCTCTACCCTCTCTATTGTTGTTAATGACCTTGGAGCTCACATAGCTCTTCACTTATTTTTTCTCATACAGTTTTTATTAGTTTGGTTTTTTTGCCTTTCTCATACAACTGTCTTATCCAAACCATTCTTACACACAGGGCCTAAGAAATGATTTTTAAAGGAATTACATAATGAAGTGAATGCTGATATGTGTGTGTGTGTATAAAAAGTGCTTTGGGATCCTTTAGAAATTATGATAATATCCAGCTAGGTCCCAGTCTTTATGAATAATAAATCCCATGAAGTGGCCACTTTCAAATTTTCATTGTATATTTCCATTGGGCTGGAACCAGTGACCATATTTTACATATAATTATAACTTTGGATTTTCAAATTCAAATGATGCAACCACTTCACAGGATCCATTTTTCAACCTGGTTGTATAAGTAGACATAGTTCCATGCTGGTGTTACAGGGAAAGGAAAGACTAGTCAATTATAGTTATAACAAATGAAGACTAAAGACTACAAAAGCAGTCATATGGTGAGAAACATAGTACTTTGAACACTCCCACTTTTCCAGAGGTGAGACATCTAGAATTCTCAAACATATGGAATATGTCCCTAACAAGAAATAAGCAAGGACCTTCAGATCAGTGTCATGTACTTTGTTTTTGTTTTGGTTTTTTTGGTTTTTAGTGAGGCATTTGGGGTTAAGTGACTTGCCCAGGGTCATACAGCTAGTAAGTGTTAAGTGTTTGAGGCTGCATTTGAACTCAGGTACTCCTGACTCCAGGGCTGGTGCTCTATCCACTGCACCACCTAGCTGCCAATGTGTCATGTACTTTGTACCCCAGGTGAACCATTTGGGCTTTCCTCTACCAATGTCTTTATCTTGGACGTTCTCTATGCTGTCTGTCATTGTCAGATTCCTTCTTAACCTTCATTGAAAGCCCAACTCAGATGGTACCTCCTCCCAGAAGTCTTCCTTCTTTGATCATAATGGCCTTTTAACACCTCATGGTATTTTGTTTCTCAACTCTTTAATGAACTTGTATCATATTACATATTATAGTTATCTATACCTTTTCCCCCAAGAGACTATGAGTTCTCTGAAGGCAGAGATCATATTTTATCTGAACTGTATCCAGCACAGTGCTCTCAATGCAATAGGCTCTTCAAAGTGTTGAATGAATGATTGTATGGTGTGGGAATAGTAGCTAGTGGAAGCACAATGACTATGGCGAAATGTAACAGTGAGAAGAGATAGCTGATAGCCAGGAAGAGACAGAAACAGACAGTGCAATGCAGCCCAAAGCCATTTGGCATAGCAAAGAGCTCCATACACTTCAGTAGCCCTTGGGGGAATGATTTCATTACGGTTAGGGCCATAGTCATTGGCATTCATAATGATTACCCTTAGTCATTGAGAAAAGGCTAATCTTTAGCAAAGGTTATACATAAATTGTAAAATTATGATGTACCAGTATTCTCTTTTTAAGAAGGGAAAGATATATTTCCTGCCTTTTAGAACATTTCTATCCATAATAATTCAAATAAAGCAAGTTTGGACAGTTAAAGGGATAAGATTTGGTAATCTAGAAAATGAATTTCTGTGGAAACCCAACCTTAGGTCCTAGGTAGGTGCTAGAATAATAAATTATCATTATGCTAATTTGTGTTGGAAGCATGACCAGCAAAAAATGATGACTTCTTCCATCTTTGTGAAGTCACCAGATTTTAAAAAGATAGGTACAGAAATGTATCAAAGAGAAAAATTGGGTTTTTGACAGGGAAGCAAGGTTCCTTTTTCTGAGCAGAGAAATGGACTATTACTAGGAAATGAGGCATTTATCATCAGGTACCACCAATATGTTGGTTTGTTTTGTTTGACCTGTACTTCTTTATTACAAGGGAAAGGTCTATAGTGATAGGAGGAGGAAAGAAGATATAGGGAGCACAGAATAATTGGGAAAGTGATTTTGATGTCAGAAAGGGGGGAAAACATCAATAAAAAGATTTGCTTGGTTTGGGGATGTTTTTAAAGATATGAATTCTTGGAGAAAAAACATTTGAAGAAGTAGGAGTCATTTAGAAAGGACTAGAAAGTTCCTTATGTTTCTGAAGAAATGAGAGTCGTACAGAATGAGAGACAGTGGGTGTCAGTCATTTGAGCTATCCTCAAGTCAAGCCCTTATTAAGCACTTACAATATACCAGGCGCTGTGCTAAACCGATACAAAAAAAAGGGGCAAAAACACGGCCCCTGCTCTCAGGTAGTTAACATTCTGTTAGGGAGACTACATGTGCAAATAGCTACATACCTACCAGATATAGATAGTGGAAGTGGAAGGGAGTCTCAGAGGGAAGGAACTAGTAGCAGGAGCAAGCAGGAAAGGCTCCCTACAGAAGGTGGGATTTGAGCTTAGTCTTGAGGGAAATCAGAAGATAGAAGTGAGGAGCAAGGGCATTTCAGGCATGGGGAACAGCCAGAAAAAAACGGTACAGAGAGATGGCAGGGTGAGAGCTCGATATGAGGAACAGCAAGAAGCTCAGTGTCGCCAGCTCATACAGGATGTGGAGGGGAGTTAAGTGTAACAGGACTGAAAATGTTGGAAGGGTCCAGGAGGACTTTATCATTGTCTACAAAAGAAAGATTTTCCTCCTTCCGGGGGTTCAGTGACACAAGTGAAACCTGAAAGAAGCTGAAGAACGGCCCTCCTTTGAGACTTTTAAACAGAAAATGACAGCTATCTGTCCTGGTTCCCCGGGCCGAAGGACAGGTAGTAATTAATGTATGTTTGTACAGCAATTTGTAGTTCACAAAGTGCCTTAGAACACGGCTTCTCATTTGATCCTTCCTGTTCTCTCAGCCTATGAAATCCAGCCATCTGTAGCGGCCTTTGCTGGAACCAGAGCAGGGACATAGACCACTTAAATCCCCAGTCACATTTCTCTCCACCTTCTTTCCCAGGTCTTCTTGTGGGTACCCTGGATGTTGTCTTGGATTCCAGTGCCAGAGTTGCCCCGTATCGAATCCTTCACCAGACTCAGGACTCTCAGATCTATTGGGCCGTCGCCTGTGGTAGGTCCTTATGCTTCAGCTTATCTTGTCTCATCAGAACTTGTATCAGGCATAGTTCAGAGAGGGACCTGCACATTGATATGCCTGGTCTCCCAAGACCAGTGACCCAAAAAATAGAGGGAGAGTGACATGCTTTATCAGGGATGTCGGACCTGTGGCTGCTCTCAGCAAGATTTTCAGACATTTTGAGCTTCTGCTAGCAAGAGTGTACCCCAGAACATGTGACTGGCTTCCTGCCTCAGCAAATGTAGTAACCCAGAGCCATCAGGTTCAATAACCTCCTTGAGTCTGTAATGCTGTTTGGGAGAAGTGGGCTTTAGTATTTTTAGAATTCTTGTTCTAACCACTTCCTTTCTTCACTGCTGTTCCTTACATTCTCCTTTCACCCTCCCATAGGGAGCCTTTCATGGGAAATGAGAGCCTACAGTTTAGGTGTAGCATGTTGGCTTACCTCTGATAGAGTCATGTATAACTGTGAAGTATCATCGTTTCTTTCTCCAAAGGGAGTGGTATATTAGCTGAATAACAGCCTAATATGCTTCAGAGCTCAGGACTGGGTTAGCAGAGGTATGGGACCAGAGTTCTGGCTCTTTTGGCAGGGAGGGGTCCAAAAGAGAGGCTAGGACAGGAATTCCCCCAAGGTCTAGAAAGAGCGTCTTAGGACAGTGTTCCTTAGAGCTTAGGTGAAAACTGAAGAGTAGAAATAGGAAGTGAGTATCCTGGAAACAGGACCAGCCAAGCTCATCTGCAGTCAGACATTTAGATCAGAAACCTCCATAGTATCCCAGAAGTCTATCAGTTGAGGTGTTTGTAACTCAAGAAGTTTTTTTTTCACCTGTAGAAACAGATGTAATGCGGTGGTTAGGTTTCCAGTTCAGCCCACAAAAGCCTCTTTACCCAGAATATGTTAATTGTCCTCTAGAACCTAACCACAGTGTGTAAAAGTTCCTTTGGAAAAGATTTTCTGAGTTCTGACTCAGGGATACATCTTTCCCAATCATAGTGACAGAACTAACCTCCCAACACACACACACACACACACACACACACACACACACACACTTCCTCTCCAACCTCCCACACTGGCCCAAGTCTCTTTGGGACTCCTTTGGCTTGGCAAAGGATCAGGGATGGAGCAGAACTCCTGAGGCAAGGCAAGAGGGGAGGTGTTAAAATAAGGCCTGGTACGTGGACACTTAAAGTATTCCTTAGAGCTTAGGTGAAAACTGGGGAGTGGAAATAGGAAGAAGTGCCAGCCAAACTCAGCTGCATTAAGGCATTTGGATCAAAAACTGCTGATCCAAGGAGAGCACCCAGAGGAGAGGTCATCAGCTGGTAGGGGAAGGGCCAAACCAAGCCCAACCTGCATTGAGCTGGCAGTTCCAGGTGAAGCATTTAGGAACTAAAACTACAGGGTAGCAATTCTAGGAGAGTGTAACTCAGACATAATCTAGATCCTATTTCTGCTGAAGACCACCTTATCATGAATGGTTTTTCCTAAACACAAATGCATATGTGACATCCTCAATTTGGATGCTCCCCCAGCTATGCGGATCACAATCTACAAATGACTGCCCTTCCTATACAACTCTTTTTTTTGTTTGTCTTGTTTTGTTTTTGTTTTGTTTTCGGTAAGGCAGTTGGGGTTAAATGACTTGCCCAGGGTCACACAGCTAGTAAGTGTTAAGTGTCTGAAGCCGGATTTGAACTCGGGTCCTCCTGACTCCAGGGCTGGTGCTCTATCCACTATACCACCTAGCTGCCCCCCTGTACAACTCTTGTTCCTCTTCTCCCTTATGTTCTCTGTTCATTGTGCTGGACTCCTTGTACATTGTATCCTGAGTAATCTCAGGACATCATCCACCTGTCATTCCTTGTGCTTGGCCCATCTGTTCTTCCTATCATACATATTTCTTTCTTTCTTTTTTTTTTTTTTTTTGGCGGGGCAGTGGGGGTTAGGTGACTTGCCCAGGGTCACACAGCTAGTAAGTATCAAGTGTCTGAGGCCGGATTTGAACTCAGGTACTCCTGAATCCAGGGCTGGTGCTTTATCCACTGCGCCACCTAGCTGCCCCCTTTCCCTGACTTTTTTTTTTTTTAAGTGAGGCAATTGGGGTTAAGTGACTTGCCCAGGGTCACACAGCTAGTAAGTGTTAAGTGTCTGAGGCCGGATTTGAACTCAGGTACTCCTGACTCCAGGGCCGGTGCTCTATCCACTGTGCCACCTAGCTGCCCCCTCCCTGACTTTTTAAACTGTAAAATCCACTGACTTTTTCTGAGTTCTCATAGTCCTTAATGTCTGTAACATTTGACACTGTTGACCACCCTATCCTTCTAAATACTTTTCCCTTTGATTTCTGTGAATCTACTTTCTCCTGCTTCTCCTCCCACCTATCTAACCTTCTTCTCAGTTACCTTTAGCAATTCACAGTTCAGATCCCATCCCCTAAATTTCCCTAAGGCTCTGTCCTGGACCATCTTCTTTCTTGGTGATTCCTCTGGGCTCAATTATCATCTCTATTCAGATGACTCTAAATTTGCCTTTTCTCTTTCACAATGTCTCTCAAGTGTATGCCTAGTTCAAGCTGTCATCCCCTCTTACCTAGGTTATTTCAGTAATCTACTTGTTGGCCTCCCTTTTTCCATTCCCTCCCTTCTCCAATCTATCCTTCATACAGCTGCCAAAATAATTTTCTTAAGATTCAAGTCAGACTCCATCATTCCCCTGCTCAAATACCTTTATTGGCTCCCTACTGAGTCTAATTAAAACAAAAACTCTAGCCTGACATCAAAGGCCCTTCACAAACTGACTCCTGGCCACCTTCCCAGTTTTGTTTAATAAAATGTCAACTAGGATCATCTAGGTGGCACAGTGGGTAGAGCACCGGCTCTGGATTCAGGAGGACCTGAGTTCAAATACAGCCTTAGACATTTGACACTTACTAGCTGTGTGACCCTGGAAAAGTCACTTAAGCCCAATTGCCTCACTAAAAAAAAAAAACAAAACAGTCAACTATTACTTTTGTCATATTGTATTCTCCACCATAACACAAACTCCTCTATGACAGGAACAATTTTGTTTTTGTATCCCTAGGGTCTAACGAGGTACCTTGTACATAGTAGATGCGTAATGAGTGTTCTTTGAATTGAATAGAATTTATTATGTGCTATAGTCCAGCTGTTTCCCAGTCATCAGTTACATGGATCTTTTTTTGTTGGTTAGATTTTTTTTGTTTGTTTGGGTTTTTTTGCTATTATGATTAATGTTTTGGATACTTTTGTACAGAAGCCTTTTTTTCCTGTCAATGCCATATTTAGGATATAACCCTCATAATGGAATCACTAGATCAGAGAACTTGGTAGGTCTTATTGTATAATGTCATTTTGTTTTCCAGAAAGATTGTATCATTTCATAGCTATACTAGCAGAATAAGAGTGTTCTTATTTCTCCACATTTCCCCACAGCCTTGTAAGCATTCCATCTTATCTCTTTTAACTGTCCTCAATTTAAGCCTTCTCATCACTTGTATGTACAGAAACTTTTTCCTTAGCCTTTACAATGGGAAATAGTTCCTGATTTTCCTCCTCATATGAGCTTGAAAGATTGCTGTGTTGATGGGTTTTCTTTTTTCTTTTTTTAACCTCCCCATACAACCTAGGTTCTTCCCGTAAGGAAATCACAAAACATTGGGAATGGCTGGAAAATAACTTGCTGCAGACATTGTCCATCTTTGAGAATGAAGAAGACATCACTACCTTCGTCAAGGGCAAGATACATGTAAGGAACGCTTGTGTAGCATTGTCATGTGATTGGGGACCTTACATGCTTTCACCTCCCACCTACAGAGGAGTGCTTTCTGCCACATCCCTGACGGTGAAGCCTATAACTTCTGTGGAAAACCCCAGTGCTGGGAGCTCACTCTCCAGACAGCCATGACATTATTGGACATCTTGGGTGTTAGAAAGTTCTTCCTCTTAGTCGATTGAAATCTTCCTCCATGTGACTTCCTTCTTAGTTCTGCTTTGTTTCTTTACTGAACTTTCTGATCTCCTTTATTTTCAACATTCTCAGAATACTGGATGGAGTATGGGTACTCTTGACCACTTTTTCTGAGCAAAGGATAAGCTTGCTGTTATTAAGAAAACCTAGTGAAGTTTTACCATCCCTTCCATTTCTGTTATCCCATTGAATTATTGCATGTTTTATTTACTTCATCCACATATAGGTAGAAAAAAGGATGACTAAAATCTGCATCGTCTACCTAATTATAACAAATTAGCCTTAATTTAAACACAATCTTTTTTAAAAATTTATAACATTGAGTAAGTTTGAACAGCCTCAGAGACAGGTAGGTAGGGAAGTCCTGGAGCTGGAGAGACTCCAGCCAGTGAACCTTGTGGTAGCACTTGTAACTCAAGGCCAGGAGAGAGTCCTCAGATTTCTATTCATCCAGACTCTTCTTCCTCTGTTCCCCAATCTTTGAAGCTTAAGGTGTGTTAAAAAAGTGTTCTGTATCAAGTTGTTCAAGATTCTTCATTAGCTACCCTAGTATGGTAGCAGGCTCCCAGTTTTCATATTTTAGAACCAACTTCTTAAAGTAACAAGTAGCACTTTTGTTTAACAGTATTTTTATTGTTTATGGTCCCACTTTTTTGGACCAATGTAGAATGAAACCACTAGCTTTGTTCTCCTAGAAAAGTCAGGTTATATCCAAGTATCTTTCTTGTGACTGAGTAGATAGAGAAGTCCCCAAGGCAGCAGTGCATGCCTTGATCAGTTCACCCACAAAATGAGTAAACATTTAAGCTTCCTCCTGTCTACAAAAATTATGCAGTTTGATAGAGGGAAATTCAGAGTTTAAATATTAGAAGGCCCCTGCTCTCATGGAACTAACTCATGGTAGAAGATGTGACATACACAGATAATTGTAATACAAAATATTGTATGAGCACATTAGAGAGGTGTAGAAATGCTTTGTGACAGCCAGGGATAATTGTCAATCCTCAGGGAAGGTTTCCTGGTAGAAGGTGACATTTGATTTGGGCTTTGAAAGATAGCCGGGAATTCTGTAGGTAAAAAAAAAAAGAGGAGAACATCTCGGGCAAAGGGAACATCATGAGCAAAGGCTTGAAGGTAGGTAAATACAGAGCTTGTTCAAGGGACATAGACTAGTCTAATTTGGCTAGAAAAGAAGAGTACACAGCAGGGAATGGGAGTGGTTAGGTATTGCCAAAATGTAGAGAGCTTTGGATTTAAAGCAAAGGAATTTGAGCTTTACTTGGTGGATCCTAGAGACACTGAAGATTTATGAGCAGTGACATGACCTCACTGTGCATGAGGAAGGTGATTCTGGTAGTGGACCAAAGAAGGGAGATGGTGGAGGCAAGAACACCAACTAGGAGAATATTGTGATCATTCAGGCTGGTAGTAATGAAACTTAGTACCTGGTTGGTGACAGGGGCAACAGAGAAGAAAAAAGAGAAATTTTCCAACAATGAAATTAACAGGACTTGGTAACTGAGTGGATCTGGTAGATGACTAGAGAGAAGAGTCAAAGATTTTACTCCAAAGTTTTGAAAACATAATGGCTAGGGTGAATGGTGTTACTACAGTCAGAGATGGTGATGTCATAGGGGAAGCCAAATTAGAGGAAAAGATTGCTGACTTGGTTTTTAAACATGTTAATTTTGAGCTGCTAGTGGGACATCCAGATGGATATGCCCTATAAACAGGCTAAGTTTGGGTCTGGAGCTCAGAATAGAGGTCAGGGCTGGAGATAAAGATTTTGGAATCATCTATATAATTAATAGCCATGGAAATTGATGAGATCACTAAGAGAGGAGCTATAGAAAGAGAAGAGAGCCAAAGACAGCGCTTTATGGAACATTCATTCACCTTAAAAGATTGAAGAAGATTGGGAGACAGGGAACATTCTTCTAATAGGTTATCCCTTCTGCCTTTCCATCTTAAAAATGAAGATAGGCAGGGCAACTAGGTGGTGCAGTGGATAGAGCACCAGCCCTGGAGTCAGGAGGACCTGAGTTCAAATCCAGCCTCAGGCACTTAACACTTACTGGCTGTGTGACCCTAGGCAAGTCACTTAACCTCAATTGCCTCACCAAAAAAAAAAAGAAAAATGAAGATAGGGACAGCAGAGTGATCCTAGTATCATTAGTAGCAATAAAAAGGATGTGTGTTCTGGGCTTCCAAGCAGCCTGGAAGACTATTAGCTCTTGGTGGACTTTAGCTTCAATTATTAGTGTTACCTTAGTTTTGCCAACATCCTCTATCTAATTCTTTTATTTGGTCGATAAGCATCCTTCCTACAGGCAGATCATTGCACTTAACCTTTCTTAATCATAAATTCTAAATTAAATTTCCACTTCCTTTTTTAATGCCATTATTGTTTTAGGAACTTAAATGGTTCCTTTTGCCCCTTTCCTTATTCATTTTACATAGGAGTGTCCATCTCCATTCTCTGTTCTCCACTCCAGGGCATCATTGCTGAAGAAAACAAGAACCTGCAGCCTCAGGGAGATGAGGATCCAGGAAAATTTAAAGAGGCAGAACTCAAGATGAGGAAACAGTTTGGAATGCCTGAAGGGGAGAAGCTGGTCAATTACTATTCCTGCAGCTACTGGAAGGGACGGGTGCCCAGGCAGGGATGGTTGTACCTGACTGTCAACCACCTTTGTTTCTACTCCTTCCTTTTGGGCAAAGAAGGTGAGCTGTTGTGATCCAGGAGCCTGTTCTAGCCCAAAGAAGCCACGCATCAGAGAGTAGGGATTTTGAGTTCTTCCCCTCCCAGGGCTTCAGGTCATCCTCAATAACTACACATTGTGAGCCATTCTTGAGTCACACTGCCACTTATTTCTTCTGTCGATTTGTTTTACTATGTCTCTCAAAGCTGTTTGAATTGATGTTTCTTTGTTTGGTGGTTCCCAGTAACCTTGGTGGTCCAGTGGGTGGATGTAACCGAGCTGGAGAAGAATGCCACCCTGCTATTCCCTGAGTGCATCAAAGTTAACACCAGGGACAAGGAGCTGTACTTCTCCATGTTCCTCAACATCAACGAGACCTTCAAGCTTATGGAGCAATTGGCCAATATTGCCATGCGACAACTACTGGACAATGAAGGCTTCCTGGAGGACAAGTCCCTCCCCAAGCCTGTTAGGCCTCTTAAAAACATCTCTGCTTTAAAAAGGTACGTTTCTTCTCACTTAAGAGAAACTGCATCCTAATCCAGTTTATACTTGTGTGTGGGACTCAGGTTGGTCTAGATGAATGAATGAAAAGGCGTTTCCTGATTACCTGCTATGTGCCAGGCACTGTGCTAGACACTGAGCATATAGAAGCAAAAGTGAGGAGATCGGTATCTCAGAGCCACACTCTGCGCCATGCCTTTCTCCCCATGAGAAGAAGTCCAGTGATGTCTCTCTTGGTTTCCCTTCCCTTCCCCTGCCCCTACTATCTTATTCAGAACCAAAAGTGGGACAGCCCCTGCCTTCAAGGGGCTTATATTCTTTTTTTTATGTTCTATTTTATTTTTATTTATTTTGTTAAATATTTCCCAATTATATTTTGACTAATCTTAAGGGGCTTATATTCTAAATGAGGAATACAACACATATTAGGGAATGGTGGTCAGGGAAGGTAATTTTGGTCCAAGGAATCACAGGAATGGCAAGCAGATAAAGCTGTCTGTTGTCATGCTCGCGCGGTGAGTCTGCATTTACTAATTCACCGATCAGGACCACTCAGCCCTGAGGCAGAGCTCCACAGAAGCTCAGGTTTTGCCACCCCCCTCTAGTCCCTTTCCCACACTAATCTACAGATCTGAGGGAATAGGTGCTCCTGTTGCAATTTGGAATGTGATGCTGTATTTAGATCTAAACCATGGGCCTGTGGGTCACAGCTCATTGAAGATCTCTGATTTTTGGACTCCATGACTATAATAGGGCTTGTCAAAGTTTGGGCCTTCCAAACTCCAGGAAAGAGGTAACATTTGAGATGCGGGACTGTCCATCCATGTTGATCTGCCAGGATAAATGTCCACAATTCAGACACTATAAGGAAGACAAGAGGAACGTGCTAATTATCTAATTAGGATTAGGTATCCCCTTCCCTTTACCCTTCATTCCCAGGGGAAATGGGTCTCCTAAAAAATTTAATATTTTGCAGTTACTTTTTAACCTCATATAAAAGATTCCGGTTCCAGTCTTCTCACTTATATCACCATCTTTCATTTATATGAATTGTGTTTGTCCTGATCAGGAATATGGCAGTTCATCTTGCCCCCAGCTACAGTTGGATACAGTATAGCTGTAGGTAATAGTACTTAAACTGAATGTAGCATCATTGCTAATACTTGGCCCTTATACTTTGGTTTCTCTCTTCATTCAGAGATCTGGATGCCAGGGCCAAAAATGAATGCTACAGGGCAATGTTCCGATTGCCAAAGGATGAACGGCTGGATGGACACACTGACTGTACCTTGTGGACCCCATTCAATAAGATGCATATCCCTGGCCAGATGTTCATCTCCAACAATTATATTTGCTTTGCCAGCAAAGAAGAGGAGGCATGTTATCTCATAATACCACTGAGAGAGGTGAAGAATTGTTTCAATCTGAGTATTAACTTTCAAGGTCAGAAGTCACATTATGGTGGCAGCCAAGATGGTGGAAAAGAGCATCTGTTTAGGAGTTGGGAGACTTGAGTTACCTTTCTGACTAACTATTTTGGCCTTTACTTAACTCCTTTGTGTCTCATCTATTTAATGCAGTTAATTATACCCACCCTTTATACCCTTTAGGGGGCATTAGGAGATTCATATAGGGCAATGGAATAAGAAAATATGTTGGGGCATCTAGGTGGCGCAGTGGATAGAGCACTGGCCCTGGATTCAGGAGGACCTGAGTTCAAATTCGGCCTCAGACACTTGACACTTACTAGCTGTATGACCCTAGGCGAGTCACTTAACCCCAATTGCCTCACCAGAAAGAAAAAGAAAATATGTTGGGGGTGGGGGATTCCTATAAAGGTCTTTCTTTGGAAATAAAAGGAGATAGTCTTTTAATTGCTATATGATGTTTGCTATTAGCCCAGGAACCATCACTTGGGTCATTGGATCAGATTGTTTCATGAGTTTCAACAACTCATAGTATCTCAAGGACTTTCTTTTCCAGCTGGGTGATAATTCCATGACTTTCAGGAGGACCCATTGTGAAGGATAATAACAACTATTCTGTATGTGAGGGAGGATTAGACCATTAAAAAGAGACACACCAACTCTTTCAAGACAACAGTCACTGAAAGATTTAGAGCAAGATTTAGGATGGTCACCTTTCATTGTAGGGCCCAACAAGACTTACAGGTAGGGGCCAGCTAGATGGTGCAGTGGATAGAGTACCAACCCTGGAATCAGGAGGACCTGAGTTCAAATCCAGCCTCAGACACTTAACACTTACTGGCTGTGTGACCCTGGGCAAGTCACTTAACCCCAATTGCCTCACAGAAAAAAAGACAGGTAGTTAATTGTGTAGGAAATACTTCGAGAGCCTTGACTATAAGTTACTGTTTAAATGCAAAATATTGTCCTAACTGTTCATTTGTTGTTTAGTCGTTTCAGTAGTGTCTGACTTTGTGTGACCCATTTTGGGGGTTTTCTTGGCAAATATACTGGAGTGGTTTGCTATTTTCTTCTCCAGCTCATCGTTCAGATGAAGAAAATGAAGCAAACAGGGTTAAGTGACTTGCCCAGGGTCACATAGCTAGTGTCTACAGCTGGATTTAAACTCAGGTCTTCCTGACTCCAGAACTAACACTATCCACTGTGCCACCTAGCTGTCCCACTAACTTTTTTTTTTTTTTTGCGGGGCCATGGGGGTTAAGTGACTTGCCCAGGTTCACACAGCTAGTAAGTGTCAAGTGTCTGAGGCCGGATTGGAACCCAGGTCCTCCTGAATCCAGGGCCAGTGCTTTATCCACTGCGTCACCTAGCTGCCCCCCCCCCACTAACTTTTAGTAAATAATGGCAATAAGACTTAACTATCATTTGTTTTTTTATTCCAGTTCGTAGCAGAAGAGAGAGAAATTCTGTTTAAAATGTGCATTAGTTAAGACAGGGAAATCCTTTGGTTTCTTTGCAGATATAAATAAATGAGACCAGTTTCCACATTAATCAAAACCATTGATGAAGCACTTTCTATGTGCCAAGCATTATGCTAAATGCTAGAAATATAAAAGAAAAGCAAAAAAAAAAAGTTTCCATCCTCAAGGAACTTATATTCTGTTGAGACAGCATATAATAAAGATATCCAAGATAAACACTGAATATATAGAAGATTAGTTTGAAGAGAAATGAATTAACAGCTGACGGAACAGGGCAGGGGCTCTTGTAGAAGGTGGCACTCGAGCTTAGTCTTAAAGGAAGTCAGGGATGCTAAGAGACAGAGATAAGGATAGAGAACATTCCAGGCATGAGGAACAGCCACACAGTCTTGAGGACTCATTCTTGGCTTGAGGTGTGGGAGCATTGCCACACTTTGGTTGCCTTTGAGACATGGTCTTCAACATGGGCTTCTTGGGGAAATTCCATGCAAGAGAATAGCTCCCAAATTCAATCCATTTTGAGAAGACAAGAGATTCTGGTTCTCCTGATCGTGCACATATATGTCTTTAATGCTCAGTTCTTGGGTGTGTTTGGCTTCTGTTATAGAGCGAGTGAGAATCATGGAACAAATGCCTCTTCTTTTGCAGGTGACAGTGGTTGAAAAAGCTGACAGCTCCAGCGTGTTACCAAGCCCACTGTCTATTAGCACCAAAAGTAAAATGACCTTCTTGTTTGCCAATCTGAAGGACCGAGATTTTTTAGTCCAGAGAATCTCAGATTTCCTTCAGAAAACATCAGCAAAGAAGCCACGTGCTAGCAGCAGAGAGAAAGCCGGGGTCCCAGACCCAGCACAAGGCCAGGTGAGATGAAAGGAAAATTTTATATGTATTTAAGGTTGTTTTTAATAGTTGAATATAAAGTTCTTATTTTCACTGTTCTTAATTTAAGAAGCAGGTTAATTGAACTTTTCGTTTATTTCCTCTCCTTAAAAATCATACCTTAGTTAAGTTGCTTTTTTTTTTTTTTAGTGAGGCAAATGGGGTTAAGTGACTTGCCCAGGGTCACACAGCTAGTAAGTGTTAAGTGTCTGAGGCTGGATTTGAACTCAGGTACTCCTGACTCCAGAGCCGGTGCTCTATCCACTGCGCCACCTAGCTGCCCCATTTAAGTTGCTTTTTAAACTGTATGTGGCCTTCATTTTTTTCCTGAAGATCACTGGTCCTTAGTCTAAAAACAGTTCTCTAGTCCTCACGTATCAGTCAGATTCAGGCACTGAAGGCCCTCCATCAAGGGGTCTCATTCTACCTTTATCTTCCATAATCTTCAATGTATACTTTCTGCTCTAAGTCCAGGATACTCTCCCAACTCTGCTATTTCTCTTTTGTTCACGATCTTTTCAACACATGAAGTTCTTTTCCTCTTTCTGCTTATCAGTTGAGTTTTGGTGATATAACTAGGCACTTTCAGTCTCCTCCTCTTGATAGGTATGACTAGCTGTTGTTTGTGTGCATACAGCTGTGCATACATCGTCAACATTTCCATACTAAGTACTTCTTGGCAATCCCTTAACACTGGCTCTAATGTAAGATCAGGTGTAAACTTGGATCTGGTATGGCTGCTTTATGAAGTTTTTCCTTTTACCTTGGAACATTACATTTTTGAAACACTATTTAAACTGAAAACGTGATAAGATATTTTAAACAAAGATTTAAAGTACCTTTACCAAGTATTAATGAAAGAAGGGCATCCCAGGGAGCAGAAGTAGCCAGAACAAAGGAGAAAAGACAAAAGGGTCGCCCTGCTTGGTGTGTTCAGGAGAAAGTGAGGAGACCAGCCTAAACCTAGTAGAAGGTTCTTTTAAGGTTAACAAAAGTTTTTTTAGACTTAATTCAATAGTCAGCATAGTTAATGGTGCTTAAAAACATGCAAATATGGAGGAAGGAGAGGAGGGAGTGGGCATCATATAAGCTTCACTTTTATCTGAAGCAGGCATACGTGGGTTGAATACACATTACATTCACACAAACAGTTTGGTGTAGAAAGGAAAGTAAGCAGAGACAAGAAAGAAGTGTTAAGAGGTATGATGATATTGAGGAGCAGATAGCTGAAAGAAAATCAAACTTCATGATCTTAAAGGGAAGATTAAAAGGATAGAAAAAAAGAAAGGAAACTAGAATCTGTGGGAACACATTAGCTTGCCTATTAAACAATAGGAATTCGGAGAATGACTGAACAAATTGGTGGTAGATGAATGGAATAGAATACCATAAAAAATGATAAAAGAGACAATTTCAGAATATTGTGGCTATTGGGAATTGATACAGAGTGAAGTTAGCAGAACCAGAAGAATAATTCATACAAAGGCAATATTGTAAAGAAAAACAACTTTGAAAGAACTCTGGGGGCAGCTAGGTGGCGCAGTGGATAGAGCACCGGCCCTGGATTCAGGAGTACCTGAGTTCAAATCTGGCCTCAGACACTTAACACTAGCTGTGTGACCCTGGGCAAGTCACTTAACCCCAATTGCCTCACTAAAAAAAAAGAAAGAAAAAGAAAGAACTCTGATCAAAGCAGGGACCAACCCTTAAAGTTGGTTTCATGATTCTTCTTTCACAGCATGACTAATGCAGAAATATGTTTAATGTGATTGTACATATATAACCTATATCAGATTGCTTGCTGTCTTGGGGTAGGGAGAAGGAAGGGAGGGAGGGAGAAAAATTTGAAACTAGAAATCTTATAAAAACAAATGTTGAAAACTATCTCAACATGTAACTAAAAAACAATAAAATTCTTTTATGATTAAAAAAAAATAAAGTTGGTTTCAGAGAAACCTGGGAAGACCTCTATGAACTGATGATAAATAAACTCAGCAGAACCAGGAGAGCAAGTTATACAATAGCAATATTGTAAAAACAACCAACATGGAAAAATTTAGGAACTCTAATAAATATAATGACTAACCACAAATCCAGAGGACTCTCGATGAAACATGCTACTCACCTCCTGATACAAGGGCGATAGAATACAGATTTAGACAATTTACAAGGGTTGGGAAATTGAGGATGATCAGTGCAGAAATTTGTTTTGCTTGACTATACATTTTGTAACAGAGAATTTGTTTTTCTTGCTAGCTCAAATGGGAGGAAGAGGGAGGAAAAAATGAGGACTTGAAAATAAAAAAATAAAATTTCGTTTTATTTATTTATTTTTTTTTTGGTGGGGCAATGGGGGTTAAGTGACTTGCCCAAGGTCACACAGCTAGTAAGTGTCAAGTGTCCAAGGCCGGATTTGAACTCAGATACTCCTGAATCCAGGGCCAGTGCTTTATCCACTGTGCTATCTAGCCGCTCCATAAAATTTCATTTTAAAAATATTATTGGGGCAGCTATGTGGCGCAGTGGATAGAGCACCGGCCCTGGAGTCAGGAGTACCTGAGTTCAAATCCGGCCTCGGACACTTAACACTTACTAGCTGTGTGACCCTGGGCAAGTCACTTAACCCCAATTGCCTCACTAAAAAAAAAAAAAAGACAAAAAAAAATATATTATTGGCAACTAGGTGGCGCAGTGGATAGAGCACCGGCCCTGGAGTAGGAGGACCTGAGTTCAAATCTGGCCTCGGACAGTTAACACTTGCTAGCTGTGTGACCCTGGGCAAGTCACTTAACTCCAATTGCCTCACTAAAAAAAAAAAAATTAATAAAGTACAGAGAAAAGAATGGGACGTTCATAAGAAAGCAATGTGCAGAATTTATTATACACTTTTTAAAAAATAACAAGCCATATGAAAGAGATTCATAGCCACATAGAAAAACTTCTCTTTTGGTTCTGTGTATATAGAAATGCCTTTTTTAATGTTTGATTTCAGAGTTAAAAAATGAAATTTAAAAACTAAAGGTACTCTGTCAATGTCTGGCTCTTGGAGAATGAAGTCTCTGACTGGCCAGTACAATCAGGCTAGCACATAAGGTGGAAAACCTTTTAAACCTGCACTTTCTTTTCCTTAGGAGAACAGTGATCTGCCTGCCAGCCCGTCCTCCAACCTCAGCAGTCAGCTGACCTCCTTCTTGGAGGAGGCTCCAACTGCTTCTCATGGACTTCTCAAACTTTTTCAAAAAAACTCATCCACAGAGTTTCTTGGACCCAAGGGGGTAAGACGCTCTATTGTGATTAAGAGATCCAAAATTTGAATGAATGTTGAGTTGTCAGGAGGGGAAGAAGAGGATGGTATCACTGGGCACAGGCACGTGCATGGGCTCCTCCCCCTCGGTGCCATTAGCATTTCTCTACCAAAATCTATAGGACCCTCATGTCCTTACCCCAAACCAGAGGCTACAAATTAGCCAGAATTGCCATGTCCTCTTGTTGGAGATGTAAAGAAAGAGTCTCAAAAACAAATGGAAACCAGCTTATTTCAGTTGACATAATACAGCATTTGACTTAAATTATTTGGAAAGAGGCAGCCTTAGGGCTGTTATACTTCTCATTAATTCACCATAAGTCATAAGGAATTGCCACGTCTCCTTTTCAGCTCGCTAAGCACTCATTTTTTGACTATAAGGATTTTGCAATTTGAGAGAGATGGTCAGTGCTTCACAGGTGATTGATTTAGCAATGAAAGAGGTTTTCTGTGTGTATTGCTTTGGCCTGGTATGTTCACATAAGGCCTCTGGAGTCCACAAGTATAAACAACACTCTTTTCTCTAAGGCAAAGGAGAAGATGAAGGAAGAATCTTGGAATATTCACTTCTTTGAATATGGACGTGGCATGTGCATGTATCGTACAGCAAAGACCCGGGAGCTGGTCTTAAAGGGTATCCCTGAGAGCCTCCGTGGAGAACTCTGGCTCCTGTTCTCAGGTGAGTCACTATATCACACAACAGGAGTTCCCTTCTCCTCAGGGAGTCCTTTAAGTCAGGACTGCTCTCTACTACAAGTTCACTCCACTGACGTGGGGAATGGATTGGGGGGTGAGGGAGGTGACCTCACATAGCAGCTTCTCGTAGTGGGCCTGCACATTCCACTACTCTTTATTGCTTGAGTCTTAGTAGCTGTTGGAATTCTAGAACCTACAAAGCAGGTGCTACAGACTGAAATGGAACTTTGCCTTTGCTTGGAATTGACCCCCCCCACTCTCTTATTTTCTGTATACTCTCCAGCCTGGCATTTTATTGAACCCCTAGGCATAAAACTCTTCTGAGAATACCAGACAGTGCTGTGTGTATTCCCACTGTAGGTGCCTGGAATGAAATGGTGACCCATCCCGGATACTATGCTGACCTGGTGGAGAAATCCATGGGCAAGCAAAGTCTTGCAGCTGAAGAAATCGAAAGAGATCTGCACCGTTCCATGCCTGAGCATCCAGCCTTCCAGAATGCAATGGGCATCGCTGCCCTCCGGCGAGTGCTGACGGCATATGCCTTCCGAAACCCAACGATTGGATACTGCCAGGTCAGACACCACCAGTTTGACAACCTTTTTGCAAGGGTGACTAGAGCTAGAAAGTCCCCTATGGCATCTCAGACTCCAAGGCAACTCTGCAGTTAGTCCCAGAGCCCATGTCTGTTCTTAGGAAGCAGGCAGCCCCCTGACAAGATTTAGACAGGATTGGGTGTGTCCCATCACAGAGAAGGAATAGAAGAACAGACTCTAGTGATTGCTCTTGTCCCTCATACTAAAGTAGTATCTTTCACCCATTTCTGGTCTGGCCTGAAAGAGGGCTTCCTTCTCAAAGTAAGTTGTCTTTAGTCACAGATAATAGAGGTTTCGTATTCACTTCCACAAACATGAAGTGCCCATTGTATTTGGTCCTGAGCCAGGTTCCCCATGCAGAATGATCTGCTTTCCCTGCTGAGGACGGACTGGTCCATCCAATGGCTTGATATAGGAGCTCCCAGTTTCCCATGCTGTTTGTTCTCTGTGCCTTGTTGTGTCTGTTCATAGGCTATGAACATTGTGACGTCAGTGCTGCTTCTGTACGGCAATGAGGAAGAGGCTTTCTGGCTGCTGGTGGCGCTCTGTGAGCGGATGCTGCCTGACTACTACAACACCAGGGTGGTAGGTGAGTTGTCCATAAGCTCTGGGAGTCGAACTGTCTTGTCATTGAAGACTAAGGAAAACACAAGTATTTTAAAAGGAAAGACGTTATAAGGGCAAAAGAGATTTACTTTGAGAGATGACATGTTATGAGTAGTAAGAGCCAAAGGAGTTAGAAGATCTGAATTCTAGTCCTGCTTCTAAAACTTTCTGGATGGCTGATCACCAACATATCATTCACCTCTTTGAGCCTCAATGTCTTTATCTGTCAAATGGGGATAGCAGTCTCTGCCCTGCTTTTCTTATGGACTTGTTGTAAGGGTCAGATAAGATCCTAGGGAAAAAAAAAAAAGAATGTTGAAAACCACAAAGCCCCATACAAATGTCAAGATTGCTTAATATAGTATTCCCTCATCCATACAGTGGCACTTTAAAGAGCTTTGATTTCATTGACATGGGAGTTCATCACCCTGTGGCCAGTCTTATGATGAGGCTCTCTGAACTCAATTCACGTGGTCCTTGGGTGACAGACAGTTTGTGGTCAAACCTGTTTAATAAATCCTGCCCAGGGTAGCTAGGTGGCTCAGTAGACAAAGCACTGGCCCTGGATTCAGGAGGACCTGAGTTCAAATTCAGCCTAAGACACTTGATACTTACTAGCTGTGTGACCCTGGGCAAGTCATTTCATCCTTATTGCCCTGCAAAAACAAACAAACAAAAAAATAATAGATCCTGCCCAAGCTTAAGTCCACTAGCCAGTCCTTGAAAACCCATTATTTCTTTGTCCTACAATGAGGCATCAAAGAAGAACACTAGTAATAGAATCCCCCTCCATATTATGTAACAAAATGCCAAATATACACATAATACCCTTAGTCAGCAGCTATTGATGAAAATGGTTAGATACAAACTCCATTTTTTAAAAATAGGAACCTTTCAGGTCTAAGTTTCCATCAGCCTAAAAACTGAATCCTTTTTTTTTTTTTAAGTGAGGCAATTGGGGTTAAGTGACTTGCCCAGGGTCACACAGCTAGTAAGTGTTAAGTGTCTAAGGCCGGATTTGAACTCAGGTACTCCTGACTCCAGGGCCGGTGCTCTATCCACTGCGCCATCTAGCTGCCCCCCAAAACTGAATTCTTACATTGGGCATTCTGTTAATGTGAAATATACATATTTTCTTATTTGGTCCTCACAACAACTCTGAAAGGTAGGTGTTCTTATTATTCCCATTTGACAGATGAGGAAACTGAGGCAAGCTGAAGTGAAGTGACTTACTCAGGATCACATAGCTAGTGTCTGAAGCCAGACTTTAACTTCCTGACTCTGGACCCAGTGCTGTGTCCACAGTACCACCTAGCTACCACGAGGGACTGATTTGTTGCATTTTTTTTTCTTGTAAGAGATTTAGGAGAAAATGAGTGTTTATACCAAAAAAAGAAAAGAATATCAGCAAGGAAGGAAACCATTTTTCTATTACTATCAATCAGAGATTGTAATAAAGGGTTCCCAAACTAGTGGGATTTTGTTCCATTATAATAAATTATAAATGATTTTGGCTAAAAATCTGTCCCAGGATTAGAATATTCTTAACCCAGGTTCACAGAGAAGATGCAGGATATTTTGGCTCACCATAAGCTTCCTTTTCTTCCTGTTCAGGTGCACTTGTGGACCAAGGCATCTTTGAAGAGCTTACCCGGGAATTCTTGCCTCAGCTCTCGGAGAAGATGCAGGACCTAGGGGTTATTTCCACCATCTCCCTATCCTGGTTTCTTACTCTCTTCCTCAGTGTCATGCCCTTTGAAAGTGCTGTGGTCATTGTTGACTGTTTCTTCTACGAGGGCATCAAGCTCATTTTGCAGGTCTCCTTGGCCATCCTGGATGCCAACATGGAGCAGCTGTTGAATTGCAGTGATGAAGGTGAAGCCATGACAGTTCTGGGCAGGTGATTCATGGTTCCCCTGTCTTGACTAGCTCATCAGTGCAGGGTACACGTTTTCAGACATAGCCAATGAACTGATATGTTTTGTTCACCAATCCTTCTAAATAATGGTACTATGATAACTGCTTGATGGCAAGACAAATTTAAGGAGACTGAACTAGATGATCTCTAAGAGCTCTTTCATCTGTAATATTTTATGGTTCTCCAGGTTGTTTTCTGATACTTTTTGGGCCCTGCACTTGCTCTCAGATGGGCCACTGTTATGAGAGCAAACCATCGAGCAGGAATAGGTTCTTTGAAGGGAACATAGCAGCCTTTAGTCATTCATTCATCAAACATTGATGAAATATCTGCTGTGCAGAACACACACCAGGCAGTAAGAAGGGTGCAGGATTTAGGCAAAGCACTGTCCCTGTGTTCATGGAGCTGTCTAATGGAGGGATAAAGACCTCAACATAAATAACTAATATATAGCATTACATAATAAGGGA
This sequence comes from Dromiciops gliroides, assembly GCF_019393635.1. Classification (NCBI taxonomy): domain Eukaryota; kingdom Metazoa; phylum Chordata; class Mammalia; order Microbiotheria; family Microbiotheriidae; genus Dromiciops; species Dromiciops gliroides. Next base: position 357,845,748 of record NC_057862.1, read on the forward strand.
AGTGTAGGTAAAATGCTATGTGAAGTCTAGGTGGCACAGTGGATAAAGCACCGGCCCTGGATTCAGGAGGACCTGAGTTCAAATTTGGTCTCAGACACTTGACACTTACTAGCTGTGTGACCCTGGGCAAGTCACTTAACCCTCATTGCTCTGCCAAAAAAAAAAAATGCTATGTGAAGTCACAAGAGGAAGGTCATTACTAATAGGGGAAGCAGGGAAGGTTAGAGGGTAGAATTTAAATTTAAAGGATGGATAAGAACTTGATTTTTGCAAAAGGAGGTAGAGGATATTCCAAGCATGAAGAATAGCAAAAGCAAAAGTACAAAAATAGGAGATGGGAGCAGAGTCATCTAGTTGGGATGGTACATATCAAATGTAACGGGAAATAATAAAACATGAGAGTGGAAAGGTGCAGTAGCATCAGACTGTGGAGAACATTAACTACCTGGTGCATTAGGTGGTAGGGATAGGAAATAGGAGGTGAGAGAGGGACCACCAGCCACCCTTCTTCATCTGGGTACTGTTCAAGCTTGACTCTCCAGCTCCTCAGTGAAGCAGCACCAGAGTGAGGGGGTATGTATGTAGTAAGGGAGAGTGAAGAATTGAGTATGACAATGAAGTTGTTACCCTGGGTGAATGGAAGGATAGTCGTGGTCTCAGCAGTAATGGGATAGATTGAAAAAGGGACAGGTTTAGAGGAAATAGAACAAGTCATGTTTTACACATGTGGAGTTTGAGATGCCTATGAAACATCCAGTTGAAATACCTAATAGGCCTCAGGAACTCAGGAGAGAGACTAGGGTTGGACATACAGATCTGGAATATATAGAAATGATATTAAATCCATGAGAGCCGGTGAGGTGACCAAGACTATACAGAGAAAGAAGAGAAGTCCCAAGGTAGCTCGTTGGGCTATAGCCACAGGGTGTGGGATGTGAATGATTTCATTCAGCAAAAGAACCTGAAAATAAGCAGATAGGTCAATCGGCAAGCATTTATTCAGTATCTGATATGTGCTCTTCACTGCAGTATGCACTGGGGACACAAAGAAAGGCAAAAATACAATCCCTCCCTTCCAGAATCCCATGTTCTAATGGGAGAGATAGCACACACAAAAAATGTATGTGCAAAATATATACAGTGCAAGTGGAAGGTGAGCTCAGAAGGAAGACAGTAGCAGTTTGAGGGGTAGGAATGGGACTAGGAAAGGTCTCCTGCAGAAGGTGGGATTTGAGTTGAGGCTGGAAGGAAGCCAGGAGGTGGAGGTGAGGAGAGAGCATTCCAGGCATGAGAGACAGCCAGTGAGGAGACGGGAATGTTGTGTGTGCGGAACAGCAAGAGGGCCCATGCAGGCGAATCGTTGGGGAGGCAAGTATACAAAGGCTGGAAAGGTAGAAAGAGCTTTAAAAGCCAAAAGAGAATTTTATGTTTGTTCCTGGAGTTTATTGAGGGGTGAAGGTGACCCAGTCACACCTGTGCTTTAGGAATATCACCTTGGCAGCAGAGAGGAGGAGAACTGAGAGAGTGGTATCATGACGGTCCAAGAGGAGATAGCTAGCAGTGTCAAATGCCACATAGAATGAGGGTGGGGAAGAGACCATCAGATTTAGCAACTAAGAAATCATTGGTAACTTTGAAGAGAGTGGCCTCAGTTGAGTGATGATTCTGTAAACCAGATTACAGTGAGTTAAAAAGCGCAGTAGATGGGGCAGCTAGGTGGCGCAGTGGATAGAGCACCAGCCCTGGATTCAGGAGGACCTGAGTTCAAATCTGGCCTCAGACACTTGATACTTACTAGCTGTGTGACCCTGGGCAAGTCACTTAAGCCCAATTGCCTCACTAAAAAAAAAAAAGTGCAGTAGAAGCAAGGAGTGTTGATCACTTTTTCCAGCTCTTTGGCAATGAACAGAGCCTTAGAGCATGGAAGGGATAAGTGGGACTTTTTTTAAAAGAAGAGACTTGGATCTGTTTGTAGATAACAGAAAAGAAACCAGTTGGTAGGGGAAGGTTAAAGACGGGGGCAAAGGAAGATCGTGAGGCCAGTCTACTGGCGAAGGAAGGAAAAGAGATGAAGAATATTTGCAGAGGTGCTGATCTTGGCAAACAAAAGGGCCTCCTTTTTGTCAGAGATAGAATAAGGAGGAGAGGAGATTTGGAGATTGTGTTGAAGGGATAGAGTCAATGAAAAAAGAGGCCACTGATGGGAGTGTCCTCCTCGATAAAGTATGAGGCCAGGCCCTCCGCTGTGAGAGGTTTGAGGGGAGGAGTGGAGTGGGGAGTCTGAGGGAAGAAGAGGGGGGTGGGGACAGCTGCTACTGAGAGTGGAGTAAACACTCTGTTTGGGAGGAGTTAAAGGATGGCTTTGCTGCAGTGAGAGCCTAGTTAAGATTAAATAACATAAGTTTGTAGCAGACTCAGCACAGCTGCATGACTTTTTCCAGCTGTGTTCACCAGTATGTGTCATTGTCTCCCAGCAACTAAGTCTTTGAGCCTTGCTATGGCCTTAAAGTGGCAATTCACCTCTGGATTGCTGTTTGTTTCCCAGTTGAGTAGAGATAGGTGGCCTCTGTCCATGTTATGTATCTGATCCCTACCTTTATCATCATGAAGACAAAGCAGACAGGGTTCCTTGAACCAAAAGGTTTAACAAGGAAATCAGACTAAGGGATTTCCTCTTAGGGCAAATGGAGCTAAACTAGAGTTACAGACTATTTGTTGCATCTTAAATTTCCAAGAGTGTCATGAAGCATTGGAATTCTCTGACTCAGAAGGAAGATGTCTCCAACCCAGTGAAGGGCTCCCAGTAGTCTACTTGAACATAAGACGTGTACATTTCATGAGCATATGTGAGAAATAAGTGAGTAGCCAAAGACAGGCCCCCAAAGGAGCTTTTTCCATTTGATTTTGCCTATTTCTTATTCTTACTTGGTGTTTTCTGAACTGATACATGTTTTCCCCCTTCTTAATCACAGATACCTGGATAATGTGGTGAATAAGCAAAGTGTTTCTCCCCCTATCCCACACCTACATGCCTTACTCACCAGTGGGGATGAGCCTCCTCCTGAGATTGATATTTTTGAACTCTTGAAAACATCCTATGAGGTCAGGACTCATACTAGGTTTAACTTTGTTTAACATTTGTACACATACACTGATTCAATGACTTGGATGTTGGCATATGGGTGCTGACATACTTTTATCTGGAGGTATTTAATTAACTTGTTTCCTTTTCTAGAAATTTAGCAGTTTAAGAGGGGATGACATCGAACAGATGCGGTTTAAGCAAAGACTAAAAGTCATCCAGTCCTTGGAGGACACAGCCAAAAGGAGTGTGGTACGTAAACCTCAAACTGGATCCAGAAGCTTTCATCAGGGAATCAGCATGCCCTTGCTGTTTTGTTTTTAGGAATTCTGCCTTTCCAGGCTTTTCCTAGAGTGTTTTCTACTCAGGTAGAAGGAACTGCTGAGCACTAGAAGTACCACTGATGATTTGATTAGTTATCAGCCTGATGGCTAATAAGTTGGCTCAGTTATTGGAGTTTCCAAATGACCTTGATTGCAGGACTGAGCTTAGAAATGACTGTGCCTTTTCTGCCATTCTGTTGGGGTGGGCAGATCCAGGTCTCTCTCCCTTCTGAAGAAACTGTCATGGGCCTGGGCTTTCCTGTTTGTGACAAGCGCTGGTAGTCTTTGATACTGCTGTGATCCTTCTTTTTGTTTGAGAGCAGTCGAGAAGACTACCACCTGTTCTCTGTACATGCTGTTGTGAGGGGTTAGTCTCTGAGTAACCAGTCATTCATGTCTCCCCAGTTTATAGCATTACCTCAACCTTTTTTTTTTCCACTCTAGGAGGTAACATGGGAAAAATTAGGGAATTCCATTTTAAAAGTTTGGGCGGGGCAGCTGGGTGGTGCAGTGGATAAAGCACCGGCCCTGGATTCAGTAGGACCTGAGTTCAGGTCCTGCCTCAGACACTTGACACTTACTCTGGGCTAGTCATTTGACCTTCATTGCTCTGCAATAAATAAATAAATAAGTAAGTAAGTAAGTAAGGTAAGTAAGTAAGTAAATAAGTAAGTAAGTAGATAGATAGATAGATAGATAGATAGATAGATAGATAGATAGATAGATAGATAGATAGATAGATAGATAGATAGATAGATTAAAAAATGCATGCATGCAATTCTTTAAAAAAAAAGTTTGGGCAACATTGCTTCATTAGCTTTAGGGACCCTACCTCCCCTTTTTGAAATAGGATACAAGAAACTTCTAGCTTTTTTCATTTCATTTACCATCCTTTGATGTGAAAATCCAATGGAGATGTTTGTTTTGTTTGGTACTGCCAAATCCTCAAATATTAATCCACATCTATCTTTTCTACACACACACAAACCCATCCCTCTTTTTTATACCACCATCTGGAAATGGAATTGTTTTGTGTTTTCTGAAAGGTTTTCATTTTTAGCATCATAGAACCATATGATTCTGCCTATTTTAGTTTCAATAAATCCTTTCTCTTCTTGACTCCAAGGTCCGAGCTATATCTAGTGACATTGGCTTTTCCATGGAAGAGTTAGAAGAACTTTACATGTTGTTTAAGGTAGGATTCTGGAATGGACATTGCATATTTCATCCTTCTTGACCCTGAAAGTGAAGTGGTTTTCTTCATCAAATCTATTTTCCCAAAGTAGAGAAGCAGAGTTCTGGGGGCAGCTCAGCGCTGCGGTGGATAAAGCAAACCTGAGTTCAAATCCAGCCTCAGACACTTGACACTTACTAGCTGTGTGACCCTGGGCAAGTCACTTAGCCCTCATTGCCCCACAAAACAAAAAAAACAAAAAACAAAATGAGAAGCAGAGTTCTCCTACTAAAGGAGGGATTCTCTTAAAGGATTCCTGCTGGTCATCAAGTGCCCTAGGCCCACTATCTATTTGCTGCACATCTTTCTACTTTCAGTTCACTTCATGAGCCTAAACATGATGAATCCTAGTCATTTCTGAGCTCTTTTCTCCTATTTCCTTATTCCTACTGCTTTCTGACCATACTAAGACAATATGGGGGTAAAGAAGGATGACAACTAGCTTAGATATTGATTTTTGTCCCTAGATTCCCAGGGGTCCATTTTGATAACTATATTTCAATATAATTGCTTTTCTTTGTAATCCTATGTATTTTATTTTATGTGTTTAAAAATTTTTTTGAAATGGGGCTATAGGCTTCACCAGAGTGCCAGAGGGATCCATAATTTTAAAAAAAGAAAAAGGTTAAGAATCTGTGTTCTAGAAGCGATACGAGGATTTCAGTCCAATAAACCTCTCCTTCCACTTGTAGGCCAAATACCTGATGAGCTGTTACTGGGGAAATAACCGCATGGCAGCCATCCGCAGGGACCAGAGCCTCCCCTATCTGGAGCAGTACAGAATTGATGGGAACCAGTTCAGGGAGCTATTTGTCAGCTTGACCCCCTGGGCCTGTGGCTCTCACACCCCAGTGCTGGCCGGACGGATGTTCAGACTTCTGGATGAAAACAAGGACTCTCTCATCAACTTCAAGGAGTTTGTGACTGGGATGAGTAAGTGTTAAGGGCTTATTTACTCTTCCAGATCTGTTAATACTGCATAATAAATCACAGAGCTAGTAAGAAGCCTTCTCCAGATCTCTCATTATATGGCTGAAAATGAAGGCCAGAAAAGGGAACTGGTGAGTTAGTAACAATTGCTAGGAATAGAAATTGGTCTTCCAAAAAAAAAAAGAAAAAGAAAAAAAAAGAAATTGTTCTTCCATATTCCACAAGGATTCTTCATTCAGATCTGGAGAGAGAGTGTGGTGATAATACCAGTGAGGCTACCACCTTGTACTTACATAATTACTAACCTCTCAAGAAGCCCAAAGCTTTAGGTAGAGGAGCCAGTTAAATTTCACAAGAGCTGGTAGAGGGCAAGGCAGTATTGTCAGTCCCTGAGTGATTCACAGGATAAAGAGACAAAATTGTGTCACTAGATACACTTCTTTGAAGTGATGGCTGCACCTTCTTGAGCTTTTCTGAATTCTAACTGACGATGCCTCTAAATGAATCTAGATAGTGTTAAACCTTTTTTTTTTTCTAAATAGGTGGGATGTATCATGGGGACCTGACAGAGAAGCTCAAAGTTCTCTACAAGCTGCACCTTCCACCAGGTAAGAGAACTCTGTGAACTCCTACCCCCAATGGAGACCCCTAGGAGAGCCCATGCTAAGTGTTTCTAAGTGCCTTGTAGCTAGCTACCTGAGGACCTACTGAATGTTTCCAAAGCCTGAAATGCAAGGTGTCTGGAGCATTCGCTGGTAAAGAAAGGGGCCTTCAGCTCTCTGTTTCACATTGGTGCAAGAAGAGGAGGCACAAAGCAACTTTCTTCCTAAACAAGAATTCATTCAGCTCTAATCAGCCTCACAAGATCCCAGCCAGGGAAGAAAGCCTCTGTGGCCTGAAGGGCCCAGGACAGCCCCCTATCTTTGAGGCAGTCAAATGTGAAATGGCAATGAAGAGAGACCAGCTTTTTTGTGCCAAAGTACTTTGGCTGCCTTGTAGACTAGGTGGGGTTCTGTGAAATTTTATGCTATATGCTGTCTTAGGATTTGGACTACTCTTTGTCATTTACACCCTAAAGTGCATCTGGATGACACCGTCCCCATGCTGGAGAGTGAGTCTGTACCCCAGGGTACTTATTCCTTATTGTCACAAACCTTTTCAGGGGCTGAAACTAGCTTCAGGTTCTTAAGTGGGTTAATATACATCACCCCCACAGTTTATTTAAATAGAATTTTGGGCAGGGGGGGACAGGGCAATGAGGGTTAAGTGACTTGTCCAGGGTCACACAGCTAGTAAGTGTCAAGTGTCTGAGGCCAGATTTGAACTCAGGTCCTCCTGAATCCAGGGCGGGTGCTTTATCCACTGCGCCACCTAGCTGCCCCCTAAATAGAAATTTAAAAGGGAGGACACTACACAACTGTTTGTCACCATTTAGAACATTGATGACACCAGTCTTAAAACCCTTCCTGTCTACTGTGACTTCAGCAGCCTTGTTGTAGTGTAATATAAGGCAATACAGTTTACTGAAAAGAGCCTGGGTTTGTAGTAAGAAGACTTGGATTCCACTGTCAGTTCTGTCATTTATTAGCTGTGTGACTCTAGGCAAGTCATTTCCCCTCATTGAGCCTCAGATTCCTGAACTGTAAAATTGGAGTGATAATACTTGTATTTCCTGCCTTATAGAATTGTGAATAACTTCAATTTAATAATACAGTTCAGCACACGTTTATTGTGAGTCTAGGAAATTGAGTATGTGAGGAGTAATAAGTCTACAAGTGTAGCCTTGAGGTAGAAGGTAAAGGACTGTAACTGTGAAGCCAGGCAGTTTGGGTTTTATTCTAGAGGCACTAAGGAGCTGCTGGAGGTTCTTGGGGAGGGGGGTGATATGGTGAGCCCTGGCCTTTACAGAGGGGAGAGACTGGAGGCAGGGAGGCTCCTTAGAAGCCTGTGGCAGCAGTGCAGGCTTGATAGAATGAGGTTCTGAACAAAGTGGAGAAAAGGAGACAGGTTCAAGAGATTTTGTGGAGGAAGAGTCAGTAAGACATGATAGCTGACTGGCTGGGGGGGGGGAGTCAAGGAAAACCCCAAGGTTGAGATCCTGGTCAAAGAAATAGAGCAGCCAGGAGGAGAGGTGGATTTAAGGGAAAAGATTGTGAGTTCTGTTTTGGATAAGTTGAGTTTGAGGTGTTAGTAGGACATCCGGGTAGGGGTATCAAACACAGTAATTCACAGCTGGAGCTCAGGAGAGGTACTAGGATTAGACATGTGCACTTGGGAGTTATCTGCATAGAAATGATCATTGAACCCCTGGAAGCTGATGAGATCACCCAGAGAGTATAGTATAAAAAGGAAAGAGTGGAAGTACCCAGGGCAGAACCTTGGGAAGCACCAACTCTTAGGGGGGTGGAATATGGATATGATCCTGCAAAAGAAACTGAGAATGTGTGGTCAGACAGAAGGATTAAGGGAGAGCAGTATTCTGAAAGCAGGTGAGGTAGAGTCTTAATTAGACTGTAGGAGGTAGGGTGATCAGCAGAGCCAAAAAGTACAGAGAAGTCTAGACAGATGAGTACAGAAAAAAGGCCACTGGGCTTGGCAGTTAAGAGATTATTGGTGACCTCAGAGAGACTAGGTGCTGTCAAGTGTTAGGGTTAGAAGCAGATGGCAAACACTTGAGAAATAAGTAGAAGGTGAGGAAGTGGAGGGAACAAATGTAGACAGCTTTTCTCTAGGAATTTGGCTCCAAGAGGAAGGATGCATACAATCAGCAGGGATAGGAAGCAGTGGATATGGAAAAATGGAAGATTATAGCAGGAAGTCAGAAGATGAATAGGACAAGCTTCCAGATGAGAAAGTAGGTGGATGAGATCAAGAACATAAATAAGTAAAGAACTTCCCTGGTGAGAAGAAAAGCCACCTCTTTGTGGCTTTGAGATTGAAACAAGGAAAGAGAGAATGAGGAATTATGTAAAATGGAGTGAGCAGAAGCCCATGGCGATGACCTCCCAGCAGAGGACAAGTGAAAAAAGGAACAGTGATTTGTAAACTTTAAAATGCCATCAAGTTATGCAAGTGTTAGTGGTCCTAGGATGATGGTGGGGAGGGTCACTGAACACACTCCAAAAAAGTGTTCTTGGGGGCAGCTAGGTGATGAAGTGGATAAAGTACCGGCCCTGGATTCAGGAGGACCTGAGTTCAAATCCAGCTTCAGACACTTGACACTTACTAGCTATGTGACCCTGGGCAAGTCACTTAACCCTCATTGCCCTGAAAAAAAAAAGAGAGAGAGAGAGAGATAGCAAAAAAGTGTTCTTAACCTAGACTCTCCATCAAGGTCTTGTAATTTTGTGTGACTGATGATCTCTGGTCATAGGTATATATAGAATTCCCATTTTTGAAGATGAGGCAGAGCACAATTGGTGCCTTTCTGAGGGATGGTGTACCTAAAAGATTAATCAGGGTAAAGAGTTGGACAGTCATCCTCCACCTCTAAGGACAGATCCAAAACAAGTCAGGTAATGATAAAATAATCCCCATTTTTCTAACATAAATTTATACAGCATTTTCCCCATAATCATCCCATAAAGCAGGAGTACAAGGATCATCATCATCCCCAATTTTACAGATGAAAAAACAAGCTAAAAGAAGTCATGATATTCCCAAGGATCACAGTTAATATCAGAGCCAGGACTTGAACCCAGGTTTCCAACTGTACATCTCTTGATCTTTCCACTACCCCAGAATGCCACTCAAATATTAGCAATAAATCTTCCTTGTTCGTTTGTTTGAGTTTCAAATGATTGCTCATAGATATAGGCTGTATGAGCTCAGTTCTCCGAAGTGTAACAGATGCTTCATGGTAGGACAAATAAAGGAACTTGCTCAGTTATCAGTGGAAATTTGTTCTTCTGGGATTCTTCTTGCAAAAGTTGCCATGTGGATAATAGTGTACCCATTTCTGCCTTTATTATACCCAAAGCTGAGCTTGAGGAATCTAGTCTAATCCAAATCTCTCTCTTTTTTTTTTCTTTTTTTTTTTGGCGAGGCAGTGAGGGTTAAGTGACTTGCCATGGGTCACACAGCTAGTGTCAAGTGTCTGAGGCTGGATTTGAACTCAGGTCCTCCTGAATCCAGGGCCAGTGCTTTATCTACTGTGCCATCTAACTGCCCCCCAGATATCTTTTTTTTTTTTTTAAGTGAGGCAGTTGGGGTTAAGTGACTTGCCCAGGGTCACACAGCTAGTAAGTGTTAAGTGTCTGAGGCCGGATTTGAACTCAGGTACTCCTGAATCCAGGGCCAGTGCTTTATCTACTGTGCCATCTAACTGCCCCCCAGATATCTTTTTTTTTTTTTTTAAGTGAGGCAGTTGGGGTTAAGTGACTTGCCCAGGGTCACACAGCTAGTAAGTGTTAAGTGTCTGAGGCCGGATTTGAACTCAGGTACTCCTGACTCCAGGGCCGGTGCTCTATCCACTGCGCCACCTAGCCGCCCCCAGATATCTTTCTAAAGGAGTTGTGTATAGGCATCTAGGTAGTGCAGTGGCTAGAATGCTAGGGTTTGGGGTCAAGAACTGAGTTCAAATCCTACCTCAGACACTTATTAGCTATGCGACCTAGTCATAAAGCCTCAGTTTCCTCATCTGTAAAATGGACCTAATAGCGCCTACTTCACAGAATTGTTGTCAAGATCCAATGAGATAATATGAGTAAAGTGTTTGTTAAACCTTGAAACACTAGGCAAATCTTAGCTGTTATTATAATAGCTTTAACCAGCTTCCATTTGTGGTGTGATCAAAATGATGGTATCCATGTCTTCTGCCTTTCTATTGAATCAAGAAACAGTGTGGTAATTTCTCTGTTTTCCCAAAGCAGAGAATAAGTAAGGCTGTTTGGCTTGTCTACAATATGTTGTAGGGTGTAGTTAGAAGAAACACTACTCCCAAAAGACACTAGAATCCAATTCAGCAAATATTTATTAAGTACCTACTATGTATCAGATACTAGGAACTCTTAAGATGAAGAATGACATGGTCCCAGCCCTCAGATGTGATGAAGAGATGTCCATTCCATGTTAACTTCCTCTTCCTTATAGTCTCACCATTCCACTTGGATATGGGATCAGACTGATGAAGAAGGTGAAAATGTGTTCTAGGAGGGAAATAATGGCCTTCAGCCTTGTTGGCTTCAATGAAGGAAATAATCCACAAAGAGATGATTACTACACAGCACAGTCAGTAACACTGGCACCTGGGATTAAAATTGTAGGTGAAATTCCTCCTAAACTTAGACCTTGGATGCTGCCATTTAATACTAATAAGCACCATAGATCTTGAATTTTCCCTTTTGAGTCACATAGTTAACCCTGGAGAGCTGATCCCTGAGGAAGCAGTGTTCCTAATCTGCATGCGCTCTGAAAGAAGTCAAGGGGCACCTAGGTGACGCAGTGGATAAAGCACCAGCCTTGGATTCAGGAGGACCTGAGTTCAAATCCAGCCTCAGACACTTGACACTTACTAGTTTTGTGACCCTGGGCAAGTCACTTAACCCTCATTGCCCCACCAAAAAAAAAAAAAGGAAGAAGAAGAAGTCATGGTGAAATCACTGCCAGTCTTTGCTTTCAGAATCATACTAGCTGGGGCAGCTAGATGGCGCAGTGGATAGAGCACCGGCCCTAGAGTCAGGAGTACCTGAGTTCAAATCCGGCCTCAGACACTTAACACTTACTAGCTGTGTGACCCTGGGCAAGTCACTTAACCCCAATTGGCTCACTTAAAAAACAAAAACAAAACAAAAAAACAGAATGATACTAGCTGATGACTAGAGAATGGGTAGCTAGAGCAGCAGCCCTGGATTTAGGAGGATCTGAGTTCAGATCCTGCTTCACACATTTCCTAGCTGTGTGACCCTGGGCCAATCACTCAATCCTGTTTGCTTCAGTTTCCTCATCTGCAGAATAAGCTGGAGAAAAAAGGTGCAAACCATTCCAATGTCTCTGCCTAGAAAACTCCAGATTGAGGTCATGAAGAGTTGGACATAACTGAAATAACACAACACTTAGAAAATAAAACTCTTGGGGCAGCTAGGTGGCACAGTGGATAGAGCACCGGCCCTGGAATCAGGAGTACCTAAGTTCAAATCCAGCCTCAGACACTTAACACTTACTAGCTGTGTGACCCTGGGCAAGTCACTTAACCCCAATTGCCTCACTTAAAAAAAAAAAGAAAAGAAAACTCTCAGACGACTGTCTACTCTGAGAGATCAGTGTGCACCTTAATGGTTAAGCCACACTAGCCATCTTGGGAAGCTAGATTAGAATGGGGAATGATAAGTTTTTGTTATATGCACCACCTGGTCTTATTTGCTGGTGACAGGAAACAAAGTGGCCAGCCATGAGAAAAAAAATCTATATGGTAGATTCATTGACCATCTTAGCTAGCAGGGACTTTACAGGTCATTACCCTGCATCATACAGAAGAAAAAGCAAAAGGGGGTTTGACCAGATTCACATAGAAAGTCAGGCATGGGGCCCAACTCAAACTTGGGGCATGGACTGTGACCCACTAACTTGTCCCTCAAAGAAGTTCAAGAGTTCAAAAGCATTAGCTTTGAAAGGACTTGTTATCCCATTGGACTGGGTGGAGTAATTATCTCCTTTTTCCTCCCTCCTGGGCAAGTAGTTTTTGGTTTTACTCTTCCCTTAGGTCTAGTCCTCGTCCCTACTTTCCCTCAGCTACTTAGTGTTCTTGGTTGGTTTGTTGTTTATCTACACCTGGGATTTCATTGTTGTAGGGCTTTGCTGGTTAGGAAATTCCCTGCATTAATGAAAGCAGCTGCTCTTCTTCATTTTATAATCTAAGGGAGCTGTGGGACTAAAGCACTTTTTAAAAATTTTTATGAAAAATTTGATGTCAGCCAACAAAACCACCAGTCAAATTAATATACAATACAAAAGGGAAGATCTTAACCCAAACCTTCAAGGAGGCAGACTCAAAAGGTTTAACCAAGAAAATGCTTTTGTTCTCTGTCATTTTCCCTGCTGGAGTTCCCCACCTCTTTTCCTTCCTCCTTCCAGCAAGGTGCTTTTTAAAACCACAACCTTGAGCCTAGAAACTGAGGAAAAGCCAAAAAACCCCTTTAAAATAACAGCAATGATAGCTCCCACACGTTAAAATAGGAGTATATACAAAGAGATCCATGTCCAGCGCCTTTAGATTTACAAAGTAGTTTTTATTGTATGCTTCGAGTATTACTGTCCTCATTTGACAGATGAGAAATTGAGACCAGAGGAGGGGAAAAGACTTGCCCAAGGTCATATGGCAAATAAGTGGCAGAATGGAGACTAAACCCCAGGACTTTTGACTCCTTGCCCAGCACTTCCCACACTGCACTATACCACACCACCCTGCTGTAGTGGGAGCAATGGCCTTGGTCACTGCAGATTTCCAACCACAGCTGGCAAGCGTGGGAAGGAAAACTTGAGGATAATGGAGCAAAGGGAGGAAACTCCATCTGATGCTCTCCCTGCCATGCTTGGAATATGTTTTCAGGCCCTCTGCCCACTCAGGACTGGAGGAGCAAAAGGCCGAGAACCTTAAACACTGGAAATGGTTTCCTCAAAGCCAGCTTTTGGTGAACAGGATGATAAAATCCGTTCTGAAGGTCAAGCTCAGGCTTTTGCTTTTGTCTTTCTATGCTTCCATATTCCAGAATAGATTTGGTGTTGGCCAAGCAGCACTGACACCAGAGAAGGTAAATCTGGCAGTTCAGTGACTGGCTTCCCTCCTCAGCAGAGCAGCCAGTAGTGAAAGAACTGCTGGATCTGATGTGAATGTGAGCCGTGATGATGTCACAGGATTCCCAGGGCACTTCATCTGAGGAAGAGGCTCCCCCTGGTTCTCCTCTCCAGCTGGGGACAAGAGACCTTAAGTAGGAAGAACTTCACATAGCATGGTGCTTGTGGTCATAGCATCACAAAGTCTGAGCAAATAGATGGGATAAGGCTCATAATATGGCCGGGTGTTGGGAACAGGCTGGTTAGGAGCTCTACAGGCTGGGTGAGATCGTTATCACAGGACATTTGTTAGGAGAAACGCTCTGTTGGTTCTTTTGTTTTGAGGTCTCAAGACTAGCCACAGTGGCCTTCTTGTCATGTGAAAGATTTGGAAGGAGCTCAGCCTTTCCTCTCCTCTCCTTGTAAGCTGCTAGGAGTGCATGCCAGGATGTTTTTTCAGTTACGTTTCTTAACTGGTGGTGTTGAAAATGGCCATGGTAGTAACCATGGGAACAGGAGTACTGAGACGACCACTTCATTCACCCCTCTCCCTCCCACCGTCACCCCCTTTGCCTTGTTCTTTCTGCCCAGCCCTGAGCACAGAGGAAGCAGAGTCAGCTCTGGAGGCGGCACACTACTTCCCAGAAGACCTCTCTGCAGAAGGTAAGGAAAGCAGAAAAGGGCTGATCCCAGGGGCCTTAGTTAGGCCCCCTCCTCAGTAATTCAGGGCCTTCTGTCCCTCAGAGGAAGGCAAGGCTCCCCATCAGCCTCTCAGGGTATGGGTACTGCTACTGCCTGCACTGGCCCCCTCCCTGGGGAATAAGGAACTTTCCTGTGAAAGCAAGAATCTCCTCACCAGGAGGAGCTACTTGCCAGGGCCTATGCCCTATGTTGTTGTGGAGCTCAGAAAGATGCTCTTGAGGCAAAACCTGCCTTTCCTGCTTGGGCGCTTTGCATAAGACACTCATTGGCATTTCCATTCCTATTTTCTTAACTTCGGATTCTTCAGTGTCTCTGTGTAGTCCCTGAATTTTTCTTCTTCCTTCCATCCCCTCTCCTTCCTCCGGGACGCTTCAGTATCTCCTTTTGTCTCAGACCTGGATCTCTTCCTGCACTGTGAGACTCCAGGTCAGTCCCAGGCAGAGTGCTGCCTTCTCATGCTAAGAACACAAATCCCTAAAGAAACATTGTCGGTCTTTCCTGTCGGTTTATCATATCGGGATTTTTCTTGGTGCATCTACCTAGCATGTAATGTTCTTAGTGCTTGAACCTTTCTGATGCATGGTGAGAGGGAATGTGGCAGGACTCAGAAGTGAGGAACCACAAACTTTAATATATACTTTATTGCCAGCAGCAATAAAAAATAGCCTTCAGCAACCTAGTTTTCCCATCTGCAAAGTGGACACAATGATATTGTCTCATAGGGAAATGGGGTAGAATAATTGAAAATGGTAAAACATCCCTTACTTAAATTCAATTTGGCAAGCATTTATTAGCACCTACTACATTCTGCTATGCTAGGTAGTAGGGATACTTAATGTCCTTATTTATGGCAACCAGCAGCCACACAGATGGGCTGGTAAAGTTACAAGGCAGTTTGCAAGACATCAGCACACACCTGATCTGAATGATTTGCTTAAATGTTAATATCAAATTTGAAAGGCCATACTCCCAAGTTATATCAAACTAGACAAACTAAACAGTCTTTTTCATAGCTTATTCAACTAGAAGAGAGGGAAGAGAAGCTCACTACTTTCTCTCGCTTCCTGTACCACTATCCTGGCCAAGTCAGTAGGGGTAACTGGAGGATATTTGGTGGGCCTACACCTATCCAGTTTAGTACCAACTCTCAAAGTGGGTGTTCACTAGCAGCATTCAGCTCCTGGCACAGACTCAAGGAAAAATTGTCTCAGAAACCTGAAACTTTGAATATGGAACACGTGTACTAGGCCAGGGCTTCTGAAACTTTTTCCACTCACGACACCTTTTTGCCCAAGAAATTGTATTCGACCTGGGGTATATAGGTATATAAAATAATTATATATAGCCTTTTACTGTTGCCACATTTTTCATGACCCTCCCCCTCCCACATTCAGTTACGCAACCCCACTGTTTAAGAAACTTTGTACTAGGCCATAGAACAGTAGAATGTTGAAGCTAGAAGGGACCTTAGAGATCATCTTGTCCACCCCCACATTTTATAAAGAAGTCAGATGACTTGCCAGTCGTCATATAGTGAGTGGCAGGGCTGAGATAGACACTCAAATGCTTGGACTCTGAGTACAGTATCCTTGCTGCCTTTATCACCATGTTGCTTTATCAGTCAGGATCAATGCAGATTGAATTGGTGACTGAAATCCCTTGTTTGAGTTTCAGCTTTCCCAACAGAGTGCTGGTTTTCATAGGGAGCACATTTCCCCCTGAGACTATGTCATCCCATGACCTCTTTTGGTTCTTCATATATGAAAAGCAAATATAGCATGATTTTCATTCTTATAACTATAGTAGTAACAGCTTTCTTTTGTTTCACCTTTTGCGGAAATAATATATTCCCTTAGTTTATGGGAGTTTTTTATAAGGTTGGACATAGGGACAAAAGAAGAAAGATGATGGGAGTCAAAGCTAGGGGTACAACAGAGCTTATAAAGAATGGGGGGTTTGATTGGGGAGACAGTTGCTAAGAGGAAATATGGAATTAACAAAATGGGTCCTGTTCTGCAATGAGAATACTGAACTAAGCTTTGAAATAATTTTCAAAAATAAGTTTTTCTGAAAATAAATTTTCCAGAAATAATTTTCTAAAATAAATTTCAGAATTTTCATTTTGTATCTTATGATAGAAATAAATTCTGTGAATTTTTTTTTTCTTTCTGGTTGCTTAGAAGCAGCATCTCCTGAGGAGAAAGAAGGAAGTAGAAATGGAGACTTCAAAGATAAAAGAGGTATTGTCAGAAATGACCTGTTAATACCAGTGTGATATGTACATTTCACACACACACACACACACACACACACACACACACACACACTTTCCCCATACCTTGTTGTCCTCCAAGTAATAACAGTGAAGAAAGACACAAGTGAAGGACAGGTGGGAAGTCCTACAGACCTTTTTGACTCTGGACATGTAGCCCCCTCCCTGTTAAATGTACCTTGCTTAGCAACTTTACCTGCCAGACCATAATCATTTTAAATTTTCTTTCCATTCACCTTGGAGGTAACTTCTGTATCCTATGGAACCTCTGACTTGTCTGTTTTTTTCCTTTCTTTGCAGAAGAGAAGGGAGCCAACTCCCCAGACTATAGGTACTATCTTCAAATGTGGGCCAGCGAGAAAGAGTCCAAGAAAGAAACTATTAAGGACCTTCCCAAAATGAGCCAGGTAGGAAAGTCAAAGAGGATACAGAGCACATGCTTAAAAAAACACTTTTTGACTAAGAAGGATGATAGTTGTCTCTTATTGGAGCTCTGAGATTACCATGGTCTTCATGGACTTAGTTACTTATTCAGTGAAATGAGGAGCTTGAACTAGATTGCCTGGTTGGACTAATTAGCCTCATTTCTCCCTGGCATTCTATGGTAAAAAGCCTCTAAAGTTTTGGGGAAATGACAAATGAGATTAAATGTCCTAGCATTTGGTAACTCACCATGCCCAACTCTATCCATGTGTTTTTCCTCCAAGCTGAGGTCTTCTCCCCTCCCCACCACTAGATTAGTGTTCCAGACGCAACTCCAGACTTCCATGTCATATTCCTTTCTAATACTAATAACTTCAAGGTATACTTTTCACTTACCCCTTAGGAATACATTTTCTCTATGGCACTTTGGGGGGGGGGGGCAATGAGGGTTAAGTGACTTGCCCAAGGTCACACAGCTAGTAAGTGTCAAGTGTCTGAGGCTGGATTTGAACTCAGGTCCTCCTGAATCCAGGGCCAGTGCTTTACCACTGTGTCACCTAGCTACCCCAGGAATACATTTGTTATGGTATAGTTTTAAATGTAGAACACTCAGGTACAGGAACCTCTATGCTCACTCTTCTCCTTCCTCCCCCGCTCCCCCACCTCAGAACAAAATTGTACTTCCATTGCTAAGAGGGTACCTTTGGGGGCAGCAGAAGGAAGGCTGTCCCTTCTGTTTACAGCTTTTAAGGCCCTTTTGGTGCCAATTAAGTAAAGACTCTGGTTGCCTGGAGACTTCTCAAGGGATTATTGCATTCCTGTGACTTTATCATGGCACTTACACCTTGGTATGGATTTCTCTTGGCTAGCAAGTATTGGAAATGGAAGGGATGAAAGTGAAAGGTTTCTCTAAGGGCATGGGAATGTTTCTTTTTGTCCCCTGCCTTTTTAGACCCTCCTCAGCTGCCATTCTACCCCGTTCCAGCCCAGCCATTACAGGATGGTTTGTCTTGGCACAGAACCAGGCTAGACAGATCAAAATGCCTGCCAGGAGGGCATCATTTTCACCCTCTCGGGCCAAACCAACAAGAATCACATGTTTCCTAATGTGGACTCATTATGAAGCTTATTGCTGAGATCAATCCTAAGATACAAAAATAGCCACCAGCATTAGTCCTCCACACTACAGAAAGGTTTGAAGGTTTCCTCCTTAAGTAACAGAAATCCAGAATCTAAAATACCAGTATTCTTACAGTATGCTAATGGTATCACAGCAGGCATCTCTGTTCTCCTAACCTTGCTCTGATGGCTCTGCTGAGCTCCCAGGAGTGAGTGATGTTGGCAGCCAGAACCAGCCAAGTGGGCTTTTTCCAACAATGTGGCTGCCTTGGTCACCTGCTTTGATAGGGCACACATACTTTGGTGTCTATATCTTTTTAAAAAATGTTTAATGCTCTTTCATTCTTAGATCACTGTCACTTCCCAGTGACTCTACTCCCTATTCCCCACACCCCCATCATGAATAGTTCCCCCATATGACCTCCCCTGTAACAAAGAAGTCGAGCAAAATAAGTCAGCACTTTGACCACGTCTGACACCTCGTTCCACACCTGTAATCCACTCATATGTGATGAGAGGCTTCATCATCCTCATCAGTCCTCTGAAGTCATAATTAGTCATTGAATTGATCAGAGTTCTGAAGTCTTTCAGTATTGTTTACATTATTGTGGTCAGCCTATAAATT
Organism: Dromiciops gliroides; assembly: GCF_019393635.1. Lineage (NCBI taxonomy): Eukaryota > Metazoa > Chordata > Mammalia > Microbiotheria > Microbiotheriidae > Dromiciops > Dromiciops gliroides. The sequence goes on from NC_057862.1 coordinate 357,864,228, forward strand.
AAGAACAGCATTTTCCACAGAGGGATAGTGTGCAGAGCAGATAGAAAGTTGGCCCCAGAAGCAGGAAGACCTAGGTTCCTTTAACCCTGGGCAAGTTGCTTAGCTTCTCAGTGGTCCCAGATAATTCTCTCAAGGTCATAATTTGCAAAGTAAGTGACAGTCTGCCTTGGGATGAGGAATTTACTCACTGGGAGTTCCCTATATCAATTAAATATCTAAACTCAACCTTTACTGAGTCCTCTGTCCTTATTTACTTTGGCAAGGCTCTGTAATTCTGATATGAATGATAGTTCACACCTTTCTAATGCTTTAAGGTTTACCAAAATGACAGCATTGAGCTTGCTGCTGTTTTATTCTCTGACCCATGGTCTCTTCTTATATCTTCCCCACATAAAAGGAGCAATTTATTGAATTGTGCAAGACCCTTTATAATATGTTCAGCGAGGATCCGGTAGAACAGGAGCTCTATCATGCCATCGCCACTGTGGCCAGCCTCCTTCTCCGAATTGGAGAAGTTGGCAAGAAATTCTCCAGCCGGCCCCAGAAAAAGCCAGAGGGCACCTCAGCCAGCAATGAACAGGACTTGACAAGTGAGGAAGAGTCTCTCCCATCAGAACACAGGCAGAGCTCCACTGGGGAGCAGCATTCCCCTGTGGACCCAGAACATAAAGCTGGGGGAGACATGCAGTCTGGAAAGATGCTGCGGGAGAACCAGCTTGTAAGTGAGGAGGGGCGAGGAGAAGGGCAGGGCTCTCCCTCCCAGCTGTTGTCAGATGATGAAACCAAAGACGACATGTCTATGTCTTCCTATTCCATGGTGAGCACCAGCTCCTTGCAGTGTGAAGACATTGCTGATGATACCGTGCTGGTGGGGTGTGAAGCAGGCAGTCCAGCCTCCAGGTATGGCAGCACCATTGATACGGATTGGTCCATATCCTTCGAGCAGATCTTGGCTTCCATACTTACAGAGACTGCGCTGGTGAACTTCTTTGAAAAAAAGGTGGATGTTGGCCTGAAGATCAAGGATCAGAAGAAGATGGAAAGGCAGTTCAGCTCATCCAGTGACTATGAACTCTCCTCCATTTCAGGCTGACCCTCATGGGAATGAACAGTAAGGGTTTAGAAGGTAAATTGGGTGAGAATTGGTCCATTTGTGGCACAAGATGGGAGAATTTTTTTTAAATTTTAACAGACAAGCCCAAAATTCTCTACAACACTCAGTGACAGGCATAATTGAAAAGGAAGGGCTTTTCCCAAGTGGCTGATGAACATAGACACCTTGCTTCTCTGGCCAAAATTATTTGGGGCCCAGAGGAACAAAACTGTTGTAATCTTAATGCTAGCAGAAACTCCTGCTGCCAAGGCTCAGAGAACCACACAGTAAATTATGCATGTCTGCCTCTGCTTGTATAATTTTCAGGAGTCATTATTAAAGCAGTGTTTGTTTGGGGTGCAGCTGCCCTCTCCATACCCTGCCTTCACAGGTTCCTGGGTGATTTTGCACAAAGGACGTAGCTTAGTGGGAAACCGTCTCCTCCCTGCCCCTTTGGCCACCTGCCTCTAAGCTACCACACCGTATAAATGCCACAGGGCACTGGCCTCCAAAGGCCAACTCCCAGGACCACTGCCGTAACGCAGCAAGCCTGCTCTGGTTCATTTGTCCCTATGCTACAGGTTACCGGTTCAGTCTTCAGTTCCTGGTTTCAGTGACCTACAGGTACAGCTCTGGTTGGGCTGTCACTTAGCCTTTTGCCAGGAGATAGGTTTTGGTTTTAACTCTTCGTATGTGAGTTAGGTGCTAAAATCATCCATCCCTTCAGGTTGCTCTGTAGAGAGGGCAGAGCTCACTGAGGTTGAAACCTGAGGGAAGGTAGAGAGGAGTTTCTTAAAAGTAGGCCTCCGAACTGGCAGGAGGGGCAGACGTAATTCCTGCTGCTTTCATCATTATCTATTTCATTTCTTTCACTATTAACATTTAAAAGAGCACCAGATGTTTCTTGTTTTATCTTCTTTTAGTCATTTAAATTTGCTTAAAAGTGAATCACTGTTCAGTGCCTACCTTATAACATGCCCTGAAAGGAGAGTGCTGCCCCTCCCAGTATGTGGTATGAAAGCCCAGAGCCAGCACGCTTCAGCAGCTTCCAGAGCGAAGCCTGCTGCAGAAGGAACCCCTGCCCTGTAGGCCCCTCTAGGGGAGAGGGGAGTTCTGCAGACAGCTGAAATGGGTTCAGGAAGAGCTGTGTCATTCCAGCCCACACAGGCTCCTCCCAAGCTCGTCCGTGACTAAGAAAGACCTGGTGCTCTTCCTCACCTGGAAGAAAGAGACAGACAACGAAATTCCGGTTCTTCTTCCTATAGAGCCAGGCGTGGAGAGGGAGGGAGGGAGGGAGGGAAGGGTCTGGCTCTGATTTAACCCACTACAGAAGGTCTTGTGTGAGGAAGTTTTGGAAGGCAGGAATAAAGTCTTCAGTGTAGGGCCCTCCATGGCCTTTCCCCAAGACGGATGCCACCCCAGATGTCCTTGGCTTCTTCCTTCTGCCTCCTCAGCTATGGCCAGAAATCCTCCTGCTTTTTACTAAATGTTGTAACTTATTGTAATTGATTTTAAAATAAAAATACTCTACATGGTCTTACTCTCTCCAGCCTGATATGTCATGTCATCAGTGAAAGAAGCAAAAACAAGTTGTGGCCTTGTCTCAGCTACATAAATCCAGAAACCTGTATCCAAATAATCCTTCCTTCTGTCAGTCCCCAGTCTTGAGCCCTGTCTCCTACATCCTGCTTCCTCCTCTCCATCCCTCATTCTCTTCCACATCATTCTTCATCCCCTAACACCCCCTTTTTCCCTGTGTCCATAGGCTGGAGAGCCTTGGCCTTAATTAAGTTGCTATCTAGTCCACTCTTCCCTTGTCCAGATAGACAGGAGCTTTATTTGGAGCCTGGATCTGTGCCACCACCAAGAACTAGCAGCTCAGCTGCCATCAGTTGAAGTCTCCTTCCCCTTTGCCCCCTCCTAGCTGACAGAAGCCTTTTACAATCAGCCGAAAAGGTTGCAGCTAAAAGACGGCATCAGCAAAGGTTCCTTCACACCAACAACATAATCAGAACCTAGAGGCCGATGTGGCCACAAGCCTCTACAAACTTTCTGTTCATCTGACGCACAAAGTCTTACCTCCAGATTCTCTAATCCCTGTGATTCAAAGCTGTCAGTGCCTAGTCAAAAACTGCTGCCTTTTGCTTTCTCTCCCTTCTCATTCATTTATCTCCAGAGCAGCCTTACATCTTACCATTCCCTTCTACCCTCCCCTTCCCTGGGCTCTCTGAAATCCCTGCTCTCCTGTGAAGAAACTCTCCATTCAAGATCTCTTTCTCCCATCTTCTGTCAGGGACAGAAACATGGCTTTCTAGAGGAGACATCAATAGTTAATAATTAATCAACATTTCTCATAGACACCCATAACATAGAACTAAGAAAAGTGCACACCCCTTGCTTTTCAGCACCTTAGTCCAAGCTACAAATCTTCCCCTTTGCCATCATCACTCAGCACCCTCTACTTTGTGATTCATTCCTTTCCTCATAGTTACCCTATCCAGATCTTTGTTCCTGTATTCTACCAATCTTCAAGTCTCTTCTTTCTCCCTCATTGAGTTCAGTACCTGATTCACGGTTTTCTTCTCCGCTTCAGCCAGTGCCTTCCACCTTGGTGACTTTGCATTCATGTTGGCAGTCCTAAAACATTGGCCTCTCAGCTCATTAACTTTTTCAAATCTCACAGCCTCCATCTCCACTCTCAGCTACTTTAGACCTCACTATCTACTAAGACTGTTCCACCTCCAAGAGTTTGAACTCTGAAATGCCCCTCTCTAATCATAGTCTCCTGTCCTTACACTTCTTCCACTGCCTCACTCACCCTAGGCTTACTCTTATTTGGAAGGAAGGGTAGATAAAAGGAAACTTTATTTCTAATTCTTATTTTCAATTCCAAATTCACTCCCTCACTCATTGAGAAGGCAAGAAATACAATATTCTTTATACATATGAAGTCACAAAACACATTTCCACATTAGCCATGTTGGGGGGGGGAGGAGCAAGAAAAATTAAGGAAATGAAAAAAATATGCTTTTAATCTGCCTTCAGAGTTCAGGAGTTCTCTCTCTGGAAGTGGAGAGCATTTTTCATCATGAGTCTTTTGGAATTGTTATGAATTAATGTATTGATCATAGTGGTTAAGTGTTTCTCCATTGAATAATGTTGTAAAATTGCTGTTACTATATACAGTATTATCCTGGTTATGCACACTTCACTTTGCATCAGTTCATAAAGGCTTCCTAGGTTCTTCTGAAATCACCCTGCTTGTCATTTCTTGTAACAATAGTAATCCATCATAATCACACATCACAGATTGTTCAGCCACTCCCCAGTTGATAGGCATCCCCTCAATATCAATTTCTTTGCCACCACAAAAAAAAAAAACTGCTACAAATATTTTTTTTCCTTTTTCTTGGATCTCTTTAGGGTACAGACCCTAGGCCTGCTCTTCACCCTCATTGAGAATTTTTATTTCTCAGTGTCTCCATTTAGATTTCCCTTTCTTCCCTTCTGCCTTGACCCTAGAGCTAACCAGTTAAACTACTGTCCACTCTTGAATCCCTTTCCCTGTTATTCATACTTCACTAATCCTCAACCACCTGCCTTTAGCACACCTACTCTGAAGCCACCCAATATAGCTGGAAGTCACAAAATCATTTGGGTCAGATACACGACAAATTCTTGTTATCTGATGGTAGTGTTGCAGCATGACAATCCTTTTTTTCCCATCTTAGACTAACTCAATTGTATGCTCCACAACAGCTGTTTCAGCCTTTCTCCTCTAACTCTGCCCCCACCTCATTTTTTCCAAAGATGACCTTCATTAACTTCCTCATCTCCCAATCTTCACACCTCAAAACTTTTCCACATCTTTCTCCCTTTGTACCAGCCTCAGATGATGAAGTGACTCTTCTTGCCAAGGCTCACTTTTCTATTTATACCTGTCATCCTATGTAACCTCTCCAGTCTCCCAAAGAATGTTCAATCAGTCATTTCTTCTCCTCAGTGTCTTCCTGTCTCCCATGGCTCCTTCCCCACAGTCTACAAAGTCAAGTTTCTACCATCCTAAAAGAAACCTTCATTTGACCCAGCCGTTCCCTCAAGCTATCCTATAACACTTCTCTGTACGAAAAAAGGAGTCTACATATGTTGCCTCCATTCCCTCATCACCTCAACCCCGGCCATCTGCCACTTCCACCACTCTGGAAACTGTTCTTTCCAACGTCACTTCTTAATTAAGAAATTCAATAGCTTTTTTCTTAATCCATTTCTTCCTTGATCTTGTTGTGGCATCAGCACCCTTAATCACTTCCTCCTCCTAAGTATTTTCTCCCTTGGCTTCCATGATGCTACTTGTGTTTTTTACCTTCTTTCTCCTTACTAAGAGTGGTTGTCCCACAAGTCTCTGCCCTGGGCCTTCATTTTCTGTACCAGGGGCTCTTGACCTGAGGTCCATGAACTTTTTAAAAATTTTTTGACAACTATTTCAATATAACTTTCCTTTGGAATTCTATGTATTTTATGCATTTAGAAACATTATTCTGAGAAGGGGGTCCATAGACTTCACCAGACTGCCAGAGGTCCATCTCACACACACACACACACACAAATTAAGAATTGTTTGCTCTATACAACTCTCCATTAGTGAATTCATACTTTCCCATGGGTTCAAGTATCCCCTCCACCAATTTGACGCCCATACCTGTATAATCATCCTTAATCTCTCTTCTGAAAACCAGTCCTGCATTTCCAACTGCATCTCTACCATATGTCCTACTGATATCCAAAATTCAACTTTGTCTCAAATTCACCATATTCTCCCCAAAAGCCACCCTCTCCCAACTTCCTTATTTCTGTATATGGAACTGCCATCCTTCCATCTCCCATTCATCCAGACACAAAACTTCCTGTTCAAGGTCCGCTATGAATCCACACTCTCCAAACTATAGTTCACAAGCCTCCATTGGTATACTTACCTTTGATAGTCAGCCAGTAGATATAACTAGTTTAAAACAAAGGCATTTATTGAGATGACATGGATTGCTAGTAACAAAACATTCCTTTCTATAAACCTGGTGTATACCCTCCCATTGCTACACAAACACATTATAGGAAAGGATGGAGACACATTTAGAAGACACTAGTAGAAAGGAATGAGTTTTGGAAATGTGGCCAAGACCACTCAGAACTCTGGCACAGCAGACACAATGCCCTTTTTTGTTGTATCTTCAAGTTGCTCCCAGGTGCAGCATCCAGTTGGTCATTCAAATGGGCTTCCTGGTTCTGTTCCTCTCCTCATCTCAACTCCTTACTGCTAGGGCTTTCTCTCTTCTTAATTCATAAGCCATCTAAGTCCTCAAAGCTCTGTTGCCTCAACTCAACTGCTTTTTTGGAATCTGGGACCTACTTTTTAAAGGCCTGTCTTTGGTTACCTAATGGCTGAATGAAATTTTTGATCTGAGAACTTTACATAAAGTGTAGCCTTATCTTTCCACTTCCTTATACCTTATTGTCTATATTACTTCCCCCTATCTAATGTCATTTCATGAATTTCCAGAGGCAAGAAATGAGTTGATCAGAGGCTTCCCAATTAACTCCTCCACCACCACCACCAATATATGTAAAAGGGAAAGAATGAGTCTAATATATAATTCCCCTAGGGGATAATTTATTATAGAAAATTGTGCCTAAGTCAAAGGCCCTGGTTTTGTATCCTGGTTCAAGTGCAGATGTATCTCTGTGGCCTGAGCAAGCCCATTTCACCTTATCTCAGCCTCAGTTTCCTCATCTTTAAAATGAGAGAACTGAACAGTGACTAGGCTTCAGAGGACCAATGATAAATGCTACTCATCTGAAAGAAATGTAATGCATTGACTCATGATGCAGAATATGAAAGAAATGTAATGCATTGACTCATGATGCAGAATGAGACTTTTTTGGACATGGGCAATGAATACGGTTATTCTGCATATTTATTTTTCCTTTATTGGTGGGGGAGGAGCTAATAAAATAGATTTTTGTTCATTGAAAAAAAACGTAATTTTTTTTTTAATTAGGGAGTTGAACTCGGGTCCCTTCCAGCTCTAAATCTGGTCCCAGGCTCCAGGAACAGCTGGAAACTTAACATATGCCTGTAGCCCAGATTAGGGTGCTCTGAGGACACTGAGATAGCTTGGGTCTCTACAAAGCATCCAGAGCGGAGTGGGTAACCTGCGCAGCTACAGGTCCAACCCTGGTCGAGCCTCCACTGAGCTCAGCTCAGCGCCGGCCCGGCTACACAGAGAGCTGACTGATCATAGAGACAAGCGCCAGGGCCTCCTGAGCCGACTAGAGAGGCTTTAGAACTCTGCGCAGGCGCTATGGCCCTGTATCTGAGTTTCTGGGAATTGTGGTTATTCTGGTCGACCCGGAGGTGGGTGATGCTGACAGGTCTGGATCTACCATCTCTGACCTGTCACCTCTGACTCCCTCACTCCCGCTCGCTGCCCAACCTTGGGAAACGCCACCTTCACCTCCCCCTCCTGTACTCCCATTTCAAAATACGGACCTAGCCAGTTACGTGGAGAAGGGGGCTTAATTATAATGATTATAATAACCGCACGTCACACGTGCGCTTTAAAGTTTTACAAAGTGCTTTACCTACATTATCTAATTTGAGCCTCACCTTGGCGGGCGGGTGCTATTTACAGTTACAGTTTGCAAAGGAAGAGGAGGCCCAAAGTAAGTTACCTGCCCGGGGCACACAGCTGCGTCGGGTGGGGGTCAAACCCCAACTTTCCTAAATCCCAAGCCCAGCAGTTCTGGTCAAGACTGTGCCTAGGAAACTGAATTCTGGGCCAAAACTCCATCCAAGAATCCAAAAGACTTTAGTAAGATTTTAAACATACGTGATGTCAATTTGTAATTCCTAGACCGGAACCCCATCCACACAATGTTCCTACAGGGCGTCCCCCACCTTCCACAGCAAAGAGCAAAGTTATTCTTCCCCGGAGAGTAGCTTATCTGTTCTCTGAAGCTCTCCTGTTATTCAGGGAACGTCCTTGGGGCAAAAAGGGGCGGGGAGAGGGGGGGAGGGGAAGGGGGTATATTAAGATAAACAAGTTTGTAACATTAAGCTGAATAGAGCAGAAAAGAGTGTGCCAATCCAGGCTGATCACAGGAATGCAGAGGATGAAAATGTCTATGTATTTGGCACTTGGAGAAAAATTTGTAAAACTAAAAAGTCAATGGTCTGGGGTTGGGTTTGGTTTTTTGTGGTTTTGTTTTTCCATTATTGTAAATGGGAAGAGGTAGAAGTTTTTATTTTTTTTCCTGTCCTGGTGAGGAACTCAGCTGAACCTTTTCTGTCTCCCAGAAAGCAGGCTTGCAGGGGAATTCAGAGACACTGGGGCTCTCTGATTTTTGCTTGTTTGTTTTGGGGTTTTTGTTGTTTTGTTTTGGAGGAAGCGCTAGTAGTCATGAGTGTCAGAGTTAGGAGGGTATCTCCATCTTTCAGTTCAACAAAGATTTAGTCTGACTGGAGTTTCAACACACCTTGGCTAGAATAGTCAAATGTCAATGGGACTCTGCTCTATCCCATCTTCCCAGAGATACTTTATTTTTTTGTTTTGGTTTGGTTTGGTTTGGGGTTTTTTGGTGAGGCAATTAGGGTTAAGTGACTTGCCTAGGGTCACACAGCTAGTAAGTGTTAAGTGTTTAAGGTCAAATTTGAACTCAGGTCCTTCTGACTCCAGGGCGGATGCTCTATCCACATCGACACCTAGCTGCCCCTAGAGATACTTTCCTGAAAAACTGCAACCACCATTTCTGTTATCAATATTCCATATGTAGGTGCATCTCCCTCTCTTGAGCCTGACTCCAGATCATCTCTCTTTCCCTTGTCTTGTCTGCCTAACCGGTTCATGTAAATTTCTTCCTAAAGTTTGTTTTTTGTTTTTTAGTGAGGCGTGACTTGCCCAGGTTCACACAGCTAGTAAGTGTTAAGTGACTGAGGCCGGATTTGAACTCAGGTACTCCTGACTCCAGGGCCAGTGCTCTATCCACTGCGCCACCTAGCTGCCCCTCTAAGTGCCCATTTTTGAAAGTATTTTGCTAGGTTTATATCCCAAAGACATCCCTGAAAAGAGAAACAGTCCTATTTGTACAAAAATATTCATAACAGTTCTTCTTGTGGTGGCTAAGAAATGGAAATCAAAGGAATGCCCATCAATTGGGGAATGGCTAAACAAGCTGTGGTATATGATGGGGATGGAATATTATTGTGCTATAAGAAATGACAAGCAGGATGATTTCAGAAAGGCCTGGAAAACCTTGTATGAACTGA